>NC_136686.1:64657136-64997136 GCF_903797595.1 Erithacus rubecula | reverse complement strand
GAATTTCTTTAGCAACTTGTCGCCTTTAATTTTTTTTTTTCTTTTTCCTCCCTCTCCCCACCCTCCTTTTCTCCTCGCTCCTTCCTTTCGCCCCCATTCTCTTCTCCCATCACTTTACCCCCTCCTCGATTTCCCCCCTCTCCCTCCCTTCTCTTTACCCCCTGTTCCTCCCTTTTTCGGTTGCATAATAATTAATGAGCAATCAAAGTGACTCTGGGGTGTGCAGCAGCGAATGGCACAAGTTCTCACCGGCTTAAGCCACTGGAGCTTCTCAGGTGCAAATGGAGCAAATAAAAAAATAAACAAACAACCGCGACGACAAAAGAAAAAAAAAAAAGCCAAAAAAACCCCCCAAACTCAAGGAAAAGTAAGAGCTGGGCGGCAGGAGCGCGGTGGGAGCTGCTGGGCTCCGCTCTGAGCCGGGAGAGAGCGAAAGAGAAAGAGGCGCTGGGAGAGGTGGGTCCAGGGCAGAGCAGGCGCTTCCCAGGGATGGCTGCCGAGGGATGGGATGGGTTTTCTCCTGCCTAAAAAGTCAGGTGCTAAAGTTCAGAACTTCTCAAGTACGTTTCTCTCCCTCCCTCTCTCTTTCTCTCTCTCTCTGCTCCTTCCCTTTCCTCTTTCTCGTTACAGGTGATCAAAGAAGAGAAACATCTGCAACAGAGCGAAAGAAACGAGGGGATCTCGCTTCGTAGAGAATTTTTTCCCCCGAGATTTTTTTTCTGTTTTCCCTTTTTTCTCCCCCCTTTTTTTTTTATTTTACTATTTTTCTTTTTTTTTAATTTTTTTTTTTTTTTTTTTTTTTTTTTTTGGAATCGATCGTTTATCACCATAACCCCTACTCCCTCCACTTTAAACCAAACTTAACCAGAGACATCCCCAAACAAACTCGCCGAGCACTTTTCCCCCCCGCCCTGCATAACTCCGGCAGCGTCTCCCGCTCCGATCTCAAGCCCTCCGCGCCTTGCTGAGGAGGAGGAGGAGGAGGAGGAGGAAGAGCAGCGGCAGAGCAAAGCGCTGAAGATGGAGGTGTCCACGGACCAGCCGCGGTGGGTGAGCCACCACCACCCGGCCGTGCTCAATGGGCAGCACCCGGACTCGCATCACCCCTCGCTTGGCCATACCTACATGGACCCCACGCAGTATCCTCTCGCCGAGGAAGTGGATGTACTTTTTAATATCGACGGACAAGGCAACCCCGTCCCGCCGTATTACGGCAACTCCGTGAGAGCCACGGTGCAGAGATACCCCACGGCCCACCACGGTGAGTGCCCGCTCCTTCCCCGGCCCCTGTCCCGCTCCTGTCCCGCTCCAGCCCCGCTCCTTCCCCGACTCCAGCCCCTCTCCAGCCCGGCTCCTGTCCCGACTCCAGCCTCGCTCCTTCCCCGGCTCCTGTCCCGCTCCTTCCCCGGCTCCTGTCCCGCTCCAGCCCCGCTCCTGTCCCGGTGCCGGTGGCTCCGAGCCCCCCGCTGCTATCGGGCAGACCCTCTGCTGCCGGCGGGGAAACTACGTCACGGGTGGATTTTGGGGTTGGCTTATTGGAAATAAATGAAAATTCAGGCTTCCTTCCTTCCTTTCTTTCTTCTTCTTTCTTTCACTTTCTTTTTTTTTTTTTTTTTTTTTTTTTTTTTTTTAAGTTTTCTCACTTTTTCTCTTATCCTCTCTTTTATCTCACATCCCTCTTCCCTCTCTCTTCTTTCCCTCTTCTTCTAGCTCGCTTTTCATCTATTTCTTTCTTTTTCATCTTCCTCTTGCCCCCTTCTCTTTCGCTTTGGTTTTTCCCCCCTCTCTTTAATTCTCTTTCCCTTTGGTTTCTCCCCCACCCCTCTTTAATTAGGTTAACAGTTAGTGTTTTCATACTGTGTTTAGTTTTTGCACGATTAAGCTGCTCCGGGGAAGCAAAGCAAGCTGGAGAGCAGGGGTGTGAAAATGACCCCGCTGTCCTCACGCTTGGGCTATTTAATTCGCACTTGGTGAGCTTGTTAGGCTTGGGACGAAAGTTTTGCACGCACACCCGGGGCAGCACCACGGCGTGGGTTTAAAATAAGAAAGAAACTAAAAAAATATAGCCCGTGGTGTAATTAGATATCAGACCTGGTGTGTCGTCCTGAGGGTCCTGCAGGAAGGTAATGATCCACCATGTGAATCTTGTTCCTGGGTCACAGCTCTTAGAAAGGAGGTGAAATACCTGAGGCCGATGGGGCCCAGGACCACGGAGGGATTGGCACTTTGGTGCCATCTTTTAGGAAGATGTGGAGAGATTCAGTATTAATAGCTGGCGTTGATCTGGAATATTTAAAAAAAATAAGGAAAGAATGTAAAAAAAATATTAAAAAAAAAAATTAAAAGAGGAAGAGGACAGAGGGTGGTTTGTGAAGCCGGACAGTGATCTCTGTTGTGGCAAAATCTAAATCCCCGAGGTTTGCAGTGGAAATAACCCGAAAATCGTGGAGAAAATGGGATGAACGGAGTGGAGACGGAGCCGAGCGGGTTCAGGAGTCTGCTCCCAGCCCTCAGCAACTTGTTGAGTGCGAGCCTGCATTAGGCTCCACTCAGTAACTGCATTGTTCTGCTATTAGTCCCTTTAAAACAATTATTTTTAAGGATCAGCAGCCTTTGTCCTTTCTTTCTTTTCTTCCCCTTTCACTTCTTTTTTTCCCAATATATCAGCAGAAAGTGGAAATGCGGTCTCTCTGATCTAGCCTGAATATTATTTACTATGCTACTTCCTGGAGAAGATAATGAATCTTGACCCTTTCTATTCGTATAACCCACCTTCCCTTCCTTTTGAGCAACGACTTTCAGTATTGTTCATGAGTGCTTGCTATGGTGAAAAACCAGTTTGGAGCTTTTCTAGACATAGACGAGCTCCCATGCAAACGTATGTGTCCACCCTGTAACTATCTGTGGCTCTATACATCCGAGTTTGCATCTCTCCTTCTGTATATTTAGCAATCTCTAAACACATATCACAATGCCTACAGAGGTTAAGGATCTCGAGGTGTCAGAGACTTCCCAGGACTTTATCATCAGGCACAAACTTGCTCCCTTCCAGTTGAATAACTGTGTTTTCCATCTTACAGCCATTTGCTCAAGTTACTGGGGATTTGGCTAGATTTGATTATTTGGATATATTTTTCTATTTGTTTAGCAAGAGTCGAAAATAATTTAAAATATTAGGTACAAGCCCTTAGGAACATTTATAGCCAAAGGGAAAAATATTTGACTGCGGAAATCTAGTGTATTTTTTTCCCCCCACAAAGTCCAGGTCTGTGTTTTAAAAGACAAGTGAAGTGTCTCTTGTCACAAAAAGGGTATGGAGCATTTCTTTTGAGGCAGTTGGTACCCTCTGTGTGTGCCATAACATCGCAAAAAAAGCCGTCTGACAATTCTGTGCGGTCTCGTAGAAGAAGAAAAGACAAACTGAGTGGTTTGCAAAGTTTATCAGCCCCTTTGCAGAGGTTATTATCATGTCTGTGGGCATTTTCTGGTCTTCTTCGTTTGACCAGAGAATTCCCAGGGTTTATAGCTCACGGCTCTGTTCGGGAAATAATTTTCCAGCTAAGAAAAATAGTATTTCTACAGTCGGGACTTGGCAATTTCACGCAGGATCTTTGCTTCAAAGTCTTCCTGGGATTGCCTAGAAAACGGAGAGAGTGAAGCAGAGCTTTCCAAATCCCGTGTCACAGGGCTGGCACTCTGCTTGGAGGGTCCCGACCCCAAAACCTGTTCCTCAAGAGGATCGGAACTGCCACCCGTGATTTCGTAGCTTTTAAAATTTAATTTTAAAAGAGGAACGGGGTTTCTCATCAGATGTAATTTTCCTTGTTTCTCCCGCATGCTGAGCTCTTTGGGAAGGACAAGGGGTGGTGGTGGGGGCAAGCACGTCCCGGGACCCCCACGGGGGGCTTTTCCAGGGTGGCAGAGGGATGTGACCGACGTGTCTCCGTGTTTTCTCCGAGCAGGGAGCCAGGTGTGCCGCCCCCCGCTGCTGCACGGCTCGCTGCCCTGGCTGGACGGGAGCAAGGCGCTGAGCAGCCACCACAGCGCTTCGCCCTGGAACCTCAGCCCCTTCTCCAAGACCTCCATCCATCACAGCTCACCGGGACCCCTTTCCGTCTACCCACCCGCCTCCTCTTCCACTTTGTCCGCCGGCCACTCCAGCCCGCACCTTTTCACCTTCCCGCCGACCCCTCCTAAAGATGTGTCCCCGGATCCGTCCATCTCCACCCCCGGCTCCACCGGCTCCACCCGGCAGGACGAGAAGGAATGCATCAAATACCAGGTGTCCCTGGCCGATACCATGAAGCTGGAGTCCTCTCACTCTCGGAGCAGCATGGCCTCTTTAGGAGGAGCCACCTCCTCCGCTCATCACCCCATCACTACCTACCCACCGTATGTCCCAGAATATGGCTCTGGACTTTTTCCCCCCAGTAGCCTCTTAGGAGGATCGCCAACCGGGTTTGGGTGTAAATCGCGACCAAAAGCACGGTCAAGCACAGGTAGGGCTTTTGGCTTCTTCGTCCCCGTTGCTTGGGAGAGGAAGCTGTGTGGGGGAAAAGTGGGGGGCACAGGGATGGAGCTGAGCCCTCGCTCCCCGCTGCACGCACAGACATGTGCTCAAGCATCCCTGTGATGAGCTGCAGGGCTGAAGCCCTCGTGGGCTGACACACGACACTTCACCTTCCCCACAGGATGCTCTGCTAGTTTTACAACCAAATTCCCCCTTGTCCATCCCTGGCTGGGGATAGAACCAGGCCCAGGAACCCAAACCACCCACCCGGTGCCGCAGGGCTCCAGTCCCGGGGGCGACCCGGCCCCTCCAGCGCCCACGGTGCGCTCAGCTGCGGCGCCCGGGGAGGAAGCGAAACCCAGGGAACCGCAGGATTAGTGATCTCTCTGTATTTTAATAATGGTGCTAAATCCCGGCCAACTTCCCCCGCCCGCCCTCCGCCTCGCTCTTCCCAGGGCCTCTTCCCATGCGGCGCCCGGAGATGCGGGAGGGTTTTCCCCGGGGCGGTGAGGAGAGTTCGCCCACGCAGACCCCAGCCTCAGCCAGCTCCGTGCCAGGGGCTTTGGATCACCCACAATGAAAATCCCCAAAAGTGTCCCCCTGGCCGCCTTTGCCGAGGGGACCTGGCGCGTCCCAGCTCTGTGCGCACCCGCGGAATGGGTGCGAGGGCTGCGGGGCTCCGGCTCCCGGCTGGACACACCGGGCTCGGAGGGGTGGGAGAGAGCCGAGGGGAGTGTGTTTGTGTGCAGAGGAAAGGGCGATTAGTCAAAACCTCTTTTTCCCCCTTTTATTTTTTTTTTCTCTCTATTTTGTTTTTCCGAGGAGGCTGCTGCGGGGTTGCCTGGCATGAATGAGATCAGTTTTCAGGGTTTTTCCAGGGTGACATTTACTCTGTCTGTCTGAGCAGGGACTGTCTCTATTTAGCTGATATGTTTGAGCTAATCCAATTATTTTCAGACTGCTGCACGCGACAGTTGCATTGTTTATCCAGCGCCAGGAACTTTAATAGAGTCCGGATGCGGTTAGAGTGACAAAAAAACCCAGACCTGTATGTTTTGTACATGAAAGCAGGAGAGAGAGAGAGATGGGGTGAAACAAAAGAGAGGGACAGAGACTCAAACAGCCCGGGAGCGGCTGCCCCGTTTAACCGGAGGGGAACAAAACGACCTGGTATTAACGGGACGGGCTCCCCGCCTGGCCCCAGCACGGACCGGTGCTATGTCCGGGGTAGGGACCGGTTTATTGTGGCCCCGGGCGGTGCTGAGCATCCCCCGGCCGCCCCGGCGCCCGCCGAGCCGCAGCTCCCGCCGGGGCACCCACCGGCTGCGCGGTATTTTCAAACCGTCCCGGCCCCCCTCCACCCTCCCCTCTTGTTTTCCTTATGCCACTTTCTGCTACTTTATGTTCTAGAAAGACATCTGCGGTTCATGATAAACCAACCCCAGCAGCAACACCTATTTTTTTTTCTGTCTCTTTTTTTTTTTTTTTTTTTTTTTCACTTTAAAAGTTGTTCTTTTAGCAAGCTAGGAGCTCTCAGACAAAGAAGGTTAGAGCTGGAGAAAAAGGAGGAAGGCGGTGACTTTGCAGGATAAAAGAGGGAGAAAGGGCTGCAAATGTATTTTTTGTTGTTGTAGTTGTTGGGGGGGTGTGAGAGAAGGGGGTTCAGTGCAAAGGCTCTGGAAAAACGGTTGCTGTTTGTGGTTAGGGCGCACGGATGCCTCTTGCTCGAAGGCAGCACAGGCTGGGGCAGCGGGGAGCCAGCTCTGTGCTGAGCTGGCTCTGCTCTGCTCTGCCCGGCTGAGGTCTGCCACTGCTCTCAGGTGGGCCACAACTGACATTAGGTACAAAAAAACTTCCCCCAGGAAACCAAAGACACAACATAAAACGCCTCAACACCCTGAAAGTAGCTGGGAGGCAGGGGCTGCACCCTCCCAGTTCCCTCCTCCAAGCGGGGAACTGGTGAGCTGGGGGAGATCTCCCCTGCAATAGCCAGGGAGAGGATAAAGAGGTGCCCAAAAAGAAGAAGAATGAGGGAAAGAACTTATGAAGCAGGCTTGGGGCTGTTTGCTACTCCAGCATGGACCATCAGGCTGCAGATGTGTTGGGGAAACCAGAAGGGGTTCTAAAATTTCTGAAAGTTTTGGGTGGTGGAAGCTTAATTTCAAATTAATCAATAGCAGATATTGTCGGAGTTATTATATCTTGGCTGGAACTGGGGAGATGTTTTGGGGGTTTTTTGTGATTATTTTGGGGGTCCTTGATGTGGCTTAACTTGAGCCCAGAGGAAAAGCCCTCCAGGCTCATGAATGCCCCTGGGAGCTGGAAGGTCCATGGCAGGCTCATGGACTTAAATTCTGTATCCATTATTTTGGGTGTAGAGGGCTGGAGGCTTCTTGGAAAGCCTGCAAAGGTTTTTCTGGTGCTTTTGGAAACATGGGGTCTCCAGAGTTGTAGAAGCCCTTAATCCAAAGATGAGGGGAAATTGTCAGCCCCCCACTCCTCCAAAGGAGGGTCCTGTGGGAGGAGTGAGAGTTTCTCTGGAGAGCCCCTGGAGACACCATGGCATTTGGGTTGTCATTGTCACCATCCCTCTTCCCTGCTGCTGGGACACAGGCTGATGCTGCCTGTGGAGTGGTGCTGGGGAGGGGGACAGGATCAGACCCCACCAGACTGTGCCAAGGACATTGCTCAGTCATGCCTTTGGACCCTTGCTTGGAGATCCTGAGCTGGCAGGGTCTGGCATGGGTGTCTGGGGAGATTGTGGGGTTTTTTGGGGAGGAGGGCTTTCCCCAGCCCTTTTTATCTCTGCTTTCCCTAAGTGAACCATGTGCTCTCTTGTTTCCAGAAGGCAGGGAGTGTGTAAATTGTGGGGCTACCTCAACCCCTCTGTGGAGAAGAGACGGCACTGGGCACTATTTGTGTAACGCCTGTGGACTCTACCACAAAATGAACGGGCAGAACCGGCCCCTGATCAAACCCAAGAGAAGACTGGTGAGTCTCCTTCTATTTTATTATTTCTTCTCCTTCTTCTGCAACTTTTGCTTCCTATCTGCAGCCTGGGATGGACAGGGAACCTCAGCCAGCTGGTCCCACTGCATCAGTGGGCTGGGAGGGAGGGATGTTCTGGGAGATGGTCCCAGCTGCTGTGGGTCTCAATTATCTGCTCCTCTTGCAAACTGCAAAACAGGTTTAAAAATCAAGATCCAGGGCTTCTTGTAAATCAGAACTGAATTTTCAACTCCACACAGTGCTTCTGGATGGTGACCCAAGGGCAGTGGCATTTTCCAGGGCCTAAGGGCAGGATAATAATTTCCTAGTGACCAAAGAGATTATCAGGAATATAGGATTTCTCCTGGGCTATCCGAACTTCTGCCCTCCCCTTCTTAATGTGTCTCTATCCCCCTTGCCTGGTGGTGTCATGGAGAAGGGACCCAAACTGGATCTTGGGTGTCACTGGGGTGTCAGACAGATCTTGGTCCTGCAAAGAGCTGGAATCATGAGCTGGTACCTGGTGTGGCCATCCTTGTCTGTGCCATCTGGGTCTCAATTTGTGTCACAGGGACACAAGGCAGAGGATGGTGAGTGTGCAAAGCCATGCCTGTGCCCAGGCTACAGAAACTGGAGGAAGATGAAATGCGTGGGTAAATGTTTGAAATAATAATTACAAGACTAGTGACTGTTTTAAGCACAGGCAACACATTACAGCATCCCCAGCGATCTGTTCATGCATTTCCCTGGAAGCCACAAAAAGGTCTGGAAGCTGTGGGCATGGCTAATAAATGTGTTAAGGTGTACTTGGCAAATAATCAGACAGACCACAAGGGGAAAAATATATCAACCAGGGGAAAAAATTATGGTCCCTGCTTGGGAAGTTATTGAATGTTTCGAATCGAGACACATTTGGTTTTGTCAGGATAAAAGATGTGGAAGGGCTCCTGAGGGCTGCTCAAAATGTGGAGGAAAAGTGGCTCTTGCCTCTCTGTGGAATTTCTGAGCTGATGGATGGATCTGGCATGGCCAGACCCCACAGGCAGGACAGGGCTGGTTCATTCGTGTTCCCCTCGAAGTTGCTCACAGCTTTTTGGGTCAGGATCAGCTTCCTCACCTGTGAGACACCCAAAAATTGTATCAGCTTTATTCCCTCTGGTTCTGGGAAGCATTTGCAGGGTACATTCCCAGGAAGCGCTGCACTGTAAGGGGCATCAGCAATAACTCTGTCTGGCCATGTGAGTTTTGGGGAAGATGTGGGTTTGCTCCTCTACCCCACCAAACTTCCTGCGTGTGAAACCTCTCCATACAAGCTTTTCCCGCATAGGAAAATATTTGTCTCTCTCATCTTTCATAGCCTTGTTAGAAAAAAGGAAAAGCTTTCTAGGGAGGGAAGTACAGGCTGGAATTTAGATTTTTTTTTTTTTTTGGCAGCTCTCTTGTTCTCTTCTCCTCCTCCCCCCGACCCTTCTGTCTTAAACACACAACCCTCGTTTTCTTTAGTTTTTTTTCCTCGTTCTCTCTTTATGTGTAAAGTTAACTTCCTAGGAAAAAGCTGCCGGATATCTGAGCCCTGGAGATAACTCCTAAACAACAGCTCCGTTTCCCCAGTCCAAACACACAGGAGCTTGAGCATATCCAAACAAGCAGAGGGGGAGGCAGAATAGGAAAGCGGCTGGAAAGAGGGGGAGAGCTTTCAAAAAGTGTCTGATGGAACCACGAAAGAATGTCCCGAGTCACCCTGAGCCCAGCACATGTAAAATGAACTATATAAATAAATACGTAGTATAAGGTCGTTCCTGGGGGAAAAAAAAATGAAGAAAGGAAAGAAGTAAAGAGAGACCCCTGTCTTGCATTATTGCTTCAATCTTTGGGCATTTTAGTTAAAGTTGCAAAAAGTTCCCCTTCTTTAAATGCAGCCTTTGCTAAATGCGCTATTTGATTTTTCTACTTCCCCCCTGCCACCCCCTCCCCCCAGCACTGCCTGGGAAAAAGAAAGAAAAAAAGAAAGAGAAACATCCCTAGTGCTGTTTGCACCTATATTTATTTCCCTTGCTATCCTTTGAAAAAAAATTGTCCGAAGGCACCAGAGCTGGGCCTGCATTTGCATTTTCTGTGCCTGGATGTGGATGTGCGTGTGGCTGTGGCTGGAGTGGATCTCTCCTGCTGTGGAGGCAGGCAGGCTGAGCAAGGCTGTGGATGGAGGCTCAGGGTGGGGATCCAGCTCTTTCTCTCTGCCACAAGTTTCCTGCGTGACTTTGGGCTGGTTTCATGGGCTCTGATCACAGCTGCACTGAAAATAATGATAGGATTTGATGGGTGGGAGAGAGGAGGCAAAGAAATTCTTGGATGCTGAGAACCCAGCCCAAGCCTTGTTAAATTCAATGGGTGTCTTTGTGAGGGTGTCCTTTAGTTGACAGGCATGAAGACCTGCTGGAGCTCAGACAGCTCTGCTTCATCTCGAGGGGGAAGGTGGAGATGTTGGCAGGGGGATCCAGAACACGCAGGTGGTACCACACCATCACTGCCTAAAAAGTCTTCAGCCCTCCTGGAGGCCATTCTTGTCCCTGTCACACTCATCACCGCTGAGATAAAAACTTGCTTTAGTTTTTCTCCCATTCCCTGCCCATGCAGATGCAGAGCTCTCCATTTCCATGTCAAGCCAAGCTGGTTTTGGAAGGATTATAGCCAATTTCTCAGCAGGCCCATGCACATGCAACCTTATTTTAGGAAAATGATGCTTGGAGCTTTGTGGGTAAAGGCAGACACTGAAAATGCCCCTTAATTAAGCATCTTTATTAGCACTTGGTTCCTCCAACCTCCTCAATTTCACCTTCTCATCACTGCTAGCGCTTCTGAAGCCGTGCCTTTGCTCACTAGCAGCTGTGCCACGGGCTTTGGTCCTATAGATGATATGGGGCAGCTAATTAGTCATCCCATTACTGCCATGGCCAGGCCCAGCCGGTGATTAGCGTCAGTGGATGCCATTGCTGGGAGCTTTACAATAGCGTTATTATTCATTGTTTCCTGCCCGCTGCCGTGTCTCCGGCAGAAGTTGGTACAGCACAAAAGGTGCAGCCTGGGACCGAAAGAGATTAAAATACTCAGCTAATGATGCTGAGTTTTTGTAAGCGAAACACAGCAGTTGGAAATGATTTTAGAGAAGACAGTAGATGTTGTGATTTATTTGCTTATTTAATGTCAGAGTTTGTTTGAAGGCAGCGAGGTGGTGACCAGGCGTGTCTTTTGAACGCGCTTGCTCTAAGAGAAATTACGGCGAGCGCTGTGTAGAAACCCCAAATATCTTCAAAGGGGATGTTTCCCCTGTGTGGGCTGAGTCAAATATCACTGGTTTTTAGAAATTTCCTTAGGCTTGATTTTTGGGTCTGATAAGGGGAAAGCTGCCACCAAGGGACTCAATCCAGCCCCGTGCCCCTCCGAGCCATGCAAGCCAAAAGTCAGGAGTTGGAGGGCAGAGAGCTGCAGACTCTTCTCCAGCTCTTTAGTGAGAACCTGGCTTTGCAAGCTGTTGTCTCCATGCTACATTTGGAACACATTTGTTATTTCATTATCCTGGTAATTTTGAAGGGAACCCAGTTTGGGTCCATGGCGTGGTCAGGAGGAGTGCGTGTATTGGGGCTCTGCTCTTCATGGTGGGATGCTTCATCTTTGCTGGCTCTGGGGTTTTTTCAAGTCCCATGTGCTATCCCCAGCTCCTGCTTGTCATCAGCACAGAGAAGTCAGCTAAAGGCCTCCTTGAGACTGGCTTGGTTCAGGGTGGTTTATGGTCAGGCAAAATGGAACCGTCCCTACAGGCAGCCTGAGAGAGCCACTAGCTGTCAGACCAGCCACTTTGTGATGCTTCCTAGTGCTCATGGGTATTGTCTTATTTATTTTTTAGACAGCCCTTTTTGTCTAATTAAAAGGAAAAAAAAAATCCTCTATCTAAAGCAAAACCAACCCATCCTCTCTCCACCTACGCCGCATTCAATTATGATTAAAATTGCAACATGACCTAACAGGAGTTGGTATTAATGCTAAGGCTGTGCCAGTGTCCATGTTTGCATTTTGGGTTTGTTGTACGCTATCCAAAGATGCGGTATTTTCTTTCTTTTTTTTTTTTTTTTTTTTTTTTAATGTTGGATGTGCTACAGTGTGCGGCTGTGTGGGGTGAGGGGTAAATTTGAAACAGTAAGAGCACAAAAGAGAGCATTAAAGGCTCAGTTCTGCAAGGTGCCAAGCATTTCTATGATCTGGCAAATCGCTTAAGCACATGTTTTAACTTTAAGCACATGAGCAGTCCCATTGAAAGCAATGCATCGGGATGAAATCAGAGCTCTGGGACCGTGTCATATTGATGAAGAAGAGATAGGATGGGGATCTAAAGGTCTTTCTTTTTTTTTTTTTTTTTAGTAGCTGTAGGCATTTGCACACACGCAGACACGCATACGCGCTCACACAGCAGTCTCAAAACGCCTCTTCCTCCTTCAGTGGCAGAAGGACAATTTGTTTGCTAAAGTTACAGTTTTTAAATGATAAGTACGAATTTATGCATGTGAAAGAGGAGCAAATTTACTAAATTTGACTTTGCTAAGTCATTATCACAACTAACAAAAAAAGCTTCTGTATACTTTGCCACGTAGATTTTTTTCCTTGTTCCTACCCCTTTATGAAATGGCAAATTCTTCTTTCAGGGTTGTTACCAATCCTTAAATAAACATGAAGGTTTGGGCTGAGAAAAGGGTGCAATTAAAAAGTTGGGATTCTAGCTCTTTGCCACAGTGTTATTTCCGATCTGGAGCCCGTCTCCTTTGAAGCTGAGCTGAATTTACGGGACCGGGCTGCGCTTGCGGTCGGGCCCGGCGAGCAGCTGCCCACCCTGCTCTCACCCCAGCCAGGGTGACTCATGCCCTTGACTCCAGCAACTGCCAGTTCAGGCCCTGACTGCAGAATTAGACCCCTGGGGGGTCTGGGAGAATTAAGATGGAAAGACATGTTGGCATTTAAATAACATTTTCCCCGCTGGAATGGGCTGCACCAGCGCTGCTAATTTTGATGAGTTCTATCAGAGGTTTAGCACTTACTTTTAGGATGCCCTTTGGCACCTGATTCAGTTCACATATAATTTAGGATTAAAGTACCTTGGGGATTTTTTTCACAATTATTATTTGTTCTCACAAGTCAGTTTCTGGAGGCCTCTGCTGATGTGCGTCGGTCTTGCATGGTTGATGTTTTCTTTCTCAGAAATTTTGCTGATTGCATTTATTTTATTTTATATATTTTTTTAACCCCGTTTTTTTTCCCTTCTTCTCTCTCCCTCCTTCCTACAGTCTGCAGCCAGGAGGGCGGGCACGTCCTGTGCAAACTGTCAGACCACCACTACCACCCTGTGGAGGAGAAATGCCAACGGCGATCCCGTCTGTAATGCCTGTGGGCTCTACTACAAGCTGCACAATGTAAGTGTGACTGTAATACTCAATAATGGGGCCTCAGCTTCGGTGCTCAATGATCCAAACTCTTCCTAAACTTGAAAATTTCCAGTCTTGGGTGGTGCCGAGACCTCAGTTATCCCTTTGGGGATCTTGGGGTTTGGAGCGATGAGATGCCAGCCTTTCAAATGTAGCCTATCCAACTTGGGGAGGTATAAAACAAGGCTGTCCATGGGTAATGTTAGAGCTTTTCCATGCCTGAGCCAAGAAAGGAGGGGTGGGTCAACACAGAGAGACATTATCAGCTGCTGATTGGGCTCAGAGAGCTGGAAAAGACAACACACTGTCCTGCAAGCCGATACTCCTCCTATGCGTAGCTTGGTTCCTCCAGCAAATACAAACTCTGGAAAAAAAGAAATATGTGCCAGACTCTATTTAGATCATTCTTGGGTTTGTGGCTGCCTTTATCCTGTCCCCAAAGATGATTTATTTAGGCCCTGTGTTTGTGCTGGTTGATGCAAACGAGTCCCAAACCAAAAAAGGACTTGATTTAGTTAGCGGGCTACAGAGTCTGCTCAACCTGTGATGTGAATTTTAAAGCATCTGTCATGGAAGGGAAGCAGAAATGAAATGAAATGGCTGGCAGATTTAATCTAATATCTCCATGCAAAGCCAGCTTGCAGGAACCAGGGATATGTGCCCCAGGGAAAGAGCTAAAGGGACCTGAAAACTCTTCCACTGAATAATACTGCTAATAAGGGAGACTTAAGGCTACTCCTGTTCCTCTCATTCCACATGTAGCATTAGGATAATTATTGTGTCAAAAGAAGGAAAAGACTTGCAATTTCTCTATTTTGATATATTTTTTTTTCCCACTAGTGGTCGATTGCTTTGTGTTTGGTTTGGAAATCTGGGGCTATGCTTTGCCCTTATGCCCACCCATGCAAACACATCAAAGAGATATCAGGTTTCATGGGGCATCCAACTCTTGTGGTATCTCAGTCCCTTCCATTTGTTATTTCAAACTGTTTGGTTTCTTAGGATGAGTAAATAAGTTTGGATTAAGCAGAAAAAAGCCCCAACAAACAACCAGGCTAATTTTTCACCTGTTTCATGAGAGGCATCTCTCTTGGAAAAGAGGAAAATGTGTTTACCCTTTAGTGGGCAGGTGTCTCAGCATGCTTGGAGTGTCATGTAGCAGCTAAAGCTTGGCATCAAACTCTGTGTGATCCTTGCAAACAAATGCGTTGGACCCAGAGTGAAAACTCTCAGAATATCACGAGAAAATATTCTGCTTGTTATTTCCTTGGCAAGAAGGGAGCAAGGTCAGCCAGCTGCACTGAGGGGGGATCTATGCTTGTGCTCTGTTTCCATTTTCGCCTTGTAACCACCAGTGGTAAGACTTAAATCGTGTAGTTTGGGACACATCTAAGGAGCTGCTTCTTCTGTGGCCAGCAAAAAAAGAAAACAGGCTCTTCCCAGTTGATGCTGGTGGATGCCTGTATTTCAATAGGATGATTTCTCCCCTTGAAGACAATGCAGTTCCTCCCATGATTGCAAAAGATGGCTTATGATGAGTTATGATGTGTCCACTTGCATTGTAGACATCTGACTGGAGAAATCTCCTCCTGAAGAGTTTAGAATGGTGTCTGAGTGCTGAGGTTCTCCAGAAATGTGCCTGCAAGAAAACATCCTTTTCTTTTTTGCACTAACACTGCAAACCTAGCTGGCCTGAATTGACCTCTAGATCCACTGTTTAGGGAAATGCCAATCCAGCTGTTAAATTTGTGACATGGGGCAGGCCTTGGGCACATTGGAACCATTTTCATATTCATTAAAAACACCAACAGCTGTTTAAAAGCTCAGCACAGCTACTTACCAAAGTCAAGTAGTATCTTGCCTTATGAGCAATGCCATTAATGGATCCTGCTTAAATGAAACCCCCAGAGGACTGAGCTGCTGTGTGCAGCAAAACAACCAGGCAAGGATACTAAAATCCAGATACAGATTTTATCCATATCTGGATTTTATCTATCCAGTGGGTAGATCCTTTAAAAAAAAAATCTTAAAGTATTTACTAAAGTATTTAGTGTTTAATAAAGCGTGTAGTAAAGTATTTTCTAAAGTATTTAGTTATGACTGTGGTGAGAAGTGTGGTCCTGCTCCCTGAGTGTATATTATCTCCTGATTTCCAGCAGGGGAGGGGTCAGAAATAGAGAGGCAGGTTGTAGAATGTCCCTCACAAGCAGCTGTCAGCAGAGATGTTGTGCCAGTGCCAGTGATAGGTCTTTGGATGCTTGGAAGTTGACTTAACCCTGTTTCAGGCTTGGCTGTAGCAAATTCCTGTCTGCTGTTTCATCCAACCCCCCTCCCCATTTTTTATTTTCTTTGGATTTAATGAAATTTTCTGGGACCTTAATATCATTTGGATATTTGATTGATAGATCTGATGTTGAAACTTACCCTGATTTTATGTCCACACCAGGAATGATTGCAGTAAAAAGGCTAATTTTTTTTTCCATGGTGTTAATTTTTTCAAGGAGCTGTATCAGTTTGTTTTACTGTTGATTCCCACAGCTTAAGCAAACCCATTTGTCAGTAGGATATAAGCAATAATCATAATAGTCTTGGGGTGCATTTAGTGAAGCTGTTGGCTTTCCTCCCACTGACTTCAACAAGAGCTAGCTCCATTAACACCAGTATTAACAATGACTAATATTTCACATTGATACGGTGCCTTTCATCCCATGGCATCCCAGAGTGCTTTCTAAGATACAGCCAGCCTGGAAGATTAACCCAACACTGTAATGACTATGTCTGAAGGATAAATCCACTTCAGTGACAGGACCTTATTGAGGTCAATGGCAAAATCCCATTGTCTTCAGTCAGAGCCAGATCAGACCTATAATGGTTAAGACTATCCCCTGGATTTGATCTGTTGAATATGAGGTTCTCATCCTTCTTATTTTAGAGCCATTGCACACTTCAGGGATGGGTGGGAGTGTACCTTGCTGGAGGTGCACAGCAGGCTGGCCTGGGCCCATAGAAGTGAGTGATTTGCCATTATTTTTGGCAAAATTAATCAGAAAAGGCCCTTTTCACAATACCCTAAAGCAGGCCTATGTGTCCCAAGAGCAGAGCAGTCAGTATTTTGCATATGATAAAACAAAGAGCATAATTCCTGCCCATAATTAATTGGCTCCATCTGAAATTAATGAATTTCATATACATGCGTTGGGCTGGTTTAATTTTAATTTAGCATGTGTTTGTCATTTTTATCAGAATTAATTTTCACGGAGAAGGTCTTCCCTCCGGGTCTTTCATTTCTCTACCCCAGAAACAGAGATGGGTCCTTGGCTTTGATGTTTTGGGGACCACTTTAACCCTGCTGTGACTGGTCTTTGAAGTCACTGGAAAAAAATTTCAGCTTGCTGATTTGACTGTGCTGGTTGCTGACATTTATCTGAGTCCTTATCTCCTTAGCTCTTGGGTTAGTTGCCTGCTCAGAGTGTGAGACCATTGGCACTGGGATGATGTGGCCAGCCAGCAGCTCTGACCCCAGCTGTGGGTCTGGCTGTGGCTTTGCCACCATCCTGCCACAGAGCTAGTGTTCCCATCCTTGAGTTTCACATCAAATCATAGCCTGGGCCAGCCTGTTCTCAGAGACTGAGTGAAACAGTGCTGAGTGAAACTGTCCTGTAGGACATGACACCAGGCAAGGGTCAGGACCCTGTGCTTGTTCCAAGACCCAGCAGAGCCCCAGTCCCACCACCAGGCTTATGTCACTTTGCCACAACCAGCTCCCAAGCTTGAAACTTTGCTGCTTCAACTGGAAATTGGTTCTGGCTGCCCCTGAGCCTTTGTGTCATGATACAGATTTGAAGCTGGTGGGGCTGGGGCTGTGTGTGCCTCCCTAAATCTGAGCTGGATTTTTCAGGGATTGACACTTCCTGGCCTCCTCTAGTGTTGCTGCCTGGTGGGGCTCACTTGGGACTTCTTCCTGGTTTTGAACCTGGGCAACACATCCCTGTTAAAACTTAAAACTGGCTAGGCAAAGCTTTCCAATCCCAGTCATTTATCTGGAGCAAAGGGCTGTCCTTGTGTGTGCATCCTCAGTCCCTCACTGAGGACAGAAAGCTGGGGAAGCTGGTTATGTTTTGTTTGGAAACCCACAGCATTTTAAATTTTGCTTGTTGCTGCCATGTGGCTTTTGTTGGGCTGATCCTTCCTTCCTACCTTTAGCTATTTGCAAGCAGGTCTGCTCTCTCCAGCTCCTTTTATCCAGAGGCAGAGGAATCAGCCTTTTATTCACCCATTTTTAGGTGAGGTGAAGGCTCTTGTCACTGCTGGTAAAGAGAGCCTGGGTTCACAAATTCAGACTGGAATGACAAACTCTGGGATGCCTAAACCAGAGATGAGCCTGGTCCTTCCTCTTCTCCCCATAATTCCATCTTTGCATGTAACAGGGAGCTATTTTATCCCAGCCTCCCTGGGGAGAGAAATCCAGGAGAGATTCCCATGCTGTGGAAAGGGATCAGAAAGGGGCTGAGGAGCAACAAGTGAAATTGCTGGGATCTAGAAGAAGGGAGTGCTTTGTTTCTTGTGCTGATTTAAGGTCTTATGGACAGAGATGCTCAGGACCCTTGCAGGGACATCTTTTCACTGTCCTTTTCCACAGTAGATCCTGGTGGACAGTGGATCCATTTTTTTCTCCCCTTTGTAGAATGTCCATCAGCACCATCACGTGCTCATATTTATTACAAAAAATTATTCAGCCTCAGAGTAATTTGCTGCCTTCTGCTATAGGTGAAATCCTGCAGAGGAGGCAGAGCGAGACCCATTTGCATTCTCAATGCCAGATTTTTAAGTTTGTTCAGGGACATTGGGGGCATAAATACCTTCCCAAGTGTGGTTTGTGGGAGTTTCATGTCACCTGTGCTAGTGCATGTTGTGATGCTGGCTCTCTATTCAGTATAGAATCAAAAAATCATGGAATATTCTGAGTTGGAAGAGACTCACTAGAATCACCAAAGTCCAGCCCCTAGCTCTGCACAGGACAGCCTCAAGTAACAAGAATAATAAGAGTTTCTTACAGGATGTCCAACAGATCTTTTGCCACATTTCCTAACCCTGATGGATGCAGGGATGGTAATTTCTGCTGCATAGTTTCAGGAGGAGAATTAAATGTTTATTTTCCCTACAGATACATTTGCATGCATGTAGAAAATGCTTTGCTGGTCAGCAGAGATCATTGTTTCAGCCCCCCCCCCACCCCCCTTAAAAAAACCTGTAAGCCTTTAGAAATAAAATCATATTAGTTAATGAAAACCAGAAAGGACAATCAGGGAAAAATCTTTGGAAAAAAGAAAAATAAGACAAATACCTGTTCCTTTTGTGAAGAGTTGCCCAGCTTCCTAATGGAGCTGTGAAAGCTTGAGACCCCTCCTAGCACTGAGATCCCAGCAGTTCTTGCTAATGGTTTTAGATCAGACAGGAAGCCTCAGGGTGAGATGGTGTCTGTGGGGAATATTTCCAGGAGGTAATGATTGGTTTCATACCCAAACACGGTGCAATTACCTAATGTGCAGATAGTTGAAATTTTTCAGCTGCTGTGAATTATTCGGGTATGCTTTGCTCCTATGTGGCTCTGCCAGCAATTTTCTGTCGTCTTGTCTTCAGAAATTTCAACCAAGCTTGGGATTTCCTGGAGGAATTTTGGGATGGAAATGGAGAGGTTGGGTAGCCGTAGCACATGGTGTGTACAGGAGAGGAGGGGGCTGTGACCAGCTGGTCCTGCTGGGCTGGGGAATGGGGTACATGGATCTCATGGTGATTAGGGGAGAAGGGATGGAAGCACAAAAAAATAATTGATTTTTGTTTAGATTAACAGACCCCTGACTATGAAGAAAGAAGGAATCCAGACCAGAAACCGAAAGATGTCTAGCAAATCCAAAAAGTGCAAAAAGGTCCATGACAACCTCGAAGACTTTCCCAAGAGCAGCTCCTTTAACCCCGCCGCCCTCTCCAGACACATGTCCTCCATCAGCCACATTTCACCTTTCAGTCACTCCAGCCACATGCTGACCACACCGACACCGATGCATCCTCCATCCAGCCTCTCCTTTGGACCTCACCACCCTTCCAGCATGGTCACTGCCATGGGTTAGCAAGAGACTCCCCTGCTGAATGCTTACAGTCTCAAAATGAGATTTACTTTATATACTACTTGCATTTTTGCAGGCGTGTGGTTATGGGTCTGACGTCCCGAATCGAATGGGAGGGGGAAAATTAAAAGAATTGAAAAAAAAAAAAAATTAAAAAAATGTTATTTGAAGGTGTAAGAGAGAGAAAAAAAAAATTAAAAATCCAGAAAAAAACTACAAAAAGCACAAAAAAGGAAAAAAAAAGAAAAAAAAAGAGAAAAAAGTAAAAAAAAAAAAAGTTTTAAAAAAGTGATGTTTGCCACTTTTTAAAGGAACTCACTATGGCGTCTATGTATTCTTACCCACTGAATCTGGATACCATTTGTGAATAAGCCATTCAGAACTTGCATTCCCTATTGGACAGGATCTCTAGTGCTGTGAAAAAATAAAATAAAATAAAAAATGCTGAACATTGCATATAACTTATATTGTAAGAAATACTGTACATTTGAGGAAGACTTTATTGCATCTGAGGAGCTGTAAAGAAAAAGGCATGAAGGACTCCGAGAGAATTTTTTTTTAAAGGAAAAGAAAAAAAAAAAAGAAGATGGGAGGACAATTTAAAAACCAGAGAAACAAACAATGCAGACCAAGAGGAAACGCGGTCTTACGAACAAATGGACCAACTGCCAGTCATGTCTTCTCCTTTTATTTTATTTTAATTTTTGTTTTTTTGGTTGGCTTTTGTTTTGGTTTCTTTTTTTTTTTTTTTCATTTCCGGGGAGGGGGAGGGGGCTGGCTAGAACGGTTTTGATGATGCATTAACTAACTAACTAACTAATTAATAACTAAATAAATAAAACCTGTAGGGAGATCATTCATTTTGGGCCACGGGCCTTTTACATAGGAAGTACCAATGGTGTCAGGCAATCAGTGTTAACATGCGGACATTGCCAACAAGGGGGTTTCAGATAGCCATTCTCCAGGTCTCTGCGCATTGTGAACAAGTTCCTGTAATTGTTGTTTGTATGTATAATTCAACGCACCAAAATAAGAAAGATGTAGATTTATTTCATCCTATTATACAGACTGAATGGTTGTACAAATTTATTTACTGCTAGTGATAAGACCTGCTTTTTTTTTTTTTTTTGTTTTGTTTTCATATTTTTTCCTCCTTTTTTTTTTTTTTGGAGAATAAACTAGATTAAATTCTGTTGACTTAACAGTGTTTTGTGCTTGGGGGTGGGAAAAGGAATATTTTTCTTTCTTTATTAATTTTTCTTAGCATTTGTTTGGATGGTATTTATTACATAGTTATCACGGGTACGGGAATGTGTGTCTCTGCGCTCATGCTGACAGCCAAAGCAATGTTTGCAGTGGCTTGATAAAAAAAAAGATAAATCACAGAACAAAGGAAAAAAACCCTCAAAAATAAATGGACTGCATGTTAGTGTAACCCCACTGTCCAGTGTGTGCTCCCTTGAACTGCAGCCCAACCATTGCCCTGTGTGTTTTGGGCTCCCAGGTGGGATGGGTCCCTTTGGGTGTCAGGCAACCATCACCAGACTGGTATTGGGGACAATTTGGGACTGGGATAAGTGCAAAGGTGCAGCAGGGTACTTATGATCCTGGCTGCTTTTTAAAAGGGGAAGGTTTTGGACAGGAGCTGGAAAAGCACATTCTGCTGTCTCGTTGGGTACTCAGTGATAGATCAAACAAGTGACTGTTGAGCTCTTGATGTGAACTCAGGATGGATCTGATCTGCCCTTGTCTTGGAGGAATGGGCTGAATCCATTATGAAAGTCTGGATTTGATGAGAGAGGAAAATTCACAAAAATTCCAAGGTCACTAGCCAGTCCTGTCCTACAGTGCAATTTTAATTAACATTAATATTGTTAACAGCAGAGTTTGGCTCTTAGTGTTTCATTTCTGGAGGTTTAATCCTTAGGAATTCATCCTTATTTTAGTTTCCAGAGTTTACTCATCCAGTTTCTTTATACTATCATAAGGGTTGGGAATTCACCTTCCAAATGAAGGGTTAAACTTCTTATCAAACCACTCCATTTGCTGGAGATTTAAGCGTGGTGTGATAAGACAGAGGTTACCGGGGCTGTGAGAAAATGCTTGAAAAATCCCAAACAAAAATACAACCCCCAAATGTAAAAAAAAACCAAACCCAAAACCTCAAAAGACATGACCTGCAAATTATTTTTATATTTTTAATGCTGAGTGAAATATTTCACCCAGAAATATGTGTACTCCTGCCTTTCAGTGCCAGGTGGATGGAAAACTATCATCATATCTGCCACAGCTGTTTGAACCCACTTTCTCTTGGGTGATCTCTGGAGGGAGGGGTGGCATGGTCTCATCTGCTGCAGGATGGTTCACATGAGTGAGGGTGTTTCATGTAAGAAAAAAAAAAACACTTCAAAATTTTCAGGATGATTATACAGAGGTCAAATAGTTGGTGATTTGGGAATGGGGGAGGAGGGGCAGAGGGGCAGAGGATTGACCTTTATTTGGGCTCTCTCCCCTGTTTCAAAATGAACCTACTTAAAGTATGTCTACCATAAAGGGGATTTGGCAGATGGAAGCAGAACAGGCAGTAATCATTTTGTAATGTTGTATATTCTTTCCTTTCTTCTTTGTTGACAAAAATGTGTAAAAAAAAAAAAAAGTCAGAACAAATGATACACACTGAAAATCTTATGTTAATCACCTTTCTGCTTTCTCAATGAATATTTTAAGCATAAAGACTAAATGTCGAAATAAAAGAGTGAAGAATTACCAAGATGCAAATGGAGATCTTACTGGCTCCTAATTAATAATCTCTGAACTATAAAGCTATTTTCAATTAGCCTGACAAATCAAAGGAAATAATCATCTTTGCTGATATTAAGCTTGAGAGATTATTATTATTTTTTAATTCTCAATGCTGCAACCTTTCCCTTCTTTTGCTCATCAACAGATTGCAGTTGGACTAAAACATTGATTCCAGGATCTCAGCAATGGCAAAAATTAGAGGAGATTTGCATGGCAGAATTTTTCAGTCAGCAGTTATGTTTTTTTTTCCATTTGCTTTAGGTGGAACTGGATCCTGAGTTTTTTCTCTCTCTTTTTTCCTCAAAAGTGGAAATATGTTTTTGCAGTTTCCTTCTGATGTTGTTTCACAGGTCTTAGGGGCATTGAGTGAAATGAAGCAGGATTGGGGCCAGCCCAGAGAATGAGCATCCTGGAAAGGACACAAATGGAGACAATCTGTCTGCATATACTCTAGGAAATATATACATTTTGTCTAGAGACTTCTTACATCAATTATCTTATATTTCAATGTCAGGAGGAGGATGAACAGAATCCCTAAGATCACATCCCCTTAACTACCACATAAGATGCTAAAGTAACATTATTGTTCTATCAATTTATCAATTAATTTTTTTTTTTTATTTCTCTTTGAGCAAATATTCCAGAATTTTGATGTCTTGAAGGGTTTTGTTTGTGTATTTGTAATTTTGCTTTACATTTGCTTTGTTTTGTTTGTTTGGGTGGACTTCAATTCCTTCCTTTCTTCCCTTTAATGAGTAAAATCTGTTTTACAGAAAAGGCTGAGAACTGTTGTTCTTGTGCAAACACCTTGTGAATGGCCACCCTGCTTTTCTTCATTGCTGAGATTGCTGGGAAGAGCTGATGATGGGCAGGTTGGAGCAGGAAAACCCTCTGAGTCATGGCTCCACTCTGGTAATCTATACTGTGCAAAAACCACCATGGAAGTCATTAGTGGGGTCAAATCTTGTGGTCTTTTTGCAGGCAAAATTCCTTTTGGGAATTTGAGTGAGTAATAGCTGATGTGCTGCTGTGTCTGTTGCAGCTACATTTTACTCCAAGCAAAACCCCATCAACATCAGTGGAAAGGTTCCTAATGAGACTTGAATCAAGACATCCTGTGTATTATTTTCAACCTTATCACCTTGATTTATCCAGCCTACAGAAGAGGAGACTGAGGAGAGGCCCCATAGCAGCCTGCAGGGTGAATGTGCAGAACCAGGAGCTGATGTCTCCTCTCTGGTGACCAATGACACAACCTGAGCACATGGCCTGGAGCTGAGTCAGGGCAGGTTGAGGTTGAATATCAGAAAAGAATTCTTCACTCAGAGTGTGTTTGGGCACTGGACAGGCTCCCTAGGGCAGTGGTCACAGCACCAACCCTGACAAAGCTCAAGGAGTGTTTGGACAGTGCTCTCAAGGTGTGGCTCCTGGGGCCAGGAGCTGGACTCAGTGTTTCATATGGATCCCCTCCAACTCAGGATATTCTAGGGTTCCAGGATCTCAGTTAATGTTTTAGCTCTACTGTTCTGCTCCCATAGTGGTGCACATGTGCACATGGGTGTTGTGATATCAAAGGAGTGTTTTTAAGATTACCAGCCTCTGTGCTTTGAGGTTGAAGAAAATAGAAATGTTGCAATTAGCACAATCTGCAAACTTTTAATTTTTGTGCTTTTGAATCACAAGTTGACTCAGGATGCAGCTAGACCTGCATTAAGGTTCAGATTAGCAATGTGTTTTTGAAGTGATTTTTTCCAAGGTGGTAGTTCCACCTTGGAGTGATGAGTGATTTTACCTTGGCTCATGAAGGTTACCTTGGACCTCCACCTAATATACTCATGGCAAATCAGGCCTCAGGGCCAGAATAAAACTACACTGAACTTACCCCCCAAATATACTCTTTGAGTCCTCAGCATGGGCTGTTTTCCCCTTTAGAATCACTTGTATTTCTAATATACACAGAATCATAGACCACAAGTTCTCATACTCCTTTTGGTCATGGAGACTCTTGATTCACTCAAGACTGGTTTTAATCTGGGGAAGAATCATGTACAGTGATGAAGGGACAACGTTTTTTTGTAGAGCTTAGAAGGTGTGTAGGACAATAAACCACAAGGAGTTCTTATTGAAAAAATCCCTTTAAATGAAACCTTTAAATACATCCTGTTTACCCCTACTTTTTTCATAGAGGTTCTATATGGCATTGGAAAACTCAACCCATTCTTGTCACATGGAAATTGGTACTAAGTGTGAGATCATCATAAAGATGCCAAATTTCACACCCTGAACTCTGCTTTGTGGGTGAAGAACTCTCAGTGATGTCTAAAACCAGAGAGTCTCATGCCTGTATTTAAACTTCAGAATATCAAATATCAAATTCTTTAAACACACAATGTTCATCTCAACCTGAACTGCAGATCCTGTGATTAACTTCTTCCACTTCCTCCCATCCCTAAATCTGGGGGTAAGATACATTATGAAGATAAATCTATGACTTATGCAGAGTTTGGGTGCAGGTTGATGAGCACTGTGGAAAACCCATCAGCTCTGACATATCTGCAGGAAAACAGGAGGGCACAGGAAAAAAACAGGTGTGATTGTCATATGTAGAAGGAAAAAGAGAGGAGGAGGGTGAATAATTCGGTCAGGTGTTTCCTAGCGTTTTGGTGGCTGATGTTTTAATCTTCACACTGTTTTTTTTTTTTTTTTTTTTAATGCAGTTTTTGGTTGCATTCTTCCATAGAAATGCACATGTACAAATATAGGTGGGTTCTCATGGGTGGTGTGGACTTCATACCTTGTCACAAAGGAAATGGAATGTGTGCTGTGCCTGTGCCTAGGTGTGTCTATACCCAGAGCCCTGGAGGGTCCCTGTGTCACCTGTCTGTCTGTGCTGGCTCTGTGTGGCCTCTGTGGATATCTAACTACAGCTCTACTCAAACCAAGGCACAACACAAATGTATAGCAAATTTATACCTGTTTCACACAATTCCCTGAGGCTATGCAGACTCCTGAGTGGATGTTGGATCACTCTATTGTAGAAGTATATTTCCCTTGTTATAAGTTTAAATTAAGGCTTTGACCTGAAGCTCAACTCATTTTTTTCTCTCAAGGTACAAAACACCTGGTTATTTAACCTGTCCTTTTACATTTCCATTCTGGGTTAGTGTCGACTGCAGAGGCAGTGAAATAATTAATGAAAACCTGTCCTCTGGGAAGACAGAAGTGACTGAAATGCTCAGGGAAAGTTTGCTTGCAAGCCTCACATGCTGGTGCTCATCCTAACGTGGATAATTAGTGAAACACCTGCATGCGTATTTAGACTTAGCCCATGACCATTTTAATTCCCAATTATTATTGCATTGTAATATTAAAATGCAACTGTTTATTTCACTGTTTGTTTGTTAGAATCACATTAACCTTCTTACACTTTTGAGTGGCTAACTCTTCCTGCTAAATCACAAATCACCAGTGCATAACTCAGGTGGTCCCGTGGCTGCAGGTAGCACTGCTGTCTGCAGACCTGGATTTCTTTATCCCAAGTCAGAATACAATCCTTCAGCTGCAGTTCTGCTTCTAATTACACTCTTCCCTGATATTCACCTGTCATAGAGGAGCTTCTTCTCTCAGCTGCAACCATTGTGAAAAATCAAAAAGTCAGAAGAAATGGAGAAGTCACAGTATGGACTGATGTGGATGCAGAGGGGTGATGAGGATTTGTTTTTGACACTGGTGGTTTGTTCCACCACATGCCAAGACTGCCCATGACTAGGGAGGGAAAAGGATCTCTCTCTGCAAGAGGTGAAGTTGCTTTCCTTGCAAAATCTCAAGCCAGTTACAGGAGGTCACCCCTCTTCTCCATGTATGGAGAAATGATGGCTGATGAATTTACTTCCTGCAGCGTCGCACTAGAGCAGATTTATAGATTCTGTGATAAATTTTAAACTATATTTAGGGACTCTGAGGAAACAGTAATGAATAGACACAGGTCCTGAACTGTTATTCTTGATTGCAGCTGCTTCATAATAGACTTTTTTAAAAAGTATCAGTATGGGACAGGAAGTGGAGTGTAATATAAAATTATGCTGAGCCCAGAGAAAGGAGGATCCTCAAGTAGGAATTGAACAAGACCCATGGGAAAGCCAAAAATGAGGGAGGGGGGACTGAACATATGATGGATTTCTGTACAGTCACCCAGGGTCTTTCCATTAATAGCAGGCAGGATGTTTTCCTTTATGAAAACCTGATTAAGTTTGTCAGACACTGATAACCTTTCTATAAGGATTTTCATTCTGTGTACTGGATGCGTGGACGTAAAAGGAATATTCTTGCCTATTAATTTCCGTAGGGTGGCTTTTCTATAAAATCCTGGACATCCAAAAAGAGTTATGCTTCCATCTGCTCCTGCCAACCTTATTTGTATCTAGGAGACCTTTTCCAGAGGGGTCATGGGAGAGGAAGGTGAAAGTCTATGGATTTGATGATGTATATTTTTCCCTGTTTTCTCTGCATAGGTACTTCATGGATGTCATATAGGAATGGTTGTTTTTTGTTTTACAGAGCTGTCCTTTTGCACCAAGAGACGTAAAACTTGTGTGCAGGCTCTGGTGGGAACATCTCTCCTTATCACCTCATTGGAAAATTGACTGAAAGTTTTATCTCACAAACCTTGAACAGCAAATTCTGTGTCTCTGCTCTTAGTTGCTGTTTCAGTGTCCTGTCTCTCAGCTCTTGCCCTTGGAGTGGCCAACATCCAGGTCCTCCTTGGCTTCTGGCTTTAGCAGCAGGTCTCAGATTTCACTTGCCTGTGTGCAGAGGATATCTGACCAAACTGTTCCTGACCTGTCTGAGCGGAAGGAGTTGGTCTCTGGAAGATTTCCTTTTTTTTTTTTTTTAAAGAAGAGAGATAGGAGGTAACAAGCTTTTCAAGCCTCCTGCATTCTCAAAGACCTCAGGATTGCCAAACATTTAAGTACTTGCTGGAGTATGATAGATCAGCACAGAGT
The DNA here is from genome assembly GCF_903797595.1 of Erithacus rubecula. NCBI lineage: Eukaryota > Metazoa > Chordata > Aves > Passeriformes > Muscicapidae > Erithacus > Erithacus rubecula. Next base: position 64,970,240 of record NC_136686.1, on the reverse strand, counting down.
GACTAAGCAGCTCAGACATGATTTATGATGTTTGGAGAGATGAGGAAATCCCATGTTTTCACAGAATTTTCTTTCCATTCCCTCTGGTCCACTTGATCCACTTCTCTGACATGATATCATTCATCCTCACTGTGCATGTAGAGTGAATAGCTCTTCAAATCAAATCTGTGTTCAAACTTTGCTGACCAGGTCTTCATGCCAGTGTTGCTAAAATCAGTTGCCAGGTGTTATTCTCTGCTCAGTCTCAGGAACTACAGAATTGTCCCTTCAGGCTATTGGATAACCAAATTTTCTCTCCTCTCCACCATAAATCTCCTAGTTTAGGAATGAGCCATTTTTCCTTTAAGGCAGTAGAAGTCTGTAGTCACTGACAATCCAGGGACATGGAAGGGAAAATATCTATCATGCCTATAGAAGTTTATTGATTTTGATAAGTGCTCTGGCTGAGATTGATCCATATAAACATATTCTTACTGTTGCAGGATAATCAGAAAGATTTCCAGGTGCTTTTAGATGGCTCTGAAATATAATTTAAACATAATCTTTGAAAGTTTTTCAGTTTGGTGACTGACTATGGCTTAGGAACATGGGTAGTTTACAAACATGGGTAGTTTACATTACCTAGATGGGGGATGTGCCCTCTCCACAGTTTATGGGTATAGAGATATTTCTGCTCCCATTACCTGCAGTATGGGATTAGGAGCAGTGTGAGAGGCTCACATGTGAGTCTACAGGAGCTATAACACATTAAAACATAGCAGGTGATGGGGTGAGCACCCACAAACATAATCAGATTAAATTTCAAAATAATTTATTCTGTATCCCTTTTGCTAAACCAAAGTGAAACTTTTCCTGTGTATAAAAACACATGATCTCATTTCAAAAGACTCTGCACTTGTCTGCTTCTTAATTTCTGAGTCTATTTCTCTGTCTCACATAATCCATCTTTAAGGCCTCAAGTCTTTGCTAAATTTGCTATTAGTGTTCAGCAATGCACCTTGAAGCATTAAGGCAGCAGGATAGATTCAACTGATTCAGAAACATGAATCAACCCAAATCTTGATCTTATGGAAGAGGTGACTTCTGAAAAACCCCTCTCCTCTCCCTTGAGGTGTTGATGGAAAACCTCCTGCCTCATTTGTTGGCTTTGGCAGAGCCCTGAGTGAGGGCTGGATTTCCTGGGCTGTCAGCCATTCTTGGTCCTCAAAGGAACAGACAACCTGTTACAGGTGATCAATAGCTGCCATTGCCTGCCCTGCTGTGTGAGGCTTTTCAAAAAGAAACTCCCAGGAGCAGATTCGAGCCTGGGATGTAATCTGGACCACACTCAGTTGACATTCAGTGAGAGGCAGTTGTGAAGGTGGAGCCTTTCTTCCAAATGTTCACAGCACATGTGCCTCAGGCAATGAAAAAACAGATGAAAAAGAACTGCCCAATTCTTCCCTGTCACCTTTTTTTTTTTTTTTTTTTTTTTTTGTACCAGTATCCCAGTATTTTTTTTTTCCTCCTTGATAACAAGGGAAAGCAGAATTACCCCTGGACTGGAGTCATCATTTGGGTTGGTCCTTTAAAATTTTAGGTAGTCAGGGCAAGTCTGTCTCTGTCCTCAGTTGTACCAGTGTAATTGGTTTTGGCAGTGTCAGAGCTGTGACACTAACGCTGGAATTAATCCAGGAAGTTATATCTGAATTATATCTATTAGTTGAGCTGCATGAAATAGGAGCAACATTAGTGTTCAAACTATCTTTGCAGTGAGTATCCAGTAGCAATATTCCTGGTTTTGAGAAAAGGCCTTTATTTAGAATCCTCTGATCCCCAAAACCTGCATCAGTGCTTGTGGGAGCTGGCCAGTGACACCTGAGACACTGAAAAATCCTAAACTTTCCTCCTGAGGTCTCTTGCAACAAATTTCTGACTGTTCTTGCTGCATTACCAGGACCATTTTGTATGTTTCTCTACCATCTAGGCTTGGTATTAGGTCCTTAGACCAGGCTAAATGTCCAGCTGGAGATATGATCTTTTCAGGTATATCTAATTAAATATGTGTCCTCAGGGTCAAGGTTTTCCCAGGTTGCAAACACAAGGTTTACTTACCAGTAGTTGTCTGGAGCTTCTCAACAGTAGGTAGAGAGAAAAAGGCACTTCTAAAATTTTAATCCTTTACATATTTTAGACAGCTATTTAAGGATCCATTCACACCCTGGAAAGGCCCATTTCTTTTCAGGGAGCATTTATTTTCATAAAAATGTAGGATTTGCCAATATCTGGAAATGAGAGAGCTAAATCCCAGCCAGAACTGACTGCATGCAAAGCAAGGAGGACTTTGCTAGATTTTGACCTTCCCATAGAAGATTTTCTGGTTAGTTTGGAAGTGGCCATGCACTATTTGACTGCAAGGGATTTTCCAAGGAACAGAGTTGGTAGGTTAGGAGAGAGACTCCAAAATCTCCTCTTCTAAAAAATTCCACCCAAAATGGCATCCAGTAAAGCCTCTGAAGCCCAAACCTTTTTAGATCTGTGCATCTTTGTTTTTATGTCAAAACTATGCTCAGTGTTGCAGTGATTCTTCTTTATGTTTATTATGATCAACTAATTTGCATTAATCAGGTTTTCTTTTTGGTATCAAAAAGGCTCCTGGCAGCAGCAGCAATAATTATAGACCCAAATAATTTAAACATTTATCTTATCTAACATCTGAGCATGTATTTGGAGGGCACCCAGACACAGCAATGATGTTAAAGAAGCTTGAAATGCCATTGGATAGGTAAATAAACAAACACATAAATACTTTGATTCTCAGCTACATAAAATTAATGCTTCACACATCTTAAGGGGGTGTTATTTCATGGTAAAGCATTGTTAAAGCTCTAAAATCAAGTCAGGACTACTGAGGCTGATTTTAACTTGTGCATTTAACCTGTTGCAAAATTATGGTCATATTTATAAAGTGGCCCTTAAAAATGATATTTATTTTTCCTTGCCTGCATTAGCTTTGACTTTATCTGGGATAGTGGCAGAAAGCTTTAGGCTCCAATGACTAATTCTGTAAATTATACAGAATTAGGTTCTCATCTTTTTGTGTATCTGAAAAATGGAGCTAATTAGCCTCATGTCATCAAACATTGTGAAAGCATTTGAGGTGCAAAATATTGTATCTCCTTCATTATGCAAGAATAACAACACACTTCTGAGGGTGAGCTTAAAAGCTTCAAAGCTAAAAGAAAATAGTAAAGTCACTGCCATAACAGTACCAACCCCATCCAACTCCAATCAGTGACCTCAGAAATGTCAAAAGTCCCTTTACAACAAACCTGCTACTGCCTCACTTTGCTGTGGCAGGGACAAGGTGATGCTCTGTCTGAGAAATATTGTTTTCTGAGATTGAAATCCTGATAGATCTTCTAAATCTGTAGCCATACCAGAACACAAAGCATGGCTGTGCAAAAAAATCAGTGGTTGTTTCAGTTGTCAATCTTAAAAAAGTTGGATATTAATAAAATAAAAAAATAATTTTGGCTACTAAAGGATGCTAGATTGTGGCACTGCATTGGGTTCTTCTCACAGGAGCTAAGTTCCTGGTGAGTCAAATACATTTGCAGTGTTCCTGAAGCTGGGTTTTGTTTTCAGGTTAGTTTTGCTAAAAAAATAACTTATGAAAGGGATGGAGACTCATTTCAAAACTGAGCTTGAAGGTGACGGAAAAAAGCTGTAGGGAAATTAATCCTCAAATATATAATTTCTACATTTTCAAAAGATTTCTCTTTTGGAAGTGTATTTTCTTCCATGTTTAAAAAGCAAAAATTTTGATACTTCATTTTGTAAAAGCACTCTGCATAAAAAATGGACTTACTTTAAAAAACAACTGATCAGCCAACCATAAAAATATATTAGTAAGGCAAATTAATATGAAAATTTTAGAGTCAAGTTGAACAAAACATTTACTTTAACCTATAATGCATTTAAAAATAATTCAGCACAAAATGAAAAATGAATGTTAACCATCTTTAATTTTTTGTATTCCGTTTCTAAATGGAATCCCTCCAACAGGAGGGACATTTCTAGCAAAGGGTAATTTTTTCCACACTCAGGTTATCCTTGGACTTAATCTGCTCTTTTTGTGATCAATAATCAAGATAGGCCAACACAGCCTGACTTCAAAAATCCCATCATTAACAGGGATCATGACATTTTACTGGTCTTTTTAGGCACTCTATGGAGATATCCAGTATAAGAAAAGCTTTATTTTATCTATGACTGATATATTGAATGTACATGAATGAGATCCCACATTTCTGTCCAGGGAGAACCATGACCAACAAAGGCACCATGTAAAAAGAGCACAGGCATGTGAGGAGTGGGAGCATGTGAGGAGAGTAAGGAGCTGGACTTCTTAGCTGGCCATAAAAATCTAAAGGATTTAAACTATATAGCTATCAATTCAGCTGTCAAATAGTTGTACCTCTTCACACTGAGGTTTTGGCATGAAGATTTTTAAGACCATCTTGCCAGAAGAGCATTAAGATGTAGAGGACACAAGAGTTCCTCTCCTCTCTTCTCATCTTTCCAAGACAAATTAAGTGCCCCAACACAGAGGTTCCAAGGACAGAAGTAGGTTTTTTCAAGGCAAGGAATCAGTCTCAGATGGTTTCAGAAACTTCATCCTGAAGGGTGAATATCTTGCCAGGTTCATGGAATGTGCATTGTTTTACTTCTTTAGGACAGACTTTTGGATGGTTGCTAAAATATTGTGATACCACAGATTTTCCCAAGACATAGGTACTGGTGGGGAAAGAGAAGTCAGCCTACATGAGCCAAAGCTGTGTATTTTCACAAGTCCTTCAGCTGCTCCCCCATAATCCAGGAATGTAGGGGTGTAAATCCCAATCTAATATCTTGGTTATGTTTGTTCTACTGCTAATAATAGCTCCACCTACTAGACATGGAGCATAACTCACTGACATTTGTAAGGCTTACAAGTAAGAAACAGTGTGAATCAAATGTTCTGCAACAGAAACAGTGCTAACATTTCTAATTTTTGGTAATGGGGGTCTTGCCAGTTTGGAAATGGGGGTTCCTGACAAGAGAACCCCAGAAGAGAGCCCACAAAACTTTTTACACCTTTTATGTCTCATTTAAAAAAAATGGATAAATCCCTTGGGAACACACACAGGCTGTGCCCAAAGTTAGATTTAAAAGGGGAACAACCCATCAGGTCAAGAGAAATGGTTAAGTGCAGCAGTGCTCAGTTACCTCTGCGTGACCTTCCTTGCAAACACGGACGGGAGCCTTTCAGCAGTGCTGCAGATGTTGGATGACTCTGCTTGTGCTGCTGAAAGACAGGGGTGATAAATAGCTCTTGAGCCACGTTTCTCCCCTCCTTCAGGCAGAGTTTGAGAATCTCAGGTATACAGCCTTGGGAGAGTGATTCAGGAGGTACCACTTGCACCGGCTTCCTCCAAGGGAGAAAGCTGACACTTCCAGGACACTGACCTCAAGCCTGTGTGCATTTCATGTGTTTCAGCACCCTCAGGAAAACCACAATTAGATGTTGCCTCCCTGTATTTAACACTCAGAGACACGCAAACAACATGTCTGGGGAGCAAATGCTTGAAAAACAAATATCAGAGAGAAAAAAAACCAACCCAACCAACTCTGACACCACTTGGGTGAATTTGAGCTTGTTTGGAAGTGAACTGAATACCTTTTTGCACCTCCCCACATGATCACCTTGCAGAAAAACAACACCTCAGCCAGAAAAAAAAAAAAAAAAAGGGCAAACCCACACAGATTTTGCACTTTGTAGAGGCAAATCTGCCTTCGTTATACAACTATGTCTGGCCAGGCTGAGCCTTGCACCCGCTCCTCGTGCCTTCCCCTCCCGTGCAGCACATGAGCTCGAGACCTTGGCAGCTGAGTGTAGGCAGGATCTCAGATATCATGGCAATATAAATAAATAGAGAATGATGAGATAAAATATACGGGCAGATGGAGGTGCTGATAGTGAGATAGGCTGATAGGGTGGTCAGGGTTACGGTGCTTTAGCACATGCATAAACACGTGGGTTGTACCCCTTACCCTGGGGGCAAAATATCCAGCATCCAACATGACACACACGTGGCCGTTCAGCCAAAAGTACTCCAAAGCCTTTAGGAAGAATAAAGCTTACCTTGTATGGAACACTCAGAGCAATAGCACTTTGTATTAAGAAAAAACAACAACTTTTTTTAATGGCATATATTCAGAAGCGGGACAGGCACGATTTGATTCCAAGGTTTCAAGAAAAAATAAACCCCCTGAACACTTCAATATGTCCCATACCCATCACCACTTTTTTAGGTAGGCAAATACTCAGTTACTAAGCTGAGATATGCTTCTATTATGAGAAATGTCCAAATAGCCATTGGACAAGTGATTTATTTGTTACATTTCAAAATATTTATAGATTGGTTTGGGCTGGAGAGGTCCTTAAAGATCACCTAGTTCCAGTCTCCCTGCTATGGACAGGGACACTTTCCACTAAATAAGGCTGTTCCAAGCCCTCTCCAATCTGGCCTTGGACACTTCTGGGGCTTCTACAACTTCTCTGGGCAGCCCTTGCCAGAGTCTCACCACACTCACAGTAAAGAATTTCTTCCTCCTAATATCTAAACCTGCCCCCTGTCAATTTAAAGCCATTCCCTCATGTACTATCACTCCATGACCTTGTAAACAGCTCCTCCTCAGCTCTTGTAGCTTCTTCAGGTACTAAAAGACTGCAAAAAGGTCACACTGGAGCCTCCTCTTCTCCAGTCTGAACAAACTCAGCTCTTTAAGTCTTTCCTTATAGGAGAGGAGTTTCATCCCTGTAATCATCTTTGTGACCTTGTCTGACTCTTACTGCTATGAGAGCCACCAGAGAAAATGTGAGGGGCGTGGGCTGTAGCCTTCTCTTGACACTTGACCATCTTTTCTGTGTGCAGATGTTATTGTAGACATGTACAAGCTCAGTGGTGAACCTGAATTCCTGCCCAAATTCCTTCATCACGCTGTCTGGGAGTCCCTTCCCAAGGATAATGGCCACAAAACACACTCTGGTTCTGGTCTGGATACAAAGCCTGTTACTTGCTGGGTATTTTTGCCAGAGCACTGGTGATGATTTGGAATGCTGTCTTGTTTCATGCTCACTTAATGAATCCAGCTTTTGGTGACAAGCAATTAGCACTTTGTAATCTATGGTGTGGAGGGCATTATATATGTTTTAATAAAGAGAATATTTTTACCAGGGACTAAACACTGCTTGAATTTGCTGAAGAAATTTGTCACCAAAATAAATAAGGGAAGTGTTTAAATATCATGGGTATTTTTAGGGCAAAATTCTTCCTTTATGAAAAATAAATATTTGAAGCTTTTTGCATTTTTTCATTTCCAAATAGTATTTTTCTTGAAGGACTGACCTAATTTACATTAAAAGAAAGAGATAAGAAAGAAAACTTTTAAATGACTTCCAAATGATACTCAACATTTCATTTTCTAATGAAGAAAATGTTTTGAGCTGACTCAAATGATTTTTGTTGTTGTTTGTTTCATTAAAACCAAATGAAAACCTTCAAACTTCCCGTTTTGCTTTGCTTTGACTCTTGTCATTTTTTTCCTCTGCATTTATTATGCTTGGCCCTGCTGCTGGAAAATGCAGTAATTCTCTGAAGTGAATCACCACTGGTGACCTCTTTGAAAATAGTTTTGGTGATACACCTCAAATACCTCCAATCTTTCATGTCTTTCCTCAGGTCTGAGCATTTGTTAATTAAGCATTGCCATACAGTGCCAAGGGAAGAAAGCTATTACCATAAAATGAATGCAGGATTTTATGTGACCCTGTTGGAGTTATCAGGACTGTCATTTTTTCCAAACAAGGAATAAAACTGAAATTCTTGAAGTGTTTCCTCCTCAAACCACAATAGGTGATTCTGCATCACTGTTGGGGTTGTCTGTCCATGTAAAGTGGTCAAGAATGTAGCCACAAGTAACAATGGCTAAGAAATTATGATTGTTTTCTTTCTGTATGGATAAATGACACTCTCCAAGCCACAATGTTGGCTTGTCTGGGACATTTCACAGAGGGTAATAAGGCACTGGTGCAAAAATAAAGAAAAAAACCCAACAACTGAGCTTTCTGTGGATGTGCAATGCAAACAAAACCACAGCTTTGCCTTCCCCACCCTTGCACCAAAACTATGTTGAGGTTTTGGAAGGTATATTCATATTTTCATTTTCACTCCTCCAAGGCAGGACAAGAGCAGGATGTGCTGAAATCCCACAGAGGGCTGGCTGGTCTGGGGAGATTTCCAGCATGTTCTTGCAGGGTCAGGATGGCTCTTGCTTGGTTTGTTCCTGTGATTCAAAACCTTCCCCCAGCCTTGCTGTCCTAAGAGTAAAAATTGAATCTTTGTTGTGGGTGACTGAAAATATGGCTTATGGATACAGAGAGGGCAAAATAAAATCTTCATTTCTCAACTAGAAATTCAAAATCAGAGTATCCTGAGTGAGAATGGATCCGTGAGGATCATCAAATCTGGCTCCTGGCCTTGCCCAGGACAGCTCCAAGAACCTCTCCATGTGCCTAAAAATATTTTTCCAAACACTCCTTGGGCTCTGGCAGCCTTGGGGCCATGACCACCTCCCTGGGGAGACTGTTCCAGTGCCCAACCACCCTCTGGGTGAAGAATTAATGTTAGTTCAGCCTTGGCCAAGCTTTTATTGAGGATGCAAAAATTTCTGCTCTCATTGAAATAAAGGTAAATTGTATACTGATCTTAAAACATAGCAGAGTTGAGCCAACAGATAGGGACCAACAGCAGAGGAGTCAGGGAGAATATACCAAGATTATTTAATAGGAGAATTACAGTCTTTTATTTGCATTGCTTCTTTTCCCCAGCTCCAAGCTTTGCATAAAGCTTTCTTTATTAAAACATTGTGTTAGGCTACGATCTGGGATTGGCAAAAAGACCCTAATGCTGGGGTTTAATGCAGTGCAAAAACAAGGTATAGTTGCTTTAAATGAAAATCAAGGGTAGGCAGCCTCCTGAGAGCCTCAAAGTTTAAACAAATTACAAGAAGTATTTTTCAGGTGAAATTGGAAAGAGTGCTCTGTGATGCAGAAGAGTGGCCATGAGTCCTCTGTGTTCACACCACCCTGGGCATTGTAAGAAGCTTTCTTGTGAAACTGTTTGCCAAACCAGAAGTCCTAAATTGAAATGTGTTGACAGAAGGAATCTTAGTACTTATTTATAATTTGAATACATCTTGAGGCAGGTTATGAGATGATATGGGTAAGTCATGATCCACCCTCCTTCCTTCCTTCCTTCCTCCCTGTGTCCTGGTGCTCATTCCAGCACTGGCCAGGGCTCTCAGGGCATCTGGCATTTTGGGTGCTGATGCTGAGCATCATCCTTGGTCCTGTGCTTGAGAGGGGAGAGAGAGTGCTGGGAACTTGGCAGGATCAGGCCCTTCACCTCATGCAATCCTGTGACCCCGAGGGAGCCCACACACGGATTTGTTCTGTAACACATAACAAACAACCTCGTTTTACTCACAGGGAGGGAGATGAGCACTTTGAGCAAATGATGCATTAAATCAGGGCTGCCAACTGCACCTTGATGTGAGTGCTTTATGCCAAGATCTGTCTATCTATCTATATGATCTTTTATATTCCCAGCTCTTCCTGCTCATCTATCTATCCATCTCTCTCACTCCCTCCCTGAATGTATTTTCCTTATTTCAATCTCTTTCTGTCTATTTGTCAGTTAATCTATCTACTTATTTTGATGTCTGTCATCAGAATAACATCTGTTAGGGTGTTTTAACTGTGCTGGCAAAGGACACCTTACAATTCCCTTGACACAATTACAGTTTCATGGAAGTCAGATCCCAGTTTGCCTTGACTGAAATCAAGTGAAAACAGCAGTTGGGCAGCATGTTTTATTGTCCAGTGGTCAGAGTCTGGAGATGCAGTATTGGGCTAGGATTTAGACCATGGTCTGCTGTGAGACTGTCTCCTTGAAATGTTTTCCTTTTTTATTTTTTTTTTCTCCTCATCCCCACACTCTCCAGGCCTTCTGTCAGCACCATGAACAGGTTTCTATTTTTTTTGTCCAGAAAACTGACCCATGGGCTCTTTGGCACATTTAGATGTGACACTTAGGAAGAGACATGTTTTAAATGAAAATCAAGGGCAGGCAGCCTCACATGGTTTTGTGGGACTGGCAGTCATTTGGCTTGATGATTCTAAAGGTGTTTTCCAACCTATATGAGTCTATATGATCTCTAGGTGCTACTGAAAGGGAATTACATGTTGTTTTTCCCCCTCCTCTTACATGTGAAGGGTACCCTTCTCTTTAAGAGCATCGAGTGTGGAGCTGTCATTTTGCATTTGGATTCGAGTGTGGGAAATTGGTTGTACTCTCTTGCCTTCAACTTTCAAATTTTTTATTCTTTATTTATGTTTTGCTTTCTGTCACCTGAAAGCAAATGAATCTGACCCTTTCTTTTCTTCCCCCACCTCCTGTCTCTTTGTTGTCCCCTGTTTTACTCTCTGTATGTGGTAAAACACATGCTTAGCTTACTTGGATTGTTTTCCCATGTATTAATTTCTACAGCCTGCAGCGAGCCATGAAAACCCATCTGAGCAGGGAAATAACAGTAGCTGTGCATTGGCTGGTAAAGGCAGAGGAAGAGTTTCAATGTACACAAGGAAATCGAACCTCTGATTTGCATAAGACTAGACTGTGCTAATTTGTTGAGTGAATAGATAGATGAGGAACAAAAACATGCCTTAAAGCGTGGATGGATATTTACTGCAGAAACCAGTACCCAAAACGGGTCAGATCCAAAAGGGGAGCTGTCAGAACCCACTGCCTGTTGCTGCTGGAACTGGTCTTGATCAAAGGGTGAATAAAAAGCAAATATTCATCTGCTCCATGAAACTGCACTCCTTGGGTTTGAAAGGCACGAGGGAGCCACCTGGCACGAAAGGATGCTCCAGAAGTGATGGTATCCCAGGGATATGTGTGGGTTTATTCTAAGTTCCTGCAAAACCTTGGCTCATTATTTGTTTTTTTTCAGAGTGTGCAATCCATATAAATCTCCCCAGAGTTTGTCAGAGAAGTTTTGCTAGAGAAGCACAGAGTGAAGCAGATGGGAACATGATCTCATTTCCTTTCCTTTCCCAGTGAAGTGCTTGCCACTCTTGCAGACAAAACTTAAATTTCTCAAGGGAAATGAAATCAATGGAAGTCTCTGGGACTTTCCCTCTTTGTTACCTATGAAAGAGACAGACTTTAGGTCTGTACTCAAGAAACATGATCAGGTTCAGCAGTGGACAGAGAGAGATTTGATATTAGCCACCACATGAATGTACACATACTTATTAGATATATATGTGTGTGTAAGAGTGCATTTATATGTGTGTGTGGATTTATATATAAATCCAGCTGAGGAGATTTCTCATGTTGAATGAATACCTGGGATCCCCAGGATCAGACAGTTTGATGAAACACACTTTTGCTAAGCATTTGCTATTTTCTCCATCAATTATATTTATTTAACTAACAATAAAGAGCGATCTCGGAGCAAGAAAGAAAATAATCATTTCTCGATGCGAAAAAGCTCTAAAATAATAAATGCCAAGAGCTGGCTGAGATGAAAGTCCTGAGGTGGTTGTTCTGGAGGAAGGGAAGCTGCTTTGTGGAAGTGCAATAATATTTTCCTTGCCTTAAGACTATGAAGGCTTTTCTGTTCCAGCTTTCCCCTGGAGCTTTCGCAGGATACGGCCGTGTTATTCCACCTTTGATAGCGCACCGCCGGGCGGTCGCTGCACTAGCAGGTGTGTTAGGGGCTGGAACCAAACTTTACAGTCAGGGCTTGTTTTCAGGAATCCGTTTGATTATGTCTTTAATTATGTTTGATTTATGTACGGCGAGGTGGCAAGAGACCGCAGCGAATGCGCAGCAAACCCGTCCCTGTAGACGAGGTGCTGGGTGGCTCCGAGGCGTTGCAGTGTTTCTAGCTGGAGCTCATGAGCCCCCCAGGCTGCTGAGCTGGGTGTCTATGAAGGCATGCTGGCCTTTGGTTTGCTGCTGGATGAAAACACTGCTCATGGTCCTCCTGTTACTGAAAGCTGAGCACCTTCAGATGGAGGTGGTACAGAGACCGCCTGACCTCTCTCTCTGCAGAGAGCAGAATGGGAGGAAGTATATGTTCCTGAAAAAAATAAAAAAATGCAGAAAATAACATGAGAAGGAACTTCATGGATGAGGGAAGTGAATCCTTCAATCCTCAAGGTGTCTGAAGACAGATTCAGCTCTTCTCTTTACAGTTGATATTTGTCAGTGTTTCTTAAAATTGCCTTTCACCATTGGAAATAATTTTTCTTGTCTTGTCTGATGTCTCCCAGGAAAAACAGAATGCTTCATAGTATCCCTAAACCACCTATTACTTATTAGTTACATGGCAAGCCCAGGAGATCACAAGTTGCCCCTCGGGCAAGCAGCCATTATCCATTATGGAAAATAATGATCTGATTTTTGGATAACTGAAAAGGGTATGATTATAAGAAAGGAGCTTGATTTGTCAGGGAACTGCCAACCATTTCATTGCTGGGAATCACAGAGAAGGTATCTCCTTTGCAGGCAAACCACAAGAGAAAAATATGCAGCTATTAAAGGGGTTCATGAACCTGGATACAACACTGGGGTTGCTTCTTTTCCACTGGGCATTGGCAGCCCTCTGACCTCCTATCCTCTGGCACATCCAATGAGACCAGAGAGATATGAGCTCTGAATGTGAGTGCAGGGCAAGTGAGGACGTGGCTCTTTAATGGGAGGAACTATAAAACCTTGCTGTGTCAACAGGTCTATGAGTACTGCTTTTGACCCTTCGTAATCATTTACCAAATTCATTAGCTATGAATGAAAAGCTAACAGGCATCTTTGCCCCTGCAGACCCATTATATCCATGAGACACAAGTGTCTGTTTTATAAGTGACTTTCCACATGGTCATGTACTGTATATCCTCTCTGTCCAGCAGTTTTCCAGGGACAGGAGATCTGTCCATTTGTTTTTCTCCTGGATGTGGGGGTGTGTATTGTCCTCCTTCCCATGATGTGAACGTGTGCAGTGGGAAAATGTAAACTGACTGATTTTGGTATATTGATATCCTGTTGGCAGTCTTTGGGATTCTTCAAAGTAATTCCTTAATTAGCTACTTCACCTATGAACACAATAGAGCTCAGTAGATTTGTAACCCCTTTTGTAGCACATTTTCCAAGATTCCCTTCCAGTCCTAGGAAAATTCTAGATGACTCTGGATGGGAACCTGTGTCTCTGCAAGGTCTGCTCCTGATTGAAGTGGGTTCCCTTCATGGAACCTGAATCTGATTAAACTATTCCTTTACTGGATTTTCTATACATCATTCCACTTCTTAAAGGAAATTGTTTATCCTTCTTTGGGTGCTCCTGCTCTTCTTTTCTTAGTCTTCCTTTTCTCAGGAAGATTCTAGAAGGAAAGCTGCTACTGAACTTACTGTGCAAATCTAAGTGGCTGTATATTTAGGAGAGTGTTTGGAGTAGGAATATTGGGGGGGTTAACCAGCTTAATTCACCGCTGAATACCTGTCTCAAGGTTTTGTAGCAAAGCTGTATCTGTGGTTAATGAATGAGCAGGAGGCAATGAGTTCACATGGCTCTGGCATCCACCTATTCCATGCCATACATCCTAGGAAGCCCCAGTGTGTGAAATGCACAAATATCTGCGATCCTACAGCACCTTTTCTCCAGAAAACATTCTGCTGACTCCAGCCTTCCTCCAGCTCTTGCTGCAGTACCCAATTTGGCAGACTCCTGCAAGCCATTTCTTAGGTCCTAATGACTGCACAGCCCTCATTTTGAAGGCTCCTCAGTGTTTGCTTCAGGAATGCCAAAAAGAGAGGGTGCGGTGCAGACTTTGGTGAGTTGGCACCTTCTGACTTGAGTCAGGATTTTCAAGCCTTCATTTCTGCAGATGGTAGAACCTGGAGCACTGTCTCTGCTCGTGGTCTTTTTCCTCCTTCCTCTCTTCTTTCAGGAGGTTGGTGCATGAAGGCAGAGGTTGCTGATGGGAGCCTTTGGGATGGTGACCATGTTGGTGACATGAATGAGGAAAAGGAAACAACACCCATGTGGGAAGGACAACCCAGAGCTCCTCACAGCACTGGGATGGGCACTGGGCCATGCAAGGACCTCATCTCTGACAGGACATTGTGGTTTTGAATTTAGCACTTGGATGGGAGCTGTCCCCACTTTGCAAGCATTTAATGACAGCTGGAGCTGTCCCCACATGTGTGGGGTTATCTCTGGCAATGCAAAATGTGAAACCAGCAGCACTGAGAGGATGCAGAGTCTCAGCTATATATTATAATAACCAATGATGGAGCTTTCCTTTCTGTGAGACCTTGGGGGCCATGGAGCAGTTATAGAAAAGTGGAGACTGTATCATATAGAGTATTTAAGGCCAGGGATGCATTAATCCCACCTCATTGCATTGCCTTACTCAACCTGCCTTTTCCTTCTTTGGAGCGTTTCCTCAGCTGAGATCTCCCAGCTCCAGGTGACAATAGATGGGGAGGCCATGCAACAAGGTGGAATTCTTCCACCTGCCCTGCCTCTGCCACACACGACACAGAGACTGCTGTTAGTTCACAACCATTTCCCCCACTCCTGATTTTTTAATCCTGAAGTAAACATGCTGCAGCTACAGGACGGGTGGTATGCAGACACGGGGCCAGGGCTGGCTTCCACCATGGTGGTAGGAACGGGAATTCCACTGCAGGCTAATGGGAAGGGAGAGCCCTCCAAGCTAATGTGATGTGGGAGGTCTAATTCCTACCATCACAGGCCTGATTTGTAGGCAACAGATTATTTCACTGGCTTTCACGATGGTTTTTATATCTTATGATTTTTTTTTAGAGGTTTTTTTTTTTTTTCTTTTTTTTTTTCTTTTACATGAAAGCAGGAGTGTGTGGATTTTGCAGGTAAATTATAATGAAAGCTGATGGGTGCTTGTGTAGGCTTGTAGAAGGTTTGTGCACAGAAAGCAAGCAGGGGCTGGAGGGAATAGCTGAGTGCCCAGGGAAGGTTTAATTAGCATATAGTGAAAAATCTAAAGGTTGTACAGAGCCCCAATTCGGTGAAAGACAAAAACTCACTGTTCTCAGAACATACCTCAGCAGCAAGCTCTGTCGCACCTGATGCAACTCTTCCCTCTTGGGCCACCCACCTCCAAGACATGATTATGCAGTGAGAAAGGAGCAGCACTTTGCACTTTCTGTTATCATGGTCCTTCTTAATTATACATGCGTAAGTGTTCAGACATGGCCACAACGAGCATGGTACACATCCAGGGGAAGTGAGATTCATCTGAGAATCTCCTACTGCTTGGCAAGCATTTATTAACTCAGCCTCCCAACACCCCCGTGAGGAAAAATGTGTCGAAACCCATTTTCGGTGCTAATTTAAAAAAACAACAAACTTAAGCAAGCAAAGTGATTTGCTCAAAGCCAAAGAGCAGGTTGGTGTGAAAGAGCTTGCCTTAAAAATCCAGAATAAGGGATTTTGCCCTTTGTCTCTTCAAATGAGGCTGTGTTCCCACGTTGCTCTGTGTTTCTACAGAAACTACAACAGGGGGGTCCCGCTTCGTGACTCAGGGGCTTGGTTCCAATCCAGAGAGCCATGTTTCCATGATTACTCCTGCTTTATGTAAAATGGCCCTTGTACAGGCTCATCTTGCTGAGCTTTTTGGCGCTGTTCCTGGGCCTGACTGCTACCATAGGGTAGGACTGCAGGATCACATTTCCATTTTGTAAGGAGACACGCTTTCTCAGGATGCGTGGAAGCCTGCTTAATTTCAATAAGGAGTCTGCTTGAAACAGACATGCAAGCCTAGATCTAGTGAATTATTATTATTATTGTTATTATTATTATTATTATTATTAATTGCAGGAGTGTGTCAAATTCAAAATTAGCAATCAGACCTCTTGTGCTAGGAAACACCAATTGTCCTTCATGATCTCAGGTCTAAATCCACCAGTGTTTAACTTCTAATTATGTGCTAACACACATGAGTTTTATTGGGAAGCCATAAGTTGGGAGCAAAACTGGCTTTGCAGACCTTGGCTGACATCTTTGCAGTGCAACACCCTTCCTTGGCATCCCAGTGAAATGCAGCTCTCCATGCAAGGAGAAGCTCTCCGTGTGAGAACCTTCATATTTCAGGATCAAGGCTTCTATTAATGACAAGGCTTGACAGTGGGGTGAGACCTACAAAGAGAGGGAGAAGGAGGTGCCGAGGGTGCCTTGTGATTATGTGGTTGGCGTGCGTTTCGCCACCATGCAAGGAAAAGGGAAAGAAAACCAGCTAGACTACAACAGGCATTGTTGTGCAGCATCCAGACTGCAGCCTCAGTCATGGCCCCACTTGGAAACCCCTGCAAAGTTTTATTAACATCTGGTCCTCCACGAACAGTGATATTTTATGCACAGAAATTCAGTTTCACCTCTGTCTTCTACCCTATTCTTTTTTGTGTGTATGCTGATTCTGTCCTTTTTCTTCCTCTTTTTTTTGGTGGTTGCCTAGTAGCTCGTAGTTGCATTCTGCCTTATCAGATTGTGCCTAGTTACAATCTTTCTCTATGTGCCCAGGGCAACCCACCATAAGAGCATATGGAATATTTTAGTCTGCATTGTTGGGTTTTTTTCTCCTCCTGTTTTTTTAAAATTTTTTTAAATAGACTTCGGTTTTATTCCCAACATAATTTTGTTGCCATTATGACTGTCTTTTGTCTCTGATAAAAGCTGACATCCACAGCCTGGGAGCTATCAAAAGAATCAGGTGAACCAAGGAAGGGTGGGAGGGTTTGATGATTTTGGGCTCTTTTCAGCTTAAAAACCCCCAACCCTCAAACCCCTGCATTCTGAGCAAGATTCAACTCTTCTTCCTTCTGCCATTTGACTGAAAACCCTGTGTTTAGCTGTAACATCCAAATTGCCTTTCTGAGGTGCCTACATTTCTCCTGACAGCAGAGAAAGCCTCCAAAACATGGCCTCTAAAATTCAGACTATACCATAGGTGCAACAAAAAACCACACATGTAGCGTGCTCTTCCAGTTTTGTTTTGCCACGCTGGCTTTGCTGGATGGGACAAAAAGGGAAAGTCAGTGACACCTCTAGACTCCTCCTTAAGCAGTGACAAAGGAAAACCTGCTGCTTTTGGCACAGCATGACGCACAGCTAAATGAGGGATGTGGGGCCGACTGTCGCTGGGCTCTTGGCAAAGTCTGGTCTTCCATGTGGGTGCAGACCAGTGTTTCACACCTGGGGTGTGATCTAGGGGGAGTTGGTCATGTTGCTTTCCATAAGCTTGCTTTCTGATGGAAATTTGGCTCATGAGACGATGCTGTGTGGCAGGATGTGTGTGCATGTCTGTGTGTCTGTCTGCCTGGTAACTCTGGAAGCCATTAGCCAAATTCAATCACATTTGACAGTGGGACTGTAGATTTAAAGATATGCAGCTCCTGTAAGCTGCCAGAAAACAGTGTAGTACTGGAGCTGGAGATTTTGTTGAAAGAAAAACAACAATGTTAGGTCCACCCTTGTTAGACATTAGAGAATCCATGCAGGAAGGATATTTTGACTGCCCAACCTGTAGGAGCAACTTTAATTTTGTTTTAATCTGTTTATGTCCTATCAGATACCAAAGAAATCACTGCCTACTTCTGTTTTCTCTGTGGCACCCAACAAGCCGCAAATACATGGATAAGCTTCCTTTCTTTTTTATCTCTTCTCTTCTCTTCTCTTCTCTTCTCTTCTCTTCTCTTCTCTTCTCTTCTCTTCTCTTCTCTTCTCTTCTCTTCTCTTCTCTTCTCTTCTCTTCTCTTCTCTTCTCTTCTCTTCTCTTCTCTTCTCTTCTCTTTCTCTTAATATCTCTCTTTCTTTTTTCACTAACAAGGGATCTCCTCTTGCAACCTTAGTGCTACTCAGTTAGAAGTCAACCAACCAGCAGATAAAAATCACTTGGACACGAGCTCATTGAGACCTGCTGTCCACCTACTATTTTTTCCCTCTTCTAATGCTTGAAAAGGGAGTTCCAGAAGGTGTAAGAAACACTTATTAGCTTGTTATTTGAGGTAAATCTAATCAGCAGGTGATCTGTCATAATAACATTTCTCCAAATATAAGAGGAGAAAAAGCCTGGGGACATTACACTGATAATATCCCACCCAAGACAAACCAAGGGGAGCCCAATTGGGTCAGAGTGTGACTGATCACTGCGGTTGTACCCTGTCACATATCTTGCAAGGAAGCTCACATCTTCTTGTGGGTAGGTTAGTACTGTTTCTCATTATTAATATGGCTCTGTAGGTGTGCCAGGCCCTTTCCAGACTAATTAAATAAAAGGTCTCTGCCCCAAGGAACTAACCCAGCAAGGGATGACAATAAACAACAAGAGGAAGAGGGTTACGCAAGTGAAAGATCATGAGATACATCTCATGTTGTACCAGTATGTTGGGCCAAATCCTCAAGTAATTACATAAAGCCCAATTTTGCCAAGTTGTTCATTGTTGAGTTGCTCCACCCTCATGTAAGAAATCCCATTGAATTCAGTTAATGAGAAAAAAATACAGAGCTGTACTGAGAGGGGAACGATCACACCTGCAGCCCAAGAAAATGGATCTAGTTGTGAGGCAAGGCTTATCAGGAGATAAAGGGTACAACTGAGCTTTAAGCTGTTATCTGGGTGATATATGGATATTTAGTTTTATTAAACACTGCAACGAGGTGGAACGACGCACTCGGATGCCCTTGAAATTAATTATTTTCAGATTCAGTCATTATGATTGGATGTTACAAGGCACTTAGGAATCAATGGGAGACAAGTGCCCTTGAGAATCCACCTTCATATCTTTAAAACTGGCTCTTCTGCCTCAGCTATCAATTCCCATCGCTCCCTCAGAAAGACCTTGTCTGAGAGGTTCCCTCCTTCCTGAAGCCACAATGACTCACACTTACAGTTGACATTCAAGGAACAAAGAAGTCTTCAGCATCTATCTTGATGTTCATTTGGGCCAAGATGGCAAGTCCCAATCTGCTTTGCTTTGAGCTTGGAGAGAGAGGGGCTGATGCTATAAAGATCAAAGCAGGTCCAGACTCCCCTGACGTTATTCTGCTTAAATGTTGGGTTTGGGGATAATTCCCAGCTCTAGTTTCAGGAAAATCTCCTACCTTTCTGCTTTGAGTCTTGGTCTTTTAAGGAAACCAATGCTCCTGTACCAAAGGAATCTGGGTCTGTGGCAAATAACAGCCCTGGTGTTGGGAGATCTTTTTTTTTCCACTGGATCGAGGCCATAGACAGTCGAAATACAATTCCGAGAAGTGGGCAAACAACTGCAGGGAGGGAATAGTTGGGAGTGGGACTCTGTTCAGGTACGTAGGTTGAAGGCAAAGGAAACTTTGTGTATGTTGGCTCTGAAACCATGTGAGGTAGAGGGTGGTACAGAGAAAAACTCAGACGGTAGCTCACCTCCCTCTTCCCCGCGGGCAAATGCCTTATTTTCAGTTAGGAATGGATACATAATAAAGGAGCCAGCTCTGTTGCCGTCATGATGCAGAACCTGGCAGTGCCTGTTTCAGAATGCTGGCTTAAGCATAAACAATACCACATGAGAACAGGGAGAACGATGATGGACCCAAAATTTGCTAAACTGCTTGCAGAGCACACATTTTGCCTGTGCTCTGACAATCAGGGCTCTCACAGAGCTTCCTGAGGCCCGTGTGCTCCCAGGGGACTTTCTGCCCACAATGAGAAGATTGCTTGTTTTTTCCTTTTTGGACAAGGTCAGCTCACAAAGAAGGGGCAGGACATTGGGATCCTGTTAAGAACGTCCAGCTGATGTGGTACCCTGTGAACACTAGGGCCTTGCATTTGTCAGTCCACTGTCACCACTGTCCCAATGCTGCCCAGCCAATCCAGCCCTGACACGGTATAGATATGCATCCCAGGAAGGACAGATGGATGTCTGCTCAGCACCATCAGGGACTTGAGTTTCCCCAGGCTCCAGTTTGTGCTGCCTGTCAGAAATGAAATAACCTGGCGGCTCAGGCAGGGGACTCGAGAGGGAAACTGATACAGAATGGTTAATACAACACCAGTCTTTACACTGAGGATGAGCCAGTCACTTCTGAGCAACATAAGAAACCCACTCCAGCTGAAAAGCATATGTTTCTTTTCTCTTTACAGCAAAGCTCCCATTTCAGGCACAGGTATTATTTGTTTCTCAAAATCCCCTTTCCTTGTGTCTGCTTTGCTGACCTGATCATCTGAGAGCCCTGAGAGTGGTAGTTATCCCTTCCTACTATTGTTTGCTCTCAAGACCAGTTTGGAAATGCTGTATGCATGTGTGTTTGCTTTGTTTCTCTTGCTAGTTGTTGTTGTTTTTTTTTTCCCTTTTCTTTTCTCTGGGCTTAGATGCACACAAATACAACAAAGAAATCAGAAGAGGGAGGACTGTGGCATGCAAATCTGTCAGTGTGCTATTCAATTAGTGTATTGTTACAAGTGAAACGCCAGCAGCCTGGTGAGAAAAAGGAAGTGCCAGGTGCTAAAATGACAACCAGACAGTTTTTGGTGTAGCATACCAGACAGGTTTTTCTATCTTCAAGAAGTTTGCTTGTTCTTTCTCACATACAGATGAGCAAAACTGGAGGGCATCTCTTGACTCTCCTAATTGTATCTCTTCTCTCTTTTAAACTCTTCCATGAGCCGAAAATGGTTCATGCAAAGGAAGTTTCTTGGTGTGTTTTTGCTCTCATTGCACTAACTGGAAGTTGTTCAGGTCTTTCACCCAAGTCTTTCTTCCACCAGCCTGTGTTTATTTAGTTTCAGTTTATGCCATTTGTTGTGCTTGTGCTGTCTTTTAGTTTAAATAGATCTTTTTTTCCCCCCTATTTGCTCTCCTGATGTATTTATATACAAATCAGCATTTGTCCCTGTCCTAGCTTTGTTCAGCTAAACAAGTGAAGATATATCTACATTTTCTGTGCCATGGGTTCACCATTTCCTGACCCATCTCAGCACTGTAGCTTTGTACAGTGAGTTCATCTCTCCTAAATGCAGGTAACTAGCATCTGTTTTGTTGCTTTGGAGGTTTGTGCAGATCAAGACAGAAATCCCCCTGTCCTTAGGGGAAGTTCTTTATGAGGTACATTTTTGGTAGCCATGGCACCTTCTTTTAATGCTTGTTCCAATTCTGTTTAACACTGTATGAATGATCTGCATGAGGGGATTGGGTGCATCCTCGGTACGCTCACAGGTGACACTAAGTTGGGTGGGAGTGTTGATCAGCTGGAGGGTAGGAAGGCTCTCCATGGGCTGAGGACAACTGGATGAGGTTCAACAAGGCAAAGTGGAAGGTCCTGCCCTTGGGTCACAACAACCACTTGCAGTGCTACAGACTCAGGGAAGAGTGTCTGAACAGCACCTGGAGATGCTGGTTGACAGCTGGATGAGCCAGCTGTGCCCAGGTGGCCAACAAGGCCAATGACATCCTGGCTTGGATCAAAAAATAGTGTGGCCAGCATGACCAGGACAGTGATTGTCCCCCTGAACTCCACACTGGTGAGGACACACCTCAAATCCTGTGGTCAGTGTTGGGCTCCTGTATTAGATGAACTTTAAAGGTCTCTTCCAAGATAAACTCCTCTATAAGTCTATAAAGAAAGACATTGAGGTGCTGGAGCATGTCCAGAGAAGGGAAAAGAAGCTGGTGAAGGGTCTAGAGAGAAAGTACATGACAAGCAGTTAAGGGAACAGGGGTTGTTTAGTCTGGAAAAAAAGAAGAATTAGGGGGAACCTCATTGCTTTCTACAGATACCTGGAAAGAGGCTGCAGAGGTGTGAGTTGATTTTTCTCTTAAATAACAAGTGGCAAGACAAGAGGAAATGGCCTCAAGTTGTGCCAGTGAAGGTTTAGATTGAATGTCAGTAAAACTGTCTTCACCAGTGTCTTCAGCACTTGAATAGTTTGCCCTTGCCAGCTGTGGAGTCACCATTAAAATTCATGTGGATGTGACATGTGGGGATATGATTTAGTGGTGGCCTTGGCCTTGGACTCAGTGATCTAAAAGGTCTCTTCCAAACTAAATGATTCTATGATTCTATGATCCATGTGTCCTACTTTTCAGAAATAAATTCAGTCCCCAAACTGATTTCTGAAGAACTGCAGTCACAACTTCCAGCTCAGTACTTCCTCTCTCAACACCACCTGTTGTAATTTGTGATGTAGTGACTCCCCTTTCCATCATAAAATCCCTCTCCTGATCTCCATATTCTACCACTTAATAATTTCTCATTTAGGACTTTATAGGCCTTTAAAGTTATTCACAGTCAGATTTTGTGCCTATATTTAAACAAGTAAATAAAATGGGAAATCTGGAGGTTCATTCTCTGATTCCAAAAATCATGGCAGGACATGGCTTGAGATGGTACACCTACACTTTAAAATCCAACTTCTCACCAAAAAAAAGTAACCCCATGAGTACTCTGTAATGGGAATAATGCACATGATGTCTTCTCAACCACATCTCAGCATATCAGGTACCACAGGACAAAACTTGCTAGGGACAGAGCTAAGAGCAGGGCAATCACATGCCCTGGCCTTGTTTAATATGCTAGTTTAGGCAAAACTAATGATTCTTTGTGCCTTTTCTCAGACTTCTGCAGGGAGATTGTTTAGTTTTCCTTTGAGCCAATGGCAATTTCAAGAAAATGCTTCAGGATCCCACCCCTCTTTTCCATTAGCCTTTATGCCTCCAAGCCTGTGTTCAGCATTCCCATCCTTTACTGGAAACTTTTGTGATTTGTTTGAATTTCCTTTGCAAATTCTAAGTGGGTTTGACTTGTGGCAATTCTTCCACTCGATGCCTTTCTTTCAGCCATCACATTTCTGCCATTAAAAATTTCAGTGTCTAGTTTGGGATGGGGGCAAACCTGTCTCTCTCCACAGCCAGTGGATGACCTGAAGCACTCATCTCCATTCTGATCCCTTACAAACTGGGGGAGAAAAGTCTCATCCTGTATTTAACAACTTCTATTTGCTAGCTCTCATTTTCACTACAATGAACTACTGACAAGAAAATTGAATGTTTTAGGTGTGATCTTCATTCTAGAGGCAGCTCTAGTGGATCAATGGTGATTTTCCCTGGCTGAGACCTGTGCTCACAGCTTTCCCTGGAGAACCAGGATGAGAAAGGTTTGACGCCATGTTTTTCCTACACAAGTCAGACACAAACGGGATTGTTGCTCCCATGTACAGATTTTTTTCCTCCCCACCCCTGTGACGTGAAGCACAAGGCTGCACATTTCAGCTACTTTTTGGATAGAGGCAATAATTTCTTAATTTGCCCTGAAGGGGCACGCGCATAAATGGGGAGGAAAAAAATTAAGAGCTTGTGGAATTGATTGGAGGAGAGATGCATCTTGTTCAAACTAGAAGTGAAAATATATTCCAAAGGAGAAATCATTAGCATTTTCATTAAATGCCAAAGAGTGTGACTATTAGACCTACCTCAGGCAACCCTGAGGTTGAAAACTTTTCAACAAGATTTAATTGATCCAGATGGATTGAGGTTGTTTTTGTTTTTTACCCCTTCCACCCTTCTACCCCCTGCTTAAATCTCTGTACTCCATCACCTGTGAGAAAACCCCAAACCGAACCAAATTAAAATAAATAAACAACGCCTTCAGCCCACGCCCTGGAATGAAAACTGCAGTGTAATATGAAATGTGTCCTGATCGTCTTGTTATGGAGCCTGGTGACTCACCAACTGCTACAATTGGGGTTAGATAAAATAAAGGGATTATAATTAAGGAGGCAGCAGGAGGATGTTAACTGGGCAGTCAGAGGGAGGCAGGCCCATTACAGACCCAGGTATGCTGGAAGCCCTGCCAGAGATGTGTGGACATGTGGCTCAGCTGCAGGATTTGCAGCAGAGTCTGTGCTTAAAATGACAAAACAAGTTCCAGTTTGGCTGAGCTACTCCAGCATACTGGGAGGAGAGGGGCCCCCAGCTCTTGTTAGGTTTTCTGCAGGTATCCCCCAGAAATACCCAGTTCCCAGCCACCATGAACATGGGTGGTGAAGGGTTCACCTGCCAGTCCTGGTTAAGGGAAGCCATGAAGTATTGCTTGAGTTGTTGAGGATTTGGCATTATTTCTGGGCGGTATTTTGATCCTGAGCCTTGATGTCAGGCCCTCTTTCCCTTGAAGAGAAATCTGAATCAGGCCTCTGGACCCAGCAGAAACCCACCTCTGATGGCTATATGTAGGCACATCCTCCATGACAGTGGATAGCAAGTTTGCTACTGGGGAAGAAGACAACAGCTTGGTGGCACATGACTATTAGGCTAAAACTGCATACTTGGCACAGTGGCAGTAATATTTTAACCTGTTGGATACAAGATCATGCAGGAAGTAGGCAGGTTGGGTCTTCCAATACTTACCGTAGCAATAAAGATATTTTTTCTGTCCTTATGTTCTCAGTTAGTTTTCTGGTTCTTGGATTCTTGAAGAAAAATGACTGCAGAAATAATTCTGTTAAAATCTCCTCTGCACTTCCCATCTTACTTCCAGCAGGCTGAGAGAGCTGGCCTCAAAGTCCCAAAGCCAAATGGATGGTATGATGGTGTTCCACGTGACAACATGCCAGAGCAGGGCCACAAATGATCTATGGCCAGTGCAAATGCCCATGCAAGCCATTTGCCTGGGTGCAAAGCACCTGATGCTTCAATTTGGGATGGCTTAATACCTCCAGTAATTATCCAAAGGAGCCCTGAACACTCTCATGACTAAATATCAGGTTAGAGCTGGACCTGAGATGAAATCTGTGAAAATACAGTCATGTTTGGAAAGGTTTGAAGGAGTCATCCAGGGCTGTGAGTGCGGCATCAGAGTTCCTTGGGAGGAAAGTGCAATGATTTCTGTAGTGAAAACAATAATGGCAGTTTTGGTGGGATGTTCTGTGCTATTCCCCAGGCTGGAGTTTTGCCAGGACATAGGAATTTAAGTGCCTGAGTGCAATGCTGCACTGGTGGAGTTTGTAGCTGGCTGAGCCTGAAGCTTGCTCCAAAATTTCACCCTGGATCCAGCCACAAGTGTGATCCTGTTTCCTCATGCTCCTCTGTCCATCAGTATCTGCCTGTTGTCACTCATCTGTCACTTACACTGGAAATGCCCTGGGGCTGGTGTCCCCTCTTTGTTCAGGGCTTGTGCAGCCTCTTGCACAACGAGCCCTGTGATAACACGGCCAAACAACAATTGCTAAGGGTGAAAGATCGCCAGGTTACAGATGGCAAAACCAGTCCTCAGGACTGGCTGTGTAATAGAATAACAACAACAAATTCATAATAATGATGGCAGGAGTAATGAATGGTTATATTCAAATGTTAGCTAGCTGCAGCTCGCCACTTGCCTCTTCTGCAGTTACAATAAAATTTATTCTCCTTGCTGAACATGTATTTGCCTGCATTGCCAATGTGCTAATTCTGCTCCTCACAATTTTTCTGTTTGCTTTGCTGTATCTTTCTCAATTAAAAGCAAAAAAAAAAAAAAAAAAAAAAAAAAGAAGAAATAAAAATCAAATCACATGGCATCAAAGAGCTACATCAGGAGGTCATTGCATCAAATGCTGCCGCTAGTTTAATAAAGGAACTGACTAATATACTCATTAGTGGTGCTCGTTGCTAATGCCCGATCAGATAATGAAATTGAAATATCATGTTTTAGGGTGTAATCAGGATCCCTGCAGGTGCTGGGATGGAATTGCCCCATAGGTACAGCATTACACAGTTAACTAGGTGTGTTACTTGACGGGGTGTTTCAGCTTCCCAAGCCTGCGGGTAGGAAGAGATGAGCAGGACTGTCAGCATAGCTACTGAGAATGGGGAATTGGGCTGGAAACAAGGGAAAAACGCTGAGATGACCTGGGTTCAAACGGATTGAGGCAGCTGGGAGCACATGGCAAGTGTCAAGCCTCCTAGGGGAGCAGTTGGGAGCTGGTGGATGTGTGGAGATGCAGTGCTGGCTCTTTGGGAGGACACACCATGGTGCCTGCAGATGAGGAGCTCTGTGGGTTGGCTGGGTGCTGGTGGGTGTGTGCAGATAAAGGCACTCAAGCAGGACTCCTGGGAACAGCAAAGGCTTCACTGCCTCCTTGGCATTTAAAAAGCAGAGAAGAAAAGACCAGTGCAGATGCACAATCCCCATGTGTGCAATTGGAGCTGGGGGCCTCCTGCTGGACCACCCCTGAATGGGGTACAGGCTGCTTTTATCCCTGGCTCTGAATTGCAAAGCTCTTGGTTAGCAGGCAGCAGCATGAAGGGATGGTCCTTCTTCCATGGGTCTACAGTGTCACCTACACAAGGCTTTTAATCCCCAGTGTCCCAGAGAAGGTGCAATAGCAGTCTCATTGTCCAGGGATCACAGCCAAGCATGTCACAAGCCTTGCACCAGCCTTCTCTTCCCCAACTCAAACATTTGTCTTCTAAGTTTTCCATTAACAGGCTAAGTCCATAGAAGTTTGCAGCATTCTTTTTTGATTGAATTTTTTTTTTAATAAAACATATAAAAAAATTCAAACCCAGACCCAGTCTAATCCATGCTACCAGACTTTGGGTAAACTGGGCTGAATGACAAGAGTTTTCCAGAGGAATTTGTTCTGTATGGAAGTTAACTTTAAACACTTTTCTTCATTGCCAGATGATTTAATACTGGATGAGCCAATGAAAGACTTCAGAGACGCTCAAATTACTTCCCAAGTTGCTCACAGAATATGTTCTGCTGAGACAACACCAGGCTAGAGACTTCAGAGGGATTAGCAGTAAAAAAAGTTTTGTTTTACTAGAATATTTTAGATTCTCTTCCAATCTTTATTCATTTTTATTTTTTCCCCTCCTACTCCAAATTAATTAATAATAACATCTTACATGTCAATAACAACCCCTTCTGGCTAATGCCTCTCAACATTTTCTATTTGTCCTCTTCCTTCAGCTTCCCAGAACTTCCTCTTTCCCCTTTATTTTTTTTCATGCACTGTCATGGAAAGGCAGTTTAAATCCTTTCAGAAGAAGCAGTGGGATTACCCAGTATTTACACACCTACTGTCAAGTCCTTCAGAAGAAGGACAAAAGAAGTGAGGAAGAGGAATGTGAATGTCCCTTCCTTGGGTTTCTCAGAAAAATATTTTAGGGCTCAGGGCTGTGAATTATCTGGGAAGGGAGATGTTCTCTTTTTGCACAGATTATAGAACCCGTATCCAACAGAGGGACAGGATTTAAAACATTTCATTTTTTTCATCTTTTCCCCTTGGCATTCTCTATTTGCTCATTTAGGCAGGATCGTCACCATGTGCAGACAGATTGCTATGAAATCTGTTTTTAGGTGGATTCTGCAGGCAGATCCATGAGAACCAAGTCCCTATATAATTACACTTAAACACCTAAAGCTATGGCTGTGTTGATAAACTAAACAGGGCCAGGGCTCAAGCCCAGGTACTGGCACACAATCTCCCAAACTATCCAACCTTTAGCACGGTCCCTGGTGATGGTTTTGTCCTGTTCCAACTAGCACTCCCCCAGACAATGCCTGGGCATGGTCCAAGGACAGCCTGGGCCAAGCAGCATCACCACAGGCAGTTCAGATGCAGCCCCCCAGTTCTGGAAGGAAAGGCACTTATCAGCACGGACGCAAATGGTCTGTGCCAATTGGCCTCTGGGCCAGAGAACAGCCCCATGCATGTCTTATTTACTAGAATAGATGAAGTTAAATGCTTCCAGGAATGTAGCCTGAGATGCTGAATAGGGAGCATGGATGGGATCATAGCGCTGGAAAAAAAAAATCAGGATAAAAAGTGGTGATTGGTTTTTCCAAATATTAACTAGTTCTTTCCTGTGGATCTGTTGTGCATAGCTTCATTTCCAGAAATCCTAAAAGGGACCAGATTTCTTATTGCCCTTTTCTGCTGCTGCTGTTTTCTTGTACAGTCATAATCCACTTGTGGCCACTTCCCAGATAAAATAGTATGAAAGCCGTGAAGGTGGACAACTAAGGTAGCAAGTCAGGGTTATTTAATACTGGAATGAAAGTGAATTTTTTAGCTGGAACAAGGCATTCTGGTGTTTTCCTTCAGGCTCTTGTCAAGAGTGTTTGATGCCTCTGTCATAACTTGGTGAAACAAGATTTTTCACTCCCTCCAATCTGCTCCAGTGCAATATTGGGTGGAAGGTCATAATAAGATTTCAGTGGTGCTGGTGAGAATAAATCTGGGGACATGACACTGGCCCATTCTCCCAGCATGAAATGAAAGTTGGTATATTGCTATCCCTTGCCACGAGCACTCAACTTCCTGGGTGAACAATGGAGCCTGTGTCTGTGCAGCACCTCGTGGAGGGGTGTCCTTGTCCCCAGCCAGCAACGTGACACCACAAGCACTGAACCCCACAGAGCACCCACATGCTTCCAACTGGGGGTCTGGGCTCGAAAAGTTTTGCTGCAATCATCTTGGTGTTAACTTTTAGGGGATTTTCTCAGCCCACTCGTAATTTGCTGGATTGAACAAAGGGCTAGAGAAAGAAAAAGAAAAAAAAAAAAGCAGCTTTTAAATTCTGGCTTTGGAACTTATTTTGACGTAATCCACTCAGATTTCTGCCTACATAAAATTTAAGTTTCTTGCATTAGAAATTAAGCATCTATTATACATGCAGGTGTGATGTGTGTGTGTATCACAAACAGAGGTGTGTGTCACAGATATGTGTGTGTATTCTTGATCACTGGGAGGATATATCACATTATAATCCCTGATTCCTGTTTGAAACCATGGTCCTGCTGGGCTTGGACACGTGGCTCCTCAGTGATGAGTGCCCAGGTGCCAGCAGTCATCTGGCCTGAGGGGTGAAGGATTCCCTTCTCAGGATCCTGCTTCCTCATGGGCATTTCCCTCTGGTGTGTGTGTGACTAGGATGTCTGCAGGCAAAGTCCCCACTCCTGAATGTGTCATTTGGGTGTCTGGAGGTGACATGGTTAAGGTTGAAGAAGAAGAGAGTGGCAGAGCTTAGCTAAGCCCAGCCTGATGGAGTTATCAGTTGTGATCTTAACTAGAAGGTCCTTTTTCTGCTCACTTACCCTTGCACACACGCACATAATTGCAGTGTGAATTCATAATATAAACCATGATGTAATAGACACCAACTCAACTTAATTACTGTACAAATGAACAACAACTTAAATCACAAGCAGAGTCCTATTAAAAGTAATCAGATCCTGGGTGGGGAGATGGTTAAAGGTGGTGTTTGAACTCCAAAGAAAAATATGCTCTTGTTTGGACATAATTTGATTTTTTTTATTGTTATTTTTTCTTCCACAGTGTATTTTTGCTCTCTTTCCTCTCCCTCTCTCTCTTTCTCTGGCTCTCTTTCTCATTTTAATTTTTTCAACCTTTTCCTGATAAACCAAACTAGTCTAGACATATCTTTTGAGAGCAAATGTTCTCTAAGCTATGTTCATTCCTTGTGAGTTTGTACGTTAATCATTAAATATAATTAATTAGAACATCTTGTAATTAACTTGGAAAGCAAAATTATACAAGGGAATGAGTTTGTAACCACATCACATTTGAAATAAAAATAAAACTTAGACTAAAAGGAATAACTGCTCTTTGGAATTAGATGAGTAACAATGTTGGATTGGCTCCCCCGAAGCTGTAATGTTGGCTCTGAACTCATTCACATATATCAGCCATATTTCACATTGATACATTCACTCACACACACAAGTGTGCACACAGACTGATGCCACAGTCCAGAGTCAGCCCACTACAGGGATGCTTTAAACCACCCTTTGCCTTTTTGTGCCTCTGCACCATGGAGGGATTAAGCAAAGGTGCCATCAAACAGCCTTGGGGCTGCTCTGACTTGCCCTGACTAGTCCTGGTGGTCCTTTGGGTGTGATGCTGGCTGCAAATTGTGGCATTTCATGGCAGGCTTTGCTGCCAATGCAGGTGAGAGCTGGAAGGGGCTGGCAGACCATGAATCTCCCCCAGCTGGAGATTCCTTGTCCAAAGGAATCTTCACATATATCCTGGGACTCCTCATTCCCAAGCCCACTAGTTCTCCAAAAAGCCAGTCCTGTGGAGCACAGCTAATGAACCCCCTTAGGTCTGGTTCAACAAAAAAGAGGAATCTCTTCTTGCCAAACAATTGTTCTCATCAAAAGTTAAATACCACAGTTATTTCCTTGTAAGTGCAAAGAGTTCTGCCATCCTTGCTTGACTGAATAATTTGGAGATGTCCTCTGAGACAGAAACTTCACTGTGCCAAATACAAACACACCTGCTCATGGTTGCTGCAGCATCCCAGAGTGAGATACTGGGCCTGGGGGCTTTGGGTCAAGAAGACTGCAAGGTCAGCAGGGACAGCACTCCTGAGGATTCCTCAGCTGATTTCCTGGAGGTGTCAGGGAGGCTTGAAGTGACTGTACAGCAGCTCCTGGCACTTTGCTGGGCTCTGCCACTTGCTCTCCATATGGCCTGGGGCATGTCATTTCACCTCTGGTTTTCCTTTCTCTCTGTCCTTGCTGAGCACATTGTTTTGGGAAGGAGATCATCCTCCCTCTACACATTGGACTGCTGACTAAAAGGGCCCTTTGACCTCTGTCATGCCCCCACTTGGGATGATGCCTTCCCCAGCTGCTGACATCTGCTGAAACTGGACAGAGGACTTAATTTCTCTGAGCTTGCTCTTGAGTTTTTTGCTCTTTAGGCAGGAGGAATGGGGAAACCTCTCTCCAATTGAATTTCTGCCCTGCACAGTCTGGGAATTGCTTGGCTGTGCTGCTCATCACCACCTGAGTGAAGAAATTTCCCTTGTATTTTTGTGGTCAGCTTTCAGGCCAATGGGCAGGAGGCAGCTGGGGAGAAGAGGGGCTAAGGTGGAGATGGAGCAGGAGAAGATGGGAATTTCCTATCCTATCCTATTCCATTTCCTTACAAGATAGGAAAATGAAAGATGGAATCATCTGGAAGCCTCAAACCTAGTTAGTAGAGAGACATCATAGGTGACTGCAGTGGGACAAAATCTTTTCTCTTCTGGAACTATGAGATGAGTGACCAAAGGACTTGGAAAGGTGGCCTTGGATATTCCTGTCCCTTCATCAGGACATTCCTGCTTTGTGTCAAGCTCTCAAACTCTTTGTTGACCCTCTTGACTGGTTCTTAGGCTGGAAATCAGCTAAGGAGCCATCCCTCAGGTAAAACTTGCTCAGTTTGTGGAGGGTTAATTAATTTTCAAGAGGCTCAAAAATATAATCACCCCCTTGGTGAGCAGGGTGTGTTTGCTGGCTGGGATGAAGGGGGAGAGGCACTGGGAGCATAACTGTGATCTCCTTGACTCCTGCTTCTCTCTGCCTGTGGGTAACACCCTGCCACTGGGCAGGCACCAGGGGTGGGATGCAGCTTGCCTCATGTTGAGCAGGTTTAGGCACCTGGGGTAAGCCAGATGGGTTGTAAGACCTTCCCCAGGAAGATGGGAGGAACAGGCACCTCATGGAGAAGAGAATCCTGTTGTAACAAGGGGCTAAGATCCACCCAGTTCAGGTACTCAGGGTGACAAATGAAGTGGCCATCCTTTCTTCAACAGTGACATGAATCCCACACCCTAAAAGGAACTGCAGCTGGAGTTATCTCCCTGGAGAGGAGCTCCACTCTGCCTCCTATCCCCATTCCTCCCACTTTCTCACCTCCACTTTAGCTGCATCTGTCCTTCTCGGTCTCTTTGCTCTGGCAAAACTCCCATTACAGAGCAAGATAAGATGAGCCTGATCCTGACATGTAAGAAAAGGTCTGCTCTATATGGGACAAAACACCTGCCCACATCTATTGTTTTGCAGATACAGGGCACCATGAATAAATGAGGGAGCATGCATAAGCCCCAGGAACAACAGCACTGAGCGACAATAAAAAAAAAAAAAAATCCAAGAGAGATGTGACAGTAGTTTTGAATAGAGCTGACACTGAGCAAACACTCTGCACAATGTGGAGGGTGATATAATATCCTGCCCTTTCAGAGTGTCACTGTGACACGTATTTAACATTCATTGGCAGCAGCAGCCCAGCTCGCTCTTCACACTGCAAGGTGCTGTGCATATATCTAGGAAAAAAAGATAGTTAAAGAGATGCACCCAGTTCACTGCCCTTTCTTGTGTGGGTGTGAATCTACCTGAGTGGAGCCCATGGGAGTTTTACGACTGACTTCAGTCCCTATTAACCTCCCTGATGAGTAGCAGGAAATTAGGCATGTGTGGAGGGAAGGGTATTTATGAAAAGCAAGGTCTAATGAGAACCCGGTTTCAGAGTTAATTATGGAACAACTATTGCCGCTCCCTAACCCAATGCTGTGCTGATTCTGATCTCGCAGCATGGGAAAGCGAGATACTTTATACCCATGGGGGCTCTTGGGCTGCATATGGCTCTTGAGCAATTGAAGTGCATTTATGCCGGGTGATATCATGTGATCGGCAGTGGGACTGCACCGATGCTGTGTGCTGGGTAATCTGTGGGATGAAGCAAATCAGCAGGACTTGCCAGGTCATGCCCAGCCCCATCCCATCCCATCCCACAGCGGTGCAGAGAGAGGAGGAGAGCTGTTGTTATCTCCTCGGCGAGCCACTCCTGCTGCTCTCCCTCCCTTCACTCTCTGATGTGCCTGATACGTGCTGCTGTCTCCGGGCTCGATGAAAGGTGTTGGTGGATGGTTTGTAAGGTCAGCAAGATGGGCCAGCGTCGGGATCAATTGAGCGTGTGTGTGTAATCAGGATCTGGCCTTCTGCTAATTAAAAAGCTTAAACAAACGCATGCAAATGAGGCAGATATGAACACGCAGGTGGATTGCTGGAAACAGCACCCTCCACTCCTCCAATTGAGGGGGCAGCCGGTCCCAGCACTCCCTTTTGTTTTGTTGTTTCCACAAAAAAGCTGCCTGTGTTGTGGGGAAGTTTCCCCTTGGTTGAGCTCAGCGCGTATGGTCCTGGGGCATAAACAGCCTCCTGTCCCATGACACAGGCTTGCCCTGGGATTACACACACGCAGCTTGTCAGGGATGGCACAGAACCCTGCTTTGGGAGCGTGAGGAAAAGTCACTTTCCCATTTCTGTTAGCCTCGTGTTTGATGGGCTGGGAGCCTTTTAGAGAGTGAAGCTCAGATGGTCGGCAGCACGTGACAGATTTTTCTGGGGCTGATTCTTTTCTCAGTGAGGGCCCAGTACATAGCAGCCCTGGGAAAACCTTCTGGGAAAAGTAGATTTCTTGCTCTAAGAATGGTGCATAAAACACAGGTGAAAGTTCTGGGGCCTTTAAACCTAAATCAAGATTAAATTTTTCATACTTTTCAGTACAAACCAAGTTCTGGGATAACTCTTATAAATACTTGCGCTTCTCTTGTCACTGCACTTCCAGAGTCCTTTGAGAATAGGGATTTTTCCCACTGACATAAACGGTCCTTTGATAATGGAAAATTTGCCTGAGTAAAGACTGACTGTTTAATGCTGTGATTAAGTCGTTGCTTTAATCTGGCATAGCTCTTGAAAAATCTCCTGGAAAGAGTTACTGGAAGGGTCCTTTGAGTTCCCTTTCCCCTAGAGCCACTCATTCCCTTTGTGCTTACAGTAATGTTCATGGGTCTGCATGGTGATACAGATCAGGGAACTGATCTGGCCATAAACTGAGTTGGCCAAAAAAAGGGAAACAAACAAACAAAAAAACCCAAACAATAAACCCTAAAGCCTCATTTTTTTTCAGCATTGTGTCAACATGAGATACTCTGTCAGTCAGAGGGAGATGATGGGAATGAGAGGAGGCCATGGATGTGGTTGAGGCAGTCCTGTTTGTTGTATACAGTTAACATAAAACTGCTGGAACCATTGAGCACACTGTGCTAAAAAAAAAACCTCCAACCACCTTCCAGCTTGTGTGCAGGACAATTTCTATCTATCAGATACCTGACATATTTAGCAAAACTTATATTGAAATGCCAGGCAGTGCATCAGGGTTGGACACCAGGAGTGGAGCATGTCATGCTCCAGTTTGCTACAGTGAAGGAAACTAGATAAGAATCAAAGTCAGAGGGAGATCAACACAATTTCACACATAATTTCTATGAGTTTTACCTTCAGATTTGAATTTGCTACTTCTTCTGAACATGAGACTATGCTGTATTTTATTCTGGGTAGTACTGAATGTGAAAAGAACATCAGATCTTTTCCACCAATTCTTCTGGAAAGCACTCACAGATTATCTCCCACATCCTATTCTCCCTGCATGCCCTTGTAAAGCACCAAAACACTAAAAAAGGTCTCACTAGGCCTTGGTGTGGGGTATTCTGTTCCATTTAATGCATTTAAACTTTCAGTAGAACTTAGACTAAATCTGTCTCACATTCTCAGGCTGGGGGTTCGGCAGAGACGGGCAGAGCTGTGTGTTAATTTGTTTGGCACAGCCTTGTCATGTGGGTTTTCATTTTGCAACTCCACAACCAAAATAAAGGGTAGCTGAGATCAAAGTCATTTACTGTTTAAACTCTAATGCTCAGGGGAAGGTAGAGGTGCTGTTTCAGATAGGAAGAAGTCTCTGATTTCATGTCATTAAAACCGTATGTCTCAGTTCCTGAAAACACATAAATACACTTATAGTTGAGCTTAAAGACAGGAGTATATGTAAATACTTTGATAAAGCAGAGGTAGGATTACATGAGGTGCTTCTTGCTCTTATATTGACTTACTTGAGTTAGTTAATTCAGACAAAAAAACCATATAGGTATAGTAACTTTGTTTTTAACTAGATTAAAGTTGGAAGGGACAGATTAAAGCATAGAGGGGGCTTGGATGCTGAAAACTAATTATTTGTTAGAGTTGATCTGAAAATGCCCTAATCTGATCAATTCAGAAGTAAATTCAAATGGAGAACTCCAGTTTGTATTGGAAGTCTCCACCATGAGTTTGATTATGAGAAGAGCTTGTGACAATTCAGTCCAGATAGAGATGGAGATACTTTGTTTCCAGAATTTGTTTCTGGGAGTGATTTGAGCCACCATGTTTTCATGAATTTAATATTTTTACTGAATCTGATTTGCCATGAAAGCTAAGAATCTCCCTCTTTTTTAAATCTTTTTTTTACTCCCCTTTTAATATTTTTAAGGTTTTTTAAAATTATATTTTATTTCCACTGAAACAGGCCTTGAAATGTTGATTCATTAAAAAGTTTTGGCTGAAATTCTTGTTCCAAGGCCTTGGTGTCAACAACAGATTTCAGATTCCTGTTTACTTTAATTGGCTTTGCTTTTAGCCACAAGTAAAGATTGCAAAACAAAGGCGTGGAATGGCCATCTCCTGATTCCAGTGTGGGTCTGCATTACTATTTTTTTCCCCCTGGGCTTCTTATGCGAATGTGTTTGTGAAACCACTTGAATCAGGAATTTTGTTTTCAAGTGGGGACCTAAATTTAGGATCCTGCATCCCTCTTTAGAAATGGATAAAAATAACAAAAAGTTCTTGCTTTTCTTCTCCATGGAGATTTCTTGGCCCTGAGAACTTTCAAGATTTTGGACGCCATATTTGTCAGCATAAGAACTGTCAAAACTTTTCCAATCATAATCTTCAGCAGAAACCTCAGATTTTTGTTTAGATGTCTCTCAACACCATGCAGTGAATGTGGTCATAGTACATGGGTGCAACTGATGTTCAAAAGTATGTGAAAAAAGATGACAAATGACCTGACTTCCTAAAGCAGAGCACAAAGAGACGTCTCCCAATGCCATGGTTGAAGATGACTCTTGAGGAGGAGCCCACCCCTTACACCTGAGAGTATTTTGGGCTGGGATTTTCCAAAGTGCTCAGTGTTGGCTGAACTCCACTATCAAATTTACTGACAGTGATTCCCAGTGATTCATTAGGACCAGAGCTAAACCAGACCTTCTAAAGAAGTCCTCAGTGAGATCCTGTCCTGAGGTGTCCATTTGCTGATGAAGGTCTCCTCCAGGGCTATTTTGTGGGTGGCTGTAGAAAGAAATGACCCAAGAAAACTGGAACAGTGCACATTGGTGGGGAAATGAATGGTGTTGCCTTAATATTTTGGAGTTGAAGGTGATGA
The DNA here is from genome assembly GCF_903797595.1 of Erithacus rubecula. NCBI lineage: Eukaryota > Metazoa > Chordata > Aves > Passeriformes > Muscicapidae > Erithacus > Erithacus rubecula. Next base: position 64,933,990 of record NC_136686.1, on the reverse strand, counting down.
AATTCTTTCTGGGGAAGTTATGAAGGTCCTTCACTGTGTCACGCCACTCATGAGTTACTCTTTCCATTGCATCCTGTTTCCTTGGCTGATTGACCTCTGGTGTCTTTCCCACTCTGTCTGTGGGTTTGAGATGTTTATTCTTTCCATACTGGGGTGTGATGGAGATGTGTGTGTGCCCATCTGTGTTCTTGGTGTCATCTGAAGAACAGAAAACTCAGGGAAAGCCCTCCTATCAAAATCCTTCAGGGACTGTGGAAGAACAAAAAGCCCCAATGCAGGTTGGAGACTTTCAGCCAAAAATGTCCTGAACAACAATGAATAGCATCTATCTATCTATCCTGGCTGTCTCCCTAATTCTCCATCCTTCTCACCAGGCTTTTCCAGCCTCCTCCTCACTTCATGATTCCAGCTCTTTTATCCTGGCTGTTGGTGGTAGTAAGAGATAGATAGCACATTTGGACATATTTACCCTCATGTGGCTTGTCCTTCTCACCCCACCCATGCTCTGGCTGTGATGATGCATATCTCTGGGAGTCAGTGGGAAATCTTTTCACAAACACTTGCTGTGTGTTGTGTCTCTTGTGGGCAGAGATGTTGCTGTGTTAGCCATCATTATTTGATCTGCCTCTCTGACAAGATTGCTTTAAAGCCTAAATGTTGTTTCTGTTCTTAGCTGGGAACACACCATAGGTATAGTTATAGCTTTGCCTGCATGGCCAAGTCCAGTTCCCCAGCTATGCTGGGAATGCTGGGTTCTGTGGGATGGAAACTGTGGAGAACAAAATCTGTGACAAGGTGTGTTGCATGAAAGAAAGCCTTACTGCCTTACTGGAACACTTGGAGAGCAAAACATTTTTTGTCTTCTTTTAATAACACTGCCCCAAGATTTACCTCAGTTTGTGCTGGAAATACTCACTGAAGTAATGGGATTTCAGAGAAGTGGGTGGGAGAGGAAGGGAAGTATTGATTCTACCTTGAAGTGCTAGAAGTGGGGTCTAAGTTCAGAAAACAAATGCTTCTGCATTTTGCACCCTGTATTTTGCCTATTTTTCTGATAATGGTTATTTATATAATTTTTAGTTTGGAATAGAACTGTAAATTTCCCTTGCTCACCAAAATAAAAAACAGGATCAGAAATTCATCATGGTCTCAGAGTGCCTTCAGCCAGGAAAACAAAATATCCACTGAGGTTGTAGTTCTGATCCTTCCATTGTCATGGATTGAGAGAGTAAAGTCAATAAAACTAAGATCTAAACCCTCCTCCAGTGGAACTCCCTCTCTTGTTCCTCACTGAGGTGTCTCTCTTAGGACATGGAAATTGAATGGGATGCACCTGGGTTAGAGTGCTCCTCTATCTTCTTCCCCAAAGAATAACAGATGGAACAGGAAAACATGGCTGAGTGAGGGTGAGGCAGGGAGGAAAAAGGTCAGGAACAAAAAATTCTCTTTGGAAGTAGCACAGGATTGCAGGAAGGTTGATATTCCCATTTTTTTATTTTTTTATTATTTCTTTGAATATGAGGACATATAAGATTATTATAAGATTTCTGTAGTGCTTGAGGTCAATTATCTATCTTTGGCCCAACATACTGCCCTAAGATCATCTCTAGTTTTTCATTAATGTGGCTGTTTTGAGCAGTTCCTATGGTTCTATAATGTATGCTGGCCTTTCTAGGCAGAAATGATCATTCAGAATGGACTGGGAAGGGGAGAGGACAGAGAACCAATTCCCTGGAGTAGCTCAGTGAGGCTTGAGAAGGGGCTGAGAAAAAGCAGAGAAAGCATTTCATTTTTCCACACCTGTTTCATGTAAGGTAAAGCCTGTGATGGCATGGCAAGACCTGCATGTCTCAGGGAATGAGGGCCACAGCAAGGGGAAAATCCTTGGACAATGTGAGTTGATGGAATGCCTGGAGGGTGTGATGCAACTGAAGAGCCCACAGAGAGCAGAGCAGGGGGAAAAAAAAAAGATAAATTATTGATTATTAAACTGGTCCAGAAATTTAAAAAAAATGTTTGTATAGAGGGAGTTGTGGGCTCACAGTAGTGGGAAGAACAGACCTGGTCAGAGGGGTGAGGGGATTTGGAGTGCTGCTCTCATCACAATGTGGGACCAGCTGCCTCCCAGCCAGCAGAGCTGGGTGCAGATGGGAAACAACAGAGATCAGAATATGACCTCCAGCAATTTTGGGGGGAACAGCTATTCCTTGAGTGACATCCTGGAAACAGCCAGGGGGAAATCAGAGAGAGATAAGATATCTGTGTCTCTCTGACCATTGTCCTCAGCCAGTTTGCAGAATTGCAGATTAGGTCCTTTTCTCTGGTCTCTCTTGCTGGTTCTCTGTGCAAGTGCCACAGGGCTGTGATAAGGAGGAGGTGGAATGGTGCTCTAAGACACAACATTTTTCCACTTGCAGCAGGATATGCTAACTGAAACAAAATGTGCTGGAAGCCTTCCTTTGCGTTTGCCCCTCTACATCCAGAAAAGGAATCTTGGGATGTGCAGCAGGGGAAGGAGAGAGGGTTTATAGGATGGCTATGGAAAAAGGGTTTGGCATCCTCTGTGCCAAAAAGTCTCTTTACAGTTCTGGAACAGAACAGCCAAACCTGCAGCAGATTTTTCTCATTGTTCTCATCCCTTCCTGACTCCACAGAGCACCCCAGGGCTCTCCCAGCATCCCAGAGGGATCATCACAGGCAGAGGCAGCTGGAAGGGGACAGCAGGCTGCCACTTCTTTGTGTTGCTCTTTTGGTGACAGCCCCATATGATCTGCTGGCCAAACCCTCCATGCAGGATCTCCCTGAGTGGGGTTGGTGTAGGCAGCTCAAACCCCAGGTGATTTTCAGGCTGGGGCAGACGAGGGTGTCAGCAGCCACCCCATGGAAGGAGGAAATGTTCATGGGACAGGGGGAACTGTGAGATGCCAGATGAGAATGGAGATTCTTTTCAGCCAGCGTGGGCAGATCTGGAACTAATCCCACAGGTGGAATTACCCTTCCTTAGGGAGCAGCCCCAGCCCCCTGGGGATGGCAGAAAATTCAGATTTTCTGCATTTTGCTGGGAGAGGGAGGAGCAGGGCAGGTTTCTGCCCTGGGGATCCAGTCACCCTGGCAGCACAGGGGTCGGGGGTGGCCTTCATTCTTCCTGCAAGGTTGAGTCAGGGCTGTGATGAACAAGTCTTGCATAAGCAGGAATGCCATCGCCAGTGGTAAGCTGAAAAACGCCGAGCTCTATTTTCAAAGACAGCTCAGAGGTTATTTATGTACGGAAATGCTCCTTATCTCTTAATTCCCAGACTGATGGGTGGAAGATATGCAAAGAGTGACTTCTGTCAGGGACGAGCTCACCAGCAGTGCTACTGTCTTGGCAAGGGGGAGGGCTCTCTCTGCCTTCCCTGGTAGCAATGCTGACTAAGGGCCATAGGAATCTTAATTCCTGGCCCAGAGACGGCAAGCCAAGCTATCTGATGGGCTGCTTGGCTGACAGTTAATATCCTGTCGCAGAGAAGTATTCATGATATAGCAGCTTTTTTTTTTTTTTTTTTTTTTTTTTTTTTTTTTTTGCACCTGGAAGACCTGAGTGGGAAAGCCCAACAAATTCTCCATTTTGTGCTTAACCATCAGCTCTGCCCTGAAAGAGCCTAAAACAATAATTATTTTATATTTCTGAGAATATGCTACAATATATCCTTGGTATGAAAAATATTATTTTGTTTTATAATGATTATTCTCAGATATTCAGGCTGTATTCATTAACTCAGTCTTATTTCCTTGTGGCTGGAACATTATTAGTAGATAGAAATTTGCAGCTGGAAGTTAGTTGATGATTCCTCTGTAAGTACAGCAGACAGATGGCAATCCAGCTTCTTTTCCCTCACTGTGCTGACAGTGGCATTTGAACTAAAAGTAGTAAGACATTTTTTAATGAGTGGGGTAGGCAAAAGGGAAAAAAACCCCAAACCTAGAGCAATGAACACAGGTAATAGGGTGTCATTATTAAAGAGATATCTGTCAGAGAAGGACATGCATAAGAATTAGGTGTCCTGGAAAAGGCTATAGAAATATATCTCTACTTCTGTTTGATGGAATCACATTTCAATTTTCATGAACTTTTCACCGACTAAATATATTTGTGTCTAAAGAAATCGTATCTCTTAGTAAGCAGTAATGACAACCTTATTTACACTGAATGACATTTTCCTACTGATTTGGCCAGAAAGAATTAATTATTTTTCTCCTGCAGGGAAAGAAAATACCTCATTAATAAATTTTTCTTGGTGATGGTGGCATTCTCGGTATTGTGGATCATGTGAAGAGAAAAAGTACCTACTTCATAGGATTTACAACACAGAAAAAAGAGAAAAAAAGATTTCTTTGGCATGAAAAGGAATTTTCTAACATATCTCATTTAGGAGAATTGAATGAAAGGTTCTGGCTCGCTGGTTGCCTGACTCTTGAGAGAAACCTGGCAGGCAGGGAGGCAGGATTCTCTGCTTTCTGCTTTGCCTGACCTCAACCTCAGTTTGGCCTTCCCAGTTCAGGCTGCCAGGCAGGCAGTGAGGCAGCAGAGGAATCAGTGCTTCAGAGCAGAGGCTGGACTGCCTTGGAGAGGAGATGAGAGAGGAGTGGGGTCCATGAACTCTCTCCTGCTGTGCTGCTGGGATCAGGCTGGTTTCCCACAGTAGAGGTGGGGAGGAATGCACCTGGTGCCCTGGGGAAAATAATGTCAGGGGCTTGCTCCTTGCATCTCACCTGGAAGTTGTCAAAATGGCAACTGAAGCTGGTTTTGGGTTTATGATGGAAACTTTCCTTTTTTTCCCCCTTTCTTTTCCCTTTCCCTTTCCTTTTTCTTTTTTCCTTTTTCCTTTTTCTGTTCCTTATTTTTCCTTTCTTTCTTCCTTTCCCTCTTTTTCCTTTCCTTTTTCCTTTCCTTCTTTTTCCTTTCCCTCTTTTTCCTTTCCTTTTTCCTTTTCCTCTTTTTTCTTCTTTTTTTTCTTTTCTTTTTCCTTTTCTTTTTCCTTTTCTTTTTCCTTTTCTTTTTCCTTTCCCTCTTTTTCCTTTCCCTCTTTTTCCTTTCCCTCTTTTTCCTTTTCTTTTTCCTTTTCAATTTCCTTTTCTTTTTCCTTTCCCTCTTTTTCCTTTTCTTTTTCCTTTCCCTCTTTTTCCTTTCCTTTCCTTCTCACCTCACCCCTTGTTGCAACCCACAGTAGAGCATTTCCAGTCAAAAATCCTTTAGACAGCAGGATCCTGAACCAGCCCAAATCCCTGCATGTTGTCCACAGACCTCTTGATCCCAAGGGAATGGTTGGTGCATTAAGGAGCTGCTGTGTGTGACTCAAGGTGACCAAATTAAGCCCTCTGCATGAATAGTGGTTCAAGGGTGCTGATGCATCGTTTCTTTTCTGTAGTGAGAAATTGGATGAGAAGGTTCACATGAGCTCATTCGGTCTTTATGGGTTTGAACTAGCTTCCATTGGAGTCAATAGGAATCTTTCCATTGACTTTAATGAGAGCTAGATTGGATCCTAAATTAGTACCTTCATCCTTCAAATTGTTTAGCAGTGCCTATCCCCATCCATAATTAACATAAACTGGCTGTGATAGTCATCAACAGGAAAATTATACCAAAATGTCCTCAGTAGGTTTATTCCTGCTCTCACTGAAGATGATAGGAGTCTCATAATTAACTTCAAACAGGACTGGTTGTCTGTGTATCGTGATTATAAAATATCTTGATATATTTTTAAGGGAGAGTTCAGTTTGAGCAACTTCTTAATTGCATGTCAGGACTAAAAGGGTTGTCTGTGACCAAAGACGGCCACATTGAAAAATCAGGCAGTATTAAGGAGCATGATTTGACTTTGTGGCTACATAAATCAGTATTTGAGTTTCTCATTTGGTATTCACTGAAACGAAAACATAATCTGAGTTAATTGCTCTTCCCCAAGGTGCCTTGTTGCGCAATGTTTTATAAAATTAAAGCCTGTTAAGTACACACGAAGAAACATACTTTAGATGCAGAACATAAAATACTAGCACCTCTAATTCTGCTGTCATGTATGGTTGATTAACCTGGTACAACAGAAGCCTTGGGGAGAGTTTCTGTGCTGTTAGAAAACATATTTCCACTTAAGGGAATTTAGACAACAAAGGGATCTCACAAATCCCATTGTTGGAGGCAAGGCTGACATTCGGGGCATCCGAGCTGTCTCACAAAGCCCTGGAAGACTGGGGGAAAAAATGCAACCTGCATCCCACTTATGGATAGTTATCTGTCACCCCAGTGCCTTCCACAGCAATTAACAAATAATTAATCAAGCCCTGTAGCCCTTGCTAGGGTGATGATCCTGTTGGCTTCAGCAGGAATTTCCCCTGGAGTCGGAGTGAGTCTGGGGTGAGGAGTGGGGGACAGTGTGGGAGATGATGAGACTGCAGTGGGGAGTTCAGGGTGCTGCTGTGCTCATGGTAGGGTCTGAGAAACCCCAAATCTCAAAGGTTTGAATTTCCCAAACCCCTCAAATGCACAGACATAAGCCGGAGAAGAGGCACATGAGATGGAGGAGACTGAGCTGGAGAGAGGCACGAGGGTTATCCATAGGGAGAGGACATGATGGTCTAGGAACAACAAAAAAAAAATGCTGCAAGGAGACTTCCCCATCCCCAGCTACTCCAGGCTCTACCTGCTGCTTGCAGATCCTCCTTGGGGCAGGCAGGGAGCAGATGGAGAGGGAGCACATCAGCAGCTGCCTGTTGGACCAGAAGCCATGTGGGAGCACGTGGGAAGATCAGGAAGGCTTATCAGATAGTTTGCAGCAGTGAAACTGCCTAGTAAGGCATAGTGTGGGAGCTGGGGGTATCCAGGTAAAGACCAGCTGGGAGCTTGCCAGGTGTGTGTGGTTTGAGTTAGGGTGAATTGAATCTTGTCCCAGGATGAAAGTGAGCCTGTATCTTGTAACAAAACCAGCTGGTGTTTCAGGTTGCTACCTGTTTCTGTTCCTGACCTGCCCTCATGGCTGGCCCAGTAGCCAGTACCTCACTCTGAGCAGGTCTAAACCCACAAGTGAACAGGCAGAGGTGAGATAAATAGGATAGAATCCCTGGATTATAAACCTGGTTATAAACCTGGAGCTCCTCTTTGTTTTCCCTAACGCTGTCCTTACACACTGCATGGAGAAATCTTTGGCCTCAAGTTCTGCCAGGGAAGGGTTAGATTAGATATTGGCAAAAATTTCTTTGTTGAAAGGGTGATCAAGCAACAGAAAGCACTGGCCAGGGAGGTAGTGAAATCACCATTTCTGGAGATGTTCAGAATACACACACATGTAGCACCTGGGAGCATTGTTTAATATTGGACCTGGCAGTGCTGGGTTAATGGTAGGACTTGAGGACCTTAGAGGTCTTTTCCCAACCTTAACAATTCTATAATTCTCTTGTAATAAAACAAATGGCTCCTCAGCACTGGAGAACCATAATCTGCAGTGCTTGTTTGGCATGTTTTGTCCACAACAGCAATGCCCAGGCTGCTGAATGCAAAACTCTTTGGTGAAATGTGCACAAATGCTTTCTTTACAATGTGTCAGCACATCCCTTCTCAGACTTCTCAAGGAATTTTGTTTCCATTTGATTCAGCCTCAATAACTGGGGAATTTGCTGTAGCCAATGTGCCTTGAAAAAATGGGAGAGGAGAGCTGGGGACATGCCAGCAAGGCAAAGTGATGGCTGTGCTGGCACCTGACTTGACTGGTCTGTGGAAGAGCTGTCTACACCTGGATTATTTATTTTCAGAAAGATAGATATTTTCAGAAGGGAACTTCTCCAATCCATCCTAAGTGAAGGAGGAAAATGGTGGGGATTTTGATTCTTCATGACTGTTTATGTCAGCTAACTGAAACTCTGCACATTGATCCTTCACCTTGTCGTCACCTTCAAATCTGCAAAAATGTTTAGGACAAAGAACAGAATTTTACACTGCATATGACACATAATGGAAGAGGATTTTTGGGGAGGGGGGGCTTCATGGAATGACTGTTCCCTTGACACCTGCAAAAACGAGCCTTTGAGCTTCTGCCAGAAAATTTCTTACTGCTTTATGTAGAAAAAGGCTAGATCTTCTAAGGGATGTTAGTGCTATATTTCCAGCTATCCAAGCCTCTGTAGTTTTCTCAGACTTCCTAAAAAATAACAGTAATACTTCAAAAAAGTTCTTTAGCTTGTTCCTGTCAGACTCCTGGGGTAGGTGTCCAGGCCTGCTTAAATAAAGTACTCCCAAATTCAGCAGATGCTGCCTCACCCCCTTCTCTCCTGCTATTTGCTATTCCACCCACACCACGTTGGAGCTGCTGCAGATTGTGCTGGGGCTGTGCAGGTGTCTGAGGCTGGAAATTTCAGCTGCTTCCTTTGCCATCCCTGAACTTTGCCACGTCAGAAACTGGGACTGATGGGGAATCTGACCTGTGAGTCAAACATGGCATTCACTGTCTGGTTGCATGAAATGTAACCCACAGCATCATTCAGCCCTCTAGGCTGGAATCTGTTTGCCTTAATTATGGGCAACTGTAAAAAAACCAAGAAAGATGCAAGAAATGAGATTCCACAAGCCCTTCTAGTGGTTCTGCCTGGCCTTAAGCATTAGGAAACCTCTTGAATATATTTGGCTGATGCTCCAGCACTCCCTATCCTACGTGACCTCTGTGAATATCCTACGTGTGGCTGCAGTAATTCTGACATTGAGTAATGTCTCCAGTCTTTCAAGAGCTGTACAAATTTCAACTGAACTTTCATACTGATCTCTGCTAGCAAGATCACCTACACATTCTCACTGCAATTCCAGCTTTAAGCTAAGGTGGAAATGTGCTGGTATATAAATCCTGCCATTCTGGCTCTTTGAACATGAATGCTATCAGTTTTCAAAGTTAGCCAGATAGGACAAATATGTTCCTTTACAGGATCCTTTCTTTTGATCACTGAGGGTATATCAACACCTGCTAATTTCTCTGAGGCCTGCTCTGGTGGCAGCTGTCTTTCTCCAAAGACTATGGAAAACATCCAGAGCAATGGTTTTTCTAGGCCAAAATTAATGTTGTGAATAATTTGGATACTCTTGTCCTCCTACCCCTGTATTTCACACACAAGGAAATACAGGCAGTAGTGTGGCTTATTTGATAGACCCCAGCACTGAACTCAGGAATTCTTGGCTCATAGCCCTGTGCTCAAACCCTTTCTCCTCCAGCACTCAAAAAGGGCCTGGTATGTTCTCAGTAATAACATCTAGTGATTTGTGCAAGTGTAATAGAACAATGCCATATGCTTTGGTTCCTAGGCCAAATTCTCATTTTGGCTTTACTCCACTGTAATAAAATGAGGCAAATGGGAGCATTTGACCCAGTGTGTTCCCAGTCTGTAGGGACTGTAGAGGTGGTCTCAATGTTTTAACATGGAACTGTTTTGCAGTGATGCTTCAGTCTTTATTTTGGACATGGGAAGTTTCAGGGAGAAGCAGCTGTTTGCATTGTACTGGGGACTTGCTCTGCCCAAAGGAAATGTTTCTACCATTTCCATCAATGCCCACTTAGCAGTGACATTCCAGCTGCTCACTCTTACAAATCTGCAGAAGTGTGGTGTTATTCTAATGCTATATCTGTTGAAAGAATTTATGATGTCTCTGGTCATCTCATCTATAAGAGGGTCTGTTCTGGATTACCTTAATTAAAGGACAGCCACTAACCAAGAATGGCAAGTAAACCATCTGTCTTATGTGGAAAAGTGCAAAACAAATGTCTGCTGTGTTGAACCTAGTGAGTGGGAATTATCCAAGTGCATCATACATCAATTACAATTGTGTAGCTGATTTATTAGAAACCCCTGAAAGGGGAGCAAAGGCCCAAAGTCTAGGCTGACATCTTTCTAAAACAAACAGGCAGAAGAAATTTGGAATTTTGCTTTCTAAGGAAGTTGTGGTGTTTCAACATTAGTAAAATATGCATCTTCCATCAGAAGATAATTTCAATGGCAAATCATGGAATAGCTCAAATCTAAGGGAGTCATGATTTTCAACAGATTACAAAAGAACTGCTTACTACAGGTTCCAAAAAGCACCAAAGCACATTTATCTTCTTTTTATGGAAAGGCAGGCAAGATATATGGACATAAAAATGTCTGTAGTGAGCCTGAAAATTAACCTTTCATACACAACTTTCTGGTTTGGTGCCACAATTTTTTCATGGAATTGTGGAGCTAAATTTGCTCATCATTTATGTATTGCCTCTTGTTGAAATCTTTGATTTCTTCTTTTCTTGGTTTTAATTTTCCTCTTAAGGAGCTTAAAGAAATCAAATTAACAGCCCTTAAAATATTTCCTAAGAATTTAAATTAACATTCTCTACAAAGGACTGACAATCCTTCCAAATAAAAAAAAACCCCAAAATATATTTTCTCAATAAAAATTGCACCCCTACAGTAATACTCCTCTCTTCCCTCCCTGCAGTAAATCTTGACATTTATCTTGAAATATGTCAGCATAATAAATGAAACATATTCATAATATAACAGTAATAAAAAGTTTCACAGTGTCCCAAGAAGTCCCAAGGGACTTTGCTACAGAATTTAGGGAAAAAGTAATTTTAGCATTAGTGAAAATATTGATCTATAAGAAACAGAGGGAAAAAATGCCTTGTTATATTACCTGTGAGAGGAGAAGACAAAATGACTAAATATTACACGTAGTGTACATTGCCCTCCAGGCTTTGCCCCAATCTTACACAAGAAAAAACTAAAAACCAGGCTGAAAATAGAAAAAAAAAAAAAAAGACCTATCTTTCAGCTTGGAATGACTTCTTTAGGAAGTAGAGCTCTTTGAATGTGCTCATGACCTAGGGAAGAAGGGGAAGTGATTTGTAGAGGTGTACATGTCTAATCAAGCTTTCTGAACCAGTCACTGCACTGGGCTGGGATGTTATTTATGACAAAGAGTTTTAAAGGTTACTTGCAATGAGGGAGTATCTTTGATGGGTGACATTCTAGCCCAGTGGGAAACATGGCATAAATTAGCAGTTATTCTGACTTTCTGTTTCAGTTTCAGACACTTTAACTCAGTGGAAAAAGATAAACGTTTTCCCAATACAAGAGCATGTAGTGACAGGACAAGGGGGGATGGCTGCAATCTGAAAGAAAATAAATTGAGATTAGATATTAAGGAAAAATTCTTCATTCTTGAGAATGGAACTGGAGGCAATGGAACAAGATCACCAGAGAAGGTGTGGAAGCCCCATCCTTGGAAGTGTCCAGGGCCAGGTTGGATGGGGCATGGAGCAACCTGGTCCACTGGAAGGTGTCCTTGCTCATGGCAGGGAGTGGAACTGGATAATCTTTAAACTCTCTTCCAACCCAAACCATTCTGTGGTTTATGATTTAATTCCTTTCCAAATATTGCAACTATTATTACTGTATTTTCTCTAAAACTAGAAAAAGAAGAAATGTGTGAATAAAGCATAGACTACATATGGATTAATCACAATTAATTTTAACTTTCTAAAATTAGGAGCATTATATAAACTACTTCTCTGGATTCCTGCTTCTCTTGTTGGGACACATGGGTACCAGCAGTTGTGTATTCATCACTCATTCCTTGGACAGCTTTTCAGTACAGAGTGACTAAAATCAGGGTTGTGCCTCTCCATGGACTTCACAGGGATCTTGACAATTAGTTTTGCTTAATATTGAACTTCTAGTCAGCTACACTGATGGAGGAGACACTCCATCCCAGGTAAAACTTGTGCCTTTAAAGTCAGTGACAACAATTCCAATGACTTAGATGCCATCCCATCATCTGCCATGAATATTTTATTTGTGCACCTCCCTAAATCAGGATGCTGCCAATCTAAAATATTTTATGTTAGCAAAGAAAGAGGAACTGAAATTATCCCAGCTAACTTGAAGTCTTTCCTGAGTAGAGGCCCTCATCTCAGCTCATCTCACTCATTCTTTACATAGAATGGAGAAAAAAAAAAAAAAATTTAGAGAGTGATTCACATCACTAATGTTAGATTCCTTGTTTAGAATGATGCAATGAATTTCAGCCTGGAAGTCCCTGATTCTCTTATCTTCATTGATTTACTAGGGAGTCTAAACTCTCTAGATGAGTGTCCCTCCTCTGTTGTGAACTTTTGCATTTGGCCACGTGAAGCCTAATTCTGATCACAGCCCTTTTAATTAATGTTTTAAGGATCCTTTGCCATCTTATCTTTCTGCCTTGATATCAAAATTAATATGTACCATCCAGGATAGTTCCACTAAGACTGTTCCACTTCAGTCAGCAAAACTTGCCTGATTTTAGAGTAAAATGTATCATAATATAAAGAACAAGTTTCTTTCAAATCTCTTTAAGCAATGGTAAGGAAAATTTTACACATAATTCTGAATGAGTTTGATGGCACAAAAATCAAAGTGTTTCATAAGTATTTCTACTTTTGAAATAAGAAAGTAGTTCAGAAAAAACCCAGAAAACATTAAGAAGTCCTGTTTTAGATACTCTTAAGCTCTACCCTGTCTAGTCTTCAGTCTGAAAGGAAAATATTCCAGTAGGTTTATACCCCTTCCAAGGACTTCTTGCAGACCTAGATCAAAAATGACACAGTGTGTCTATAACTGAATCCAGAGTTTGTAGCACAGTGGGGAATAACTAGACTTTAATGATTCTTTCTGGGAGTTGGAATCTTCCTGTGGAAGAAGGTCAGTCAGAAGCTTCTTTCTATGACTTTGCTCAAAGAGGATTACAAATAGAGGTAAAAGGTAAATCGTGCACTCTGACACTTTAGGTAGTTTCTGCTTATATGTTTTTGAGAAATACATATTTTGTCAGTCATTAGTTGAATATTAATATTGTGTCTTAGCTTTCAACAGGACAGCAGTAATATTCTTTAAACATTGTCAAGAGCTTTTAAACTGAGATCTGGAGCTCTGCAGATCTCACATTTGATCACTAATTTGTTGGGCTTTGTATCCAGAGTTTGGTTTTCTGTCTCTGGAGGTGATGATGGTTCCTCTGAGAAATTCAGAGCCATATTAAGATCCAGATCTTGGGATATGATGAGAATTTATATTCAGGTTCCACCTTGACACTGTTTTTTTGCTACTAAGAAATCCTGAATTTGGAACTGTATTTTAATTAAAATACCAGAGCAAAGCTTGATAGATGTCAAAAAGTAATTTAGATTTTGTTACCTCCTAGGAAAAGAACAGAGAACAAACTAGAAAACATCAATATGTCTCTGAATAAATCTATAGTCATAAAATCATGGAATAGAATCATAGAATGGTTTGGGTTGGAAGGAGTCTTAAAAATAATTTGTTTTTCACCCCGTCATGGGCAGGGATGCCACTCACAAGATCTTGTTGCTCAGGGCCTTGTCCAACCTGGCCTTGAGCCAATCTGGCTCCCACACTTTGAATATTGTGTGCAGTGATGATTTTCCTCATTTCAAAGAAGATATGACAGAACTGAAAAAGAAAATAGAATAACTAGAATAACTAGACCAAAACTGTTCACCCTTCAAAAGAGCTGATAAAACAGAGGTTACTTCTTCATTTTTTGAGAAGGAAAGTAAGGAATTTTTAATATTTGGGGTTAGGTTTTTTTTGGGTTTTTTTTTGGTTTTTTTTCCCCTCAATAAAAGAAGCAGACTGTGGAAAACAAAACAAGTTAGTGCCAACCACAGCAAAAACAGAAAGGAAAGGTTACTCTTACAACATGTGGCTGAGCCTTGGGAGTGTCCTCCACTGGACCTTGCAGATGGTATTCACAAACCAAAACAAGTCCTTCTGAGGTTGTTCAGCTGTAACCAACAAGGGCCTTGAACCAGTTTGTTACAAGGATAGAAAATGGTCTTCTAAGAATACAGGTCTCACTTTTCCTTGCTCATGCCTAATGCTTGGCACTCCCTGTTGAACTTTGCTGAAGACAGGGTTAAGCCAGCTAGACCTTTGGTTTAATGAGATGTGGCCATTTTTATGGCATGGCTTTGCATTCAACAAGACTTTTAACTTATATATGCTGAAATTAGCTCAAATCTTATAACCCTAAATGACACCTTATTACTTTGTCTTCATCTGTTCCAGGCAGTGTGCTTGTACTGTGTCTCTGAGCTATTACTGACAACAGTAAATCTGGATGATAATCAATGCTTAAAACACCATGAATTCTAATCTGACTCAGGTTGTTGGAAGTCAAGGTGCTTTTTGATGGTCTCATATTATTATTTTTGATGATCTCTATTATACAGGCACAAATCCAAGGGGAGAAAAAGTATGGCTTGTGTGGGGACATGGATAGTTGATGGGATTTTTGGTAGCCTATCTACAACTTTTTTTTGTTGTCCTGACAAGATGATAGTTTTGAATGTTTGGGCAAATTTTCCCCCTTGCTTAAAAAGTCTTTTGTTCCTTTTACATTTCCCTTCTATGGACTCCTAAGCCACCACTGTGTGCATGGAGTGGCTTTGATGGCAAAGTTTCAAAATCCAGTCACTTCTGTCAGTCAGTCATTGAGTTAATAACACAACTATGACTGTAAAAGGTGTACCTAGGCAAAGCAGAACTGGAATTACAGGAGAATAACTTCTTGAAGTGCCCAAGGGGAAAGCTGAATAAACAAGGGCTTCCAGCCTGCTCAAAAATGTGTCAAAATGATGTCTGCAAAATGTAATAATGGCTTAATAGGAACTCAGGCCATACATTGTCCAGTAAAATATGAATGTAAATGTTTGGAAAACTATTGTGCTCCTAACAAGCTGTGTTGGAATCTATTATTTGGCTTGGATTTCACTGAGTGTGTGATGGGGCCTTGTTTAATGTGGAGCCTTGATTTCCCTCATTATTTCAGTTTACCTTTTTATTTTCAGTGTGTTCATATTGTGATGGCATTTGGCATTTCTCAGCTTTCAATGTGTATTCAGTGTGAAACCTGAATTAATCCCTCAGCTGATGTAACCCTGCACACTTCATTAACACTAAGCAGATTTACATCAGCTGAGGATGTTTTTTGCACCATTTTCACCCACAATTTCCCCCCTCTTTTATTTCTTTTTTCTGACTCATATTTGTCTAGCTAAAGAAGAAATTTGGTCAGGCACATCTTGGGATCTAAATGTAAATTTCAGACTGAGGACAGAATGATATCTTCCCTTCAAAATCTTAATATTTGCCTTTTAATTAATGGGGAGTTAAAATTTAAAAGGACAAATTAAAACTGAGTTAGAAGTTGTATACAGCAATTTTCTTTAACTGTAGCTTTAAAATCTATCAGAGGCATATTTGATGTTTTTGCAGCTGTATGGCTCCTATACAACCTAAGGACCATTTATTGGAATTTTTGAGTGAACTTTTGTTTTTATAGGTGTGTAAATGTGTTATCAAAGATATCTTGGCATTTTAACCAATGACCTAAATTTTGTCGACTTTAGTAAAAAACATAAGTCTCTTTTTTACTTTTCAGAAAATCCCTTTGGTTGACAGGTGCTGTTTTCCCACACATTGAATCTCTTTCAATGCATTTATTTTACTAAGAGGTGATTTGGATTGAAAAATCATAACATAATGAGTTAAATTCAGTCCTTGATTACATCTCTGTAAACCCAGAATAAAGTCCTGAAAATGAGAATTTTCCAGCATTTGCATCTATTTGTACAAAAGCAGAAGGTTCTTTTGGGCAGAAACAAAATCTGTCTTGTCACTTTGCATGAAATCTAGTCTATCCTGGTTTTTATAGAACTCCTTTCTTTTTTGTGGGCATAAGAATAATTTTTTCTGAGACAAGAGTTTTGCTCATTATCTGAAATCAGGAGTTTTTTAGGTATGAACCAGAGAACAATAAAGTGGTTTGTGTTGGGCTCCTCACTCATTCACATGCAGTCCTAGATTTTCTGGATATTTGAATAGCATGAGTTTTATTTGGTGGCCAAGGCAAGACTCAAATGAGTGAGTGATGGCCTTTTGGTTCCACTTGCTGATTACAATTAGAGTTTAAGATGGAACAAAATGGGAGAAGAAGCACTAGTCCTCTGGGTCAAGAGCTAAGATAATGTTATCACTGTAATAAATGTAATAAATCACTGTAGTAGATGTTATCACTGAATCACAAAATTCACTTGTTCTCCTTGTTTATTTTTTTGTTTGTTTGGTTAGGTTTTTTTTTAATCTTAGTAACATTTTAAATGTAGTCTGCCTTCCCAAGTTCCAGTGTACTGTTTCAAATGAGAATCCAACTACTTCATTAAGAAGTATATATATATATATATATATATCTGCCTCTAAGAAAAGTGTTAGCAAATTACTCTTATATTCTAATTAAAGAGATTTAAAGCCTAGTTTCTTGCCACCTCAGTCACTGCATGCTTTGCCATTGACATCATTAGGAGAAGGATTGACTTGGTCATTCCCGGGAGTCCTACAGAATAATTTTTCCAGTCTTGATTTATCCTTTCTTTGGGCTGGGCTGAATCCATAAAGTTTGTCTGGTTTGATGGGACAGAAGGACAGGTAAGAGTTGGGTTTCAAGCATGACACTGTTTTTGTTTCTAAAGGTTTCTTCCTGAAAAGCCCTTGGAGAAGCAGGGTGAAGAGAATGTGTTCCACATTGCTGTGCCCAGATTTTATTTAAATCCAGATCAAATTTACAATTCCTGCTCCATGTCACAGCTACAGGGGGAAGAGGTGAGATGACCACTGGCCTTAGAAACTCTGCCCCACCAAAATTTTTTGTTGGTTCTCCTAATTTTTAATCTTTGTTTTTGTTCTTCTCTTAACTCCTTCTGCTTTGTCAGCATTTTTTAAGAATGATGCTCATCCAGAAAGCAAAGCCTCAAGTCTTGTGTTCTGAGTACAGTTGCATTGCTGCTACTTTCAGTTACACACAATGGGTGTGATGCCCAGAAAAACATTTATTCTTTTCTGCTACAGCATCAAGTTACCGATGTCTCAGTCTGCGAGTCGACCTCTCCATCTTTGGTTTGTTGACAGCCAGAAAAACTGAATTTTCTAGAAAAACTCCATACTAACAGCATGCCAGGGGTGCTGCTTTAGCTAACCACACTAAATGGTATCTGATCCGTCTCCAGGGAGAGTCTGAAATGTGTGAGGTGCACTGATCCAACACTCCCCAGAGTGTGCTGATGCTCTGATATTCTTTCAGCATGGCCAGAGCTGCCCTTGGTCCTCCATGTGCTTCACCTCCTTGAGGCCATGACACCACCTCATGACAACTGTTTTCTCTCCCCCTTCTTCTGCTTTGTCAGAACTGACAGCTGAGCTGGATGCTGATGAGTCAAGGCTTGGTGGAACCCCAAACACATATTTGTGGATAATAAATTCAGACCCTGAATGAACACCCATGTTGCAGCAGACGGGTACCAGGTGGGTGTTGGAAATGTGGGATGTGAATTCATTCAAAGGATGCTGGGGCTGTAATTTACAACCTCCTGGTGTATGTTATTTTTAAACACTTGATTCATTAACACTTCTCTAGATGTTAAAAGAGGTTTGTAAATCTATTGGTAGCCAGGAAAAATGAGCAGCAATGAGGTAATTTCAGTCAGAATGGGCTCATTACCACGCCAACAGTCAAAAGTTTTTGAAGCCAGATTTATTCCTTTTCCCTCCTTTCTAACAGCCAACACAGGCTGAGAGTATTTGGTTTGTTTTTTTGGTTTTTTTTTTTTTTTTAATTTTTTTTTTTAGGAGAAGAAGAAATTGAAAAAAATCAAATTCAGGAAAAGACAGGTAAATAGGAGATTTTTCTAGAGAGTTGATGTACTTGAAATAAAGATTCTCACCAATCTCAGATCTGGTTTGGTCCAAGACTGGACAGAGTGACTTGTAAGTTTGTCCCTTAGGAACTGCATGTGAAGAGGAGGATTAGCTTTATCCTATTTTGGGGCAGCATAATTTTCAAATTATGGCAGGGATAACACTGATGTAAAAACAAAATGCAGAAGGGGAAACCCTTCCATATTTCTGATATTTCTTTCTTTCTCTCATCCGAGTAACGGCACAGCGGGGCTGGATCATCAATGAAAATCTAAACTCCAAGCAGAAATCACTCAAGTCCTGAAGCAGAAGGTCAGGGGTGAGATCTTGAGGTGGCTGTAATTTGTAATTTAACACTTGCTGAGAGGCTTTGATGAGTCCAGTGAGCTCAGGGAATCCCCAGCTCTGATCTACAAACGGAGGCTACCATGAGGAGATAGGAGGATGCTCCTGAGGACAGATACAGAGTTCCCCTCAGGTTCACTCTGGACAAATGGAAAGTAAGATAACTTCAGGCTAGTGTGAGATTATGAAACCCTTCACTGGTGTGCTTATTCCTGATCAGGTAACACACAATTACTCTGTCCTTCCTGTTCATCCACTCTTACCCTTCTTATCTGTTACATTTTGTGATAGTGGTTGAATTGCTTGATCAAAGGAAGCCCTGGCTGGGATTTATCTCAGCTAACTGTAGGCAACCAACACATGGGCAGGTAAGTCTGAGTTAGTCACTCTAGGCTGCTTTTATTGTCAATAGAGATAAACAGGTATCTCTAGAGAACAATTAATCTGATTCTTGTTTGATATCTATATTAGGATGAGATGAATCACCTTCTCCAGACGCCTCTTCCTCTCCATTGACTGGAAAGGGAACTGAGGATGACTAGCTTAGATGTAGGCATCTGTCTTACAGATGTTTTAAGATAAGAGATAAATCCAATCTCAGAGGAACCCCAGTCCTGAAAGTCTAAATGGGTAATGATTCCAGAAAGCTTATTGCAGAACTAAAGATAATGGTTGAAAAGAAGTTAGACTTGTAGCATGAAACATGCAGTGTTTTTTACAAACTCCATGACACCCTAAACAACAATATTGGTGGGTATGTTTGAGACTTCTGTACTTCAGAACTCTGTAGGATGGTGTGCTTCATGCACTGCTTGCTCTGCAGAAATGGTTCCTGTCAAATTGCCACCTTTGTGCTGGTGACAAAACTGTGCAGTGACATCACTGTGCTTTTTCTGCTCATATTCACCTCTGATTAACTGCTTCAAGGTAGAGGGCTGGTGAAACACAAGTTTAAATCCAAGGATTGGGGCCCTAATTTTGAGCCACACTGTATCTTCCCAGTCTCTGACTACACAAACCTGTCCAAGGGTATTTGTCTCCCACAGTCAAGCTCTTCAGCAGGGAAATTAACCTTCTGTATTCAGACACTTCAGACACTTCAGAAGGGAAATTTTTTCTCCTGTGGAAAGCACCTACTGACTGCATGAATGACCTTTTCTTTCTCTAAGTACAGACAGATCTCACACAAATGGTTTTGACTAGATAACTAAATTCTGTATCAACCAAGGGCTGTAAATCTTACATGTAATGCCCATGTTGTCATCTTGCTTATAAAGTGCCAGAATGCAGTGCGAAATGTGTAGTCTGCAGGGAAGGAGGAGCAAATTTCTGCTGGAATGATGTTTTGATCAGAGGTGTTAGTCCAGCTCTTCATTAAGGCTCTGCAGAGTACAGAGTGATCATACTTCACTAGCTCTGCTGCTGGTATTGTTTCTACCACCTTTCTTGTTAATCAAGGTTCTTTGAATATTAGACTAGGGAAAGATCTGTGGCTGGTAGCTTGATAGTTGATAGTTATGTTTCTTTTTATCAGACAGGAGATGAGAGCCAAGGTAATATGAACTTGCCATGGTTTAATCCCAGACAACAAGTAAGAACCACATGGCTGCTCAGTAACTGGCCCTCAAAGGGATGGGGAGGAAAGCCAGAAAAAGGTAAAAACTGTGAGCAGTTCCACAATTGAAATAAAGTACAATACAGTAATACTAATCATAACAACAACAGCAATAAAATTGATAAGAATTGCAATGAAAAGGGAGATAACAACAAGAGGAATAAAATCCTAGTAAGACAAGTGATGCCTAACACAATTGCTCATCACCTGCTGACCAAAGCCCAGCCCAAGCAGTGATTGGCCCCTCCTGCACAACTCCTCCCAGTTTATATACTGAGCATGACGTGCTGTGGTGTGGGATATCCCTTTGGTCAGTTTGGGTCAGCTGTGCTGGCCATGCTCCTTTCCAGATTTTTGTGCAGCTCCTCACTGGCAGAGCCTGGGAAGCTGAAAGTCCTTGATTTAGCAACAACTAAAACATCAATGCATTATCAACATTATTTTCATACTTAATTCAAAACACAGCACACTTTACCAGCTACCAGGAAGAAAATTAACTCTATCCCAGCTGAAATCAGGCCAGAGCTTCATTTTCTCCTCATTTGTACAGCTTCCCTTGACACTTGCGGTAGTTACATATCAGTGTTACCTTACAGTTGTCATTGTTTCTGGTTTTGGCAGGCTATTTTAAGCAATTGAGGTCAGATGAATGCTTACTACACAGCCAGGACCCATTAGGGAATAAGAATAATTTCAAGTGACTGTGTCTGTACTGAATTTTGTCTTTAAGACCTAAATATTTATTCTTTCTCAGTAATTTTCTGAGCAAAACAAAAATCCAAAGGTATCTAGTTTAGTTTCTTGTAGCTGAATTAAAGGTGAGTCTTTTAAAAACTTTTACTAGTATGTATTTATGACTGAAAAAAATTAATGAAGCATTAACTAAGGACACTTCTCTGCTGCTTAATGTATTTCAGAATTTTCTTTGTCATGTCATTTGTTAACAAGGAAATTGCAGTTTTGGTAGGTGTCAATATGAATGACCAGATATTTTTTCTCATATATAAATGCCACACCACTAAAGACAAAGAGTGTATTTGTTTCTTCCAACTCTCATGTTTTACGTAGACAAGTCACAGCTGTCAAATGGGTGCTTAAACAGAACTTGTGAAGAAGGTCATTTTCTGAAGCAGGAAATGCTCATTTGTCCTTTTCTGAAGGTATGAATGTCATCATTTCCTTCTCTCTTTGTTTCTTACTCAGAATGAAAGGCCAAAAAAAAAAAAAAAAAGGAAAAAAAGAAAAGAAAGGAAAGCATTTATGTCCCTTAGTTTGATGAGAAGTTAGTCAGGAGAGCAGAAACTGTCAAGCTTTCTTTGAGGGATGTGTATTTAGGATACATAACCTGCTAGACAAATACAGGTAGATTTTAATTACCTTCTTCTAGCTCTGGCATAAAATGAAACTAGTTCCAGAGCAGGCACTAGAGCTACATTAGGGCTAAATTTTAAATAGATAAACTGAAGAGCAAAGGCATCCTCATCTAATGGGTGGGGAAAAGAGACCCATGGAGATTAAAGACTGGAGCACCAGAGGATTTAGACAAGCATTAAGGTCCTGGCTCTGAAGGAGGCCCAGAAGCCAAGGCTAGCCAAGCTCCTGGCTTGTTTCTGTGTTTTAAATTACTCCCAGTGCTATTATGCCCCTCCTTGTGTGAAGCACATGGAGAACTGGCTCCAGGACACAGTTCTCATGGGGTGTCCTGGGGAGAATGAGCCCTTTGCATGCAAAGTGCCACTTAGGGATGGGTGTGCAATGCAGAACTTGGTGCAGCTCCTCCTGTGCAGGGCACAGACATCACTCTAATCCCTGAGCCAGCTGGTCCAGCCAGGGCTTACACTTCTGATCTCCAGACCCCTCCACATCCTTGACACAGGCAGGTCACATCCAGCCAGGGCTGTTACTCACACTTCAGCACTTCCATTTGCACCATACAAGTCAGCACCTGAAATACTTTCTTTTGAAAACAACCCCCCTTGCAGACCTTGCAGGTAATTTCTTGGGTCTCTTATTAAATCACTGGGTGGTGTGGTCGAAGGCAGAGCTGGGGCTCCTGGCTCCTGTGTCCCAGTGGAGAATAACTGTGCATCCTCCAGTGAACCTTGCACAGCCTCACCAGTGGGCACCTCTGCTTTCATCAGCCAGCCTGAGCTTGAGCTCACAGGAATTTCTCTTTCCCAAGTATCACATCCCTCCCTCTCCCTCCTTATTTTTCCCACTCCCTTGTTTCCAAATATGCTTGAGTCCCATTCATGTTTCCAAGTCCCTAAGAGTGTAGAAGAATTAAATGAGAAGGTTTCACCCTCAATGGCAGTAAGTGCATCTTAATTTCAAGATTTTATCTAATCAGTAGCCTGGGATTTTTTATTTCCTTTCTAAATTCCTTTCTACAAACAACTCATAGTGAAAGAGGCCAGTTTTCTGGACAGTTATCAGGCAGCTTTCATCCCTTTTCTGATGCACAGGCCACCAAACTAATAGTTTCATGCTCTCAATTTCCCACTTCAGAAATGACACAGAAATGTAACTGGAACACAGGTTCCACAGAAATAGTACCAGAAATAACAGATTTCCCCCTTAGTATTAGTTCTTTCAGGATGAATTGATTATTTTTTCCCTAAAGCTTTTGAGTTCAAGGAATCAGCATGGTTCTATGATAAATAATATACCTCATTTCTGGGAATTATTAGTGGGCCCAGTATTCCCCTTCTCCCCATCCCAGTTCTTTGTCTTCAAGACACCAAAATGTACTAAGACATTTCATCATGGTGGGATCTCTCCTCTCCTCTCCTCTCCTCTCCTCTCCTCTCCTCTCCTCTCCTCTCCTCTCCTCTCCTCTCCTCTCCTCTCCTCTCCTCTCCTCTCCTCTCCTCTCCTCTCCTCTCCTCTCCTCTCCTCTCCTCTCCTCTCCTCTCCTCTCCTCTCCTCTCCTCTCCTCTCCTCTCCTCTCCTCTCCTCTCCTCTCCTCTCCTCTCCTCTCCTCTCCTCTCCTCTCCTCTCCTCTCCTCTCCTCTCCTCTCCTCTCCTCTCCTCTCCTCTCCTCTCCTCTCCTCTCCTCTCCTCTCCTCTCCTCTCCTCTCTCCTCTCCTCTCCTCTCCTCTCCTCTCCTCTCCTCTCCTCTCCTCTCCTCTCCTCTCCTCTCCTCTCCTCTCCTCTCCTCTCCTCTCCTCTCCTCTCTTTTTCCTTCCTTCCCAGGATATTTCTTTTTCTTGCTTTTACTGACTCAGGTTAAATGACATTCTAGCACTCCATGGGAACATTCTGTTGGGTGATCTAGTATGAAAATGTAGGATTTCTAAGCACCATATTGAACTTTTTAGTTGCATCTCAGATGGTAAAGCATAAAGGCTTTATTCATATTGTGTTTGCCTGTGCCAACAAATCACAGCTTCTCAATGGAGAGACTGTGAAGTGAAATGGAACAAAAGACCTCATGGTATCACAGAGTGAAAAAAAAGTCATATGCCAAGGGAGTGACAGTCTTCCAATGGATTCTTTTCACTGAACACATGGAGGGAATTAAACTTGCCTCCAGCCACCACAACTTAGATCGAACCTCAGCCAAGAATGAAAAATTAATGTAACTATACTTCTGAGATTGCAGTTGCCTTATCCCAGACCAACAAAATCTCAAGGACTTATTTTCTTAGCAGATCCCTAGGTGAATTTGATTGTAGGAAAAAAGTCTTCCAAAATAACTCAGCAAAAAGAGACATAAGAAAAAGCCACAGCTGAAAAATGAAGCCTCACAAATCTCACTTGTGTTTTAGTCAGCGAGACCAATTTCGGGACTATTTGCTAAATTGATAAAGTTTTTTTTTCCTTCTCATGTTTTATAAAATATGGTTAGATACTTTTCTGAAATCCATGTTTCACCTGACCGACTTGGACTTGTTGCTGAGGTGGATTTCTCACAGGCATGTATGGGAAATCAGACAGGAGCAATGAAAATTTCCTTCTGCCATTCAGGAGCTCATATGTGAATCCACTCTGTAAGGGCCCCACTTTTTCTAATGTTTCCACTGATTCTAAGTAAAAATCTAAAAGGCAAGAACAATTTAATAGAATCATAGACTCTCAGAATGGGTTGGAAGGGACCTTAGAGCTCATCACAAGCAGGGTCTCCTTTCACTAGAACAGATTTCTCCAAGCCCAACCAACCTGACCTTGAACAATTTCAGGGATGGGGCATCCAAAAATTCTCTGGGCAACCTGTGCCAGTGCCTCACCACCCTCACTGTGAAGAATTTCTTCCTCATATCTCACCTAATTTCCCCCTCTTTCTATTTGAACCCATTACTCCTTGTCCTATCACTATAGTTCCTGATGAAACTTGTTCAACATGAGGAAAATGAATATGAAAACTTTTATAATATTACAGAAATATAAAGTAAAGTGTCATCTTCACCCTGGAGAAAAATTGGATCCTTTAAATACAGGGTGTGTTGTCTTCCTTCCATGTAGATGGTTTATGCTTTTGTCCAGGCAGACAAGATGACATTAGTCCCACTCTGCTCAAAAGTGGGAGCTAGACATAGCCAAGCTGATATCCATCTGATATCCATCTACTGTGGTCTTAAAGGTTATGGAGCAAGATTCCACAACCTCCCTTAATTTCCAGACTCTGTGATTATGTGACTTGTTATTCAGCATGCACTCTGAATAGATAACCTAAATTCTTTCTGCAGCAAATTGAACAATTTTTTCCCCCGTCCTATCCTCAATGTCACTGGGAAACAATAATTACCACCATCATCACTAAAACAGCCTTTTCTGAGTGTGAGGAAAGCTTGATTGTCCTCACTGAACCTCCTCCTTTCTTGACCAAACAAATCTTATTTCTGAAAATTGTCCTTTGCAGATGATGTTTTCTACAGGCATCTCTCTTCAGTGCATCTATACCTCTCCTGCTGGAAAGCTCCCACCTCTTAGGAATTTGTGTCTCTGAGCTCCCAAGTATATGTTTCATAGAGCCATAGAATGGTTTGGGTTGGAAGGGACCTTCAGGACTGTTTCATTCCAACACCCCAACACCTTCCATGGGACCAGTTTGCTCAAAGCCCTGCCCTACCAGGCCAGTGCCATGGTTACCTGGGCTAAACATAATTCCTTTGGATTTCTGACAATTTCTCCAGTTCACCCAGAAAACATGAATGCTGATCTTTTCTGGAGTTCCTGAGAGCTCTCTCTCAGTGTGCTGATTCTATGCAGGCACTGCCCAGTCTGTCATCAAGTGCTTTTCAAACTCTGGGACATCTCTGCCACACTACTTTGAGTATTTTTTACAATTAGTTCTGCACCTGCTTTTCAGTGATCATACCCAGGCTTCAGAAGCATGTTTGCTGATAAGAATGACTTACAGGACTGTGCTACAAACCTTAGAATAGTTTTGTTATATCAGATTTTCACATTCCCTCCATCCATTATGCCAACTATCCTGGCATTAAAGGGAATTAGATTGATTTAACATGATTTGTTCTTCACAAACTCATGTTTCATCTTCTATCTTATTACTCCCTGGCTTGCTTACAAATGGTTCAGTGAGTAATGTGTTTCAGTGTGTTTCTAGGCTTCAAAGTGAAACTGAGATTGGCTCATAATCTCTGACTTGTCTCATATTAGAATAAGTCCTCTGCTTGCCCTTCTGCAGTGCTCACACAATCTTTTGCTTTCTCAGATGAGAACTTGTGTTTTCAGATGAAATTACACAAAGGCAGCTCTGTGAGGCTTCTGACCATATAAATGTCCAGCTTCAAATCTTCCCCCACCCAAGTCCAGAGCTCTGGTACTCTGGCACATGGCTGTGATCTCCCTTCATCCTTGACCCAAAAGCTTGTTCCACTGGCCAGCTGCATCTGGCTGTCTTTGGCCATGGTTAGGAATTGTCATGTCCTTTCCAGGGATGGTCTGATATGGGAATTGTCCTGTCTGCCACTCCTCCTCTGGTTAGCCATCTCTGGTTATGTTGTCCTGGACATTATCCACTCACCCATCTGTCAGGGCTCAGATGCAATCATGTTGATAGGTGCTGGACTACCAAAGTGAGCTGTATCACTCTCCTCTATGATCTTAGCAAAACAAGGGGACTTTCAGAAATTAAAAAGAAAAGGAGAAAGTTTAAAATAGATCAAAGAAAATGTATTCTCTGCAGTGAGCTCTCACATGATATCAGTGTGATGGGATGGATGTTGGACTTCTTATCCCAGTCTTATTCCTCCTGGAGACCAAGATCCACGTTCCTCACAAAGACCAAGGTCCTAGAAGGAATAAAATGAAAACTAAATGCCACAAAGAAATAATTATTTGATAAACCAGGTTGTGTTACTGCAAACTTGACCAGCTAATGCCAGAAAGTCAAGAGGCCTCAGTTGAGGTGCAAACAGTGAACTCTCTCTTGTGATTTAAAAGGGAAAGAAATGGGGCTATATTAAGATACCAGATCTCAGCTAATATTTCTCTAGCAGAAAAATGGTTACTACCCTAAAAGTCATGATAACTTCTTGTAAAGCCCTACACATTATTTTCTGACATAAGGTAGACACACAGGTGAACAGAGAATAAATTTAGGAAGATCATAAAAAAATGATAGTATAAGCAAATTTCTATTTAATGAACACAGATGGAAGATTTCTGGACAATTTACAGTTATTTGCATCCATCATTATAACCTTTAGTCTTATTAACATTCTATTAGTTACTATTCACAAACTATTCCTACTAACCTCCTAAACAGGATACAGAAATAATTGCATGAGTGGCCTAATCAGAAGAGCACCAATTGTTTATTTATAGTCTGTTGTGTCCTCTTTTTATTATCCTGCTCTGCTCCAGGTTTACAGACTGGAAACACTTTTCACTTCCTTTTCTAAAATCAGTTTCTCATAGCTGTGCTGCTCCTTCAGAAGGCAGATCTAAAAGGAAATAGCATTACTGGTACTGTAGGAAATGTAAAACAGAAACAGTAGAGAAGGAAACATCTGATTGTGATCTTGTCTAGTAGTAGTTTTCAGGCAGTTTTCTTAGAAGTAGGTGGTACAGATTTTCAAAGCTAAAATTATGAATTCTGATACTGCCAGAAATTCTTACAAAAATGTATGAATGAAGAAATTTGGGTAGGAGAGGTAGTTCAGCCAAATTATTCTAAAAATCATCTTCAGCTAATCTCAAACAACAACAACAACAAAAAAGAAATCACAGCTTTTTGTCAATGAAATAAAAGGAAGTGAAAAGAAAAAGCATGTGGCTGTTCAACCCACAGACATACAGTTTGAGCATGAGAAAACTTCCCAGTATATTTATACTGAATAGCTGAATGCTATATTTAATAACAATCACAAGAATCTGCATCCATTTTGATAGGACTGAAAATGACATCTGAAAATGACAAAGAAGAAGAACAACAAAACTAAAATACATTGAGATGATGCTTTCCCAGCTTGGATCAGAGCCTGTGAGGACTCCTGTGGGGCTGTTTTGATGACTCTGAAGGCATTTTGCCCAGCCCTTGTCCCTTGTTAAGCTCTTTCATGCTCCAGCTCTTGGTTTCTTTGCTGGTTCCCTCACTTGCTCCCTGTGTCCCAGCTCTCTCCCTGCCTCCTCTCCCAGCACAGGCACATTCCTTGCAGAAGGAGCTGCATTGTTTGCAGGCAAATCAGGTGTCAGAGCTTTCAGTAGACACGATTTCCTCCCAAACACAAAACTGCACTTCCAGCAATACATCACTGCCATTGTACAGGTTGGTTTGCAAAGAATTTTCTGAGGTCAGCATCCTTTGCCAGACCCTCAGCTGATTACCAGGCTTATTATGAGGGAAATGCACAGCTGGCTGGCGGGCTGTTGGATAACTTGTCTCTGCTGCTGGGAGCAGCTTTGACCCACTAGTGAATAGTAAGAAGAGCTGTAGAGGTAGGAGAAGCATTGCCGGAGAAAGAAAAAAATGTATTTCCCCTTCTCAGGTGGTGGGATTTATTTTCTTTTCCAGCTCGTGCAAGGTGGAGTAGCCTCCTTGTTCTTTTGTTCTATAGTTGGGATGAGTCTGAGATCTTGGCAAGAATCAGCTGTCTTGTAGCCCTGCTATCACAGTGCAAGAGCACATGCCAAGAAGAAATCCTAGGAGTCAGTTTGTAGTCTGGGATCATAGGCACATAGAAAGTTTTGTGTTGTAAGCCAGGCAGGGACATCTCCTACTAGACCAGGCTGCTCCAAGGCCCATCCAGCCTGGCCTTGGACACTTACAGGGATGGGACATCCAAAACTTCTCCTGTGCCTCACCACCCTCACAAGAAAGAATTTCTTTACAACTAATTATAACCCAGGTGTTTCTCCCCAGATAGCACATCTTCCTCCCCACCCTGTGCATTGCACTGTATCAATACATTAAAAAAGGTATTAATAAAGGTGATAAATGAGCATTTGATCATCTGTATTTGCTAGGTGGGTGAAGAATGATGGCTCTATGCTATGTTTTTACAGCATGTTTCCATACAGTGTCACCAGGACTAGCAAAGCTAGTCCATTAAAGGCTCAGCATTTGTTGCTGTTGTGTGTGACTTTGAATTGCTGCAAATATAATTTCAGAACTTCTCAAGACTGAAATGAAAAGAGAGCACATACCAGAGGAGTTCAACTTCCACTGAAATTTTCCTCATGAGTTAGAAACTGAACTGATGATGGATAGTCCAACAACACTTTCTCTCCCCTTCCCCACTTTTCAAATAGGAAGGGTTGTAGCAGGAGTAGAGGGTGTCAGGTGCTGTGGACCTGAGCCAAAGTGGGGAGAATGTGTAGCTGGTAGAATGGGTAGGAAAGAGGAAGAGTGAGTTAGCCTTTTTCACTCATGCGTGGGAGAAAGGCAATGCTATTAAACAGCGTTCAGCTCTAACGCAATGAAAAACTGTATATGACAAGCTGTGACACTTCCTGGGGATCTGAGTCATTGTTTGAGCCCAGCCTTACCTTTCAGTGACTGGAGCAGCAATGTGTAGCCAGCTGGCAGCACATTGCCAGAAAGGACAGTGAGGGAGCCGTGTCATAAATGTGAATCTTATATTAGGATATCTGATTTGTCTGTGGTTGCAGTAACAATGCTCCAAACGTGTGGCAGTGAGGGCAGCAGTCACAGTGCTGTGTTCTGCTGGCTATAGGGAGCTAAAACCAGCTCCAATATGAAAATGTCAGGAGTTGTTTAGGTGGGATACTGCTGCATTATTCACTACACAGGCACCTGGCCACTAGGAAGAGTGCTGAGACCACCGTATGGATTTCATCTCCTCCACCAATCAGCTGGACAAGCACTGCCCTTAATTTCTTTGCTTTAGGCTGGGTGCTCTGAACTGGGTTACTTTTGAAGTTGTACACCCCCTTCCTCCTCCCCTCTCTGCCCCACACACATCCTCTCCATCCCTCCCAGGGAAGTGCTGCCACACAACACTGCAGGGAAGAAAAAAAGAATGACTGACACCAGGTTTATTTGAAAGGTGCTTTTAAAGCATCAGCCGAGGGACGCTGTGGGAAGTCTGGTCCCAGAAGGTGAGAGGTAGCTCAGGAGTCAGGAGAGAAAGGTGGAGCAGGACCAGCTAAAGCCAGCCTAAGCCAGCTCTTCTGTTCTTTGCTTTTAAAGTTTAAATCCTCCTGCCCTCAGTTAATCCATCATTTGCTTGTTATCTAGCTATCGATTTTACATGCAGGTAATAGTGTGTCTCTGTGCAACATATTTATATGCACAGACATAAAATAATAAGTAGATTAAAGAATAGGTAGATAGAGAGATGAATTGATATTCTCTGTGTCCATACAGTGCTGAATGCTGGTGTAACACCACTTGAATGAAGATCAATAAACAACAAACCAGTGACAGAGTATCTGGAGGAACTGCTGTGTGTCTGTCTATCCACCTACCAACCTACCTGTCTACCTACCTTGTCATAAAATGTTTCTTAAGCCCATAAAACTTATTGGGATAAGATTTTTTTTGCAAAAAATACATACAAAAGCCTTTTTCCAATTTCCCCCACAAAAAGACAATGTCTGTGTTTAAATCAATGCCCAGTGAAATAAATAAGGTTTGGACAGCTTTAGATCCTGACTCTGCAAAGTTTCTGTGTAAGGCACATTTGAAAATAACAACAAAATTTATGCATATTTGAAGTAGAGTTTTATTATTCTGTATGATGGCTTGCATGACCAGGAATGCACAGTTAGAGTCTCATAAGTAAAGAGCCCCTGCTATTCAACTTAATTTCTTTATTATTCTTTAGATCTAAGTGTTTTTTCAAAATATATGTTTGTCTAAAATATCATTACACTATTTTTAAAGCATGTATCTATATATCTCTATGTAATATGTATGTGTGACATGCCTGAGCGGTGCATGTACATTAGAAAACTGTGAATATTTGGAAAAATCCTCTGTATTGCATAACGAGGACAGGCACTCAAATATTTGTCAAGGATTCCAGGCGGTGTGAAGGTAAGTTGAGTGAAAATGTTTATGTGAATGTTCAAAGCCAGGGAAGTTTGAATCTTGTACAATACAATTAAAATGTGTATTTTAGTGATAACTGAATCAGAAATAAACACAAAGAAAATATGAGAGAAGAAAGGAGGAAAAAATTACGCACTGCTGACATGCTCTGAATTAATTTGCTAGGTAGGAACCATGATGTTGATGTAGATATTCTATCTGCAGCAAGCTCCAGAGTGAGAGGAATAACCTCTGTCTAATATTGCATTGATATGAAGGACTTTTACACAGTTTGGAAACAGGAGTGATACATTGGAATAAAAAAAAAAAAAAAGCAAAAAAAAAGCATTTCTGCGTTATAGGGTCCAAAGGAAATAATTTATGCTGCAGGCTTTTTTGTTCTAGTGACGATTATTTTGTGCAAGTAGGTTTTGATTTCTAAACTTAGCCATGCTGCCCACAAACAGTACTTTCTGGGGATTAGTGATTGATCTTTCCATTTCTCAGCTTTCTTGGTTCTCTTCACATCTTCTGCTTTCCAGTGTGTGTGTGTGTGTGTGTGTAAGCTCTGTAGCCAAATGCAGAATAGTCATCTGGCAGAAGCAATAAGCCACTGAATACAGACAAATTTCTGTCTCCAAATTTCATCAGGTCTTCAGTCTGAAGGCCAAGGATGGCAGAAAGATTAAAGTTTGACATTCATTTCTGTTGTCCACTGAAAGGATAAGGGAATTTCCTTTCTTTGGTGTTTTGAACCCATGGAATAGATGGTCAAGGGCTGAAGTCAGTATCCAGGCAAAATGTTTGCTGATTTGAAAAGAGGTGTTGTAAGAGCAAAGATTTCAGAATTAGAAAGGCAGCTTAAGTGTGTGTTGAAATCTGTCCTTCTCAATGGAAATAACAATCTTTGCAGTTTGGGATGGGATGGGAACCTGCCTGTGTTTGACTTCTGTCTGGCTCAAGCTCATTTCCCAGGTTAATGGCAAGACATCAATAAATCCTTCAATTGCTGGTGAGTGGCCAGGCAGTTTCTATTCCCAAATATCCAAGAATGGATAATGCCTTTATGAATTTATTACCTCATCTTCTCTGCTTCAGTCCATTTGTGCATCACCACTGGGGGTGAATGTTTGTCTGGTGGGGCTCTGCTCTGTCTCCAAAGCACAGCTAATGTACACATATTACATAAACCCAGAATCCACCTGCAGAGTTCTTTGCTGGAGCTGGCTTCACACAGCACAGCAGCCCTTGTAAAAATTGCCTGTTTCTTCTTCTAGACCCAAATAAACTTCCTCAAACTTCAGGTTCTTACTAGAGGAGCTTCAATCAGCAGCGTGGTGCATAGTCACTTCATTATGAAGTGCTTTTTCTATAGTCAACAGAGTTCAATAGTCCCCTTCTAAAGGCAATTCATGTTATCTCTTATCTCAATTGTTCTATAGTTATCACTATCTTACCTCAAGAGCAGCTACCTGCTTAAATTAGGGGATCCTTGTAGTGCCTTAGGTGGGAGAAACTGGTCCTGGGCTTGATTATATGGGATGTCTCAGTGGATATTTTTTTTAGCACAGAAGGAAAAAATACAACAAACAAAGCACAAAAAAAAAAAAAAAGGAAATATCACCTGAAACCGAGAGCATTTACCATGTGGCTTCCCTTCCCCCCCCCCCCCACCTTAATTTTCACCTAATCATGTACTTAGGCAACACAGAAAATACCAATTTACTCTGATGCCAAACTGAACATAATTGGAAAATAATCGAGCTGGGCAAGTAAGGATTTCCAATAGGTTAAAATCTGTTAACATAAACTCCTGAGCCAAATTCTATTGCAAAACAAATGCATTCTGAGAAATTAAGTATGATTATTACAATTAAATGAAGATTAGTAATGAAGTAACTGTATATTGGGGTATTATCTGAATTGATTGAAATAATATAAATTATCACTAAGACTTTATGCAGCCAGTGTGATTGCTGAGGACAAAATTTCGTAGCCAGTGACCACACAGTGGGCTGAGGAAAGACATGTCCAGCTATTTTAGATTTCAGTGGGGTCACTGAAAACCTGCCTGGGTTTGAGAGGGTGTGGGTGGCCTTTGATACACATCTAAAGTGAGACTTAATCATACATCACATGCCTCCAGGCAGGCACTTTTTCAGCAAACAAGCTCCTATAAAGCTGTACCAATACTGTAAACATGATCAATAATACAGTGGAATATTCTTTATAGGAGCACTCCCATCAGACATTGTCCTTCTGGTTCTGCTGACTGGAGAAGTACAAATAATTCTGAGTTTTTACAACTTGTTCTTACTTCTATTTCACAACCTGCTTTTCCCTGTTGACTTTTGAGAGAAAGTTATTGTTAAGCACTGATGACCTCTGCACCTTAAACTCTGTGCTAATCCTGCATACTCCTTTGCATCTCAGTTAGCTGCATACCTTAACACAAGACTGGAATGTTTCATGTTCCAGAAAGGAATTTTGGGCTCAGAAACCTGTATTTCATGGAAACACGTTCTGCTAGTGGGAGCATCAGTGGTTCAGGCATATCTTACTGCTTGACATTGCAGAAAAGAAATGCTTGGAATGAGGCAACTTGAATATTTTCTCCACTTTGTAGATGTTTTGAGAAAGAAATGGGAAAGCTACTTGTTGGGAGAAAGTCATCATTCCTTTTTCTGCTATGGCTTGTGATTAAATAGCAGGGTCAGAGTTGGAGTTTTGGATAGCTGCCGGGCCTTTGTTACTGCTTTTTTTGTCTACATCTATTTTGTATCTCAGGAAATAAGTCAGAGAGCAAACTGCCAGCCCTCTCTCACCTAGCTCTGAGGGGTCAAGATGCCTGTATGCAAGGCAGCATAGAGAGCTGCTCAGGATGCCCATATACCCCATCTCTGTGTGGTCTTGGGTCCATCCTGGAAAAAGATCTCTGATAATTTGATTAAAGTGTCCTCATGTGATTTCTCTATGGGAGAAGTGGAATGATTTGTGCCCATTATGTCTGTATTATGGATGTGTGCTGCTGATTAAACTTAAGCTATGAAGCAAGTCTTGTTTTAACACAGGCTCAGACTCAGGTGTTTAGAGTGGTAGGGTCTGAATTCAGAGTCTTACATTAATTCTTATACACAAATGGACTTTGGAAAGTAACTCAGCTGTGCCTGCTGCAGGGTGCCCTCTTGGCTGCAGTGATTGCACTCCCTGCATCTTTACTTTGTTACCTGGCACTGTGAATTCCCCCCTGTTTGGACCCATGAAATATTAAATCTAACAAAATTCTTATGTATCTTTGCTCTGCTGTGTATAGAAAAACAGGGGGAGGAACTTATGATAAGAAATGGTCATCCACAGATATCAATTAGAGGACCAAATATTGAAAGATTTATAGCATCATTAAGGAGTTTTTCTACAAATTTTGTAAAGGAAGGAAGAAAGGAAGAAAGGAAGGAAATAAATGAGGGAAGAATAAATAAATAAATAAATAAATAAAAGGAACAGAAAAAGAAAGAAAACAGAGCAGTGAGCAATTCTCTTAAGAAAAGGAGTTGTAGTTCATTGAACCTTGTCTTCCTCTTGCCTCCCCGATCTTAGGTAAATATTTGAGCGAAGTCCAAACCAAATACACACACCAAAATAGCATAGGGTGTAACTGATACAATCTCCAGAACTCATAGAAAAGGCAACTTTGAAGGGGGAAGGGAGAGACCTTTTCCTAGAACAGCTATTGCTTGGGTGAAGACCATCGCCCCTTTGACTGGACAATGGGAGTTAAGTACTTTCCATAGCAAGCACAATAAATGTCCCATTTTAGAAATGTGGCCATTGCTGAGGTAGCAGAGGAGAGCTGAATGTTCAGTGAGTGCCCTTTTGCAGGGCTTTTCATGCAATTGTCCTTAAGTCCCTCATAAACATTTTCCCCCCATGTATTGAAATAATCAGGTCATCTGAGACACTGGGGCAGGTTGCCCAGAGAAACTGTGGATTCCCCATCCCTGGAAATGTTGGATGGGGCTCTGGACATCCTGCTCTAGTGGAAGGTGTCCCTGCCCACAGTCGGGAGTTTGGCATTAGATATCCCTTCAAACAAAAGATATTCCATGGTTCCATGATCTTTTCTATGTAGTAATAACTTCTCTTTTCCAACTTTCTGTGGATGTTGTCTGTGTGTTATGGGAAAGAGGTGAGGATGAAATGCAGTGCCTCAGCAGAGAGGAGTAATCCAATCCATGGGGATTAAAAATCCAGTCCCTTTGGCCCATCTGCATGACAGAGGCCCATTTCATAATGCTATGAGTACAGCTAAATCCAAGGCTTATTCCCTCACCCCCTGGTTAGGCAACAGAGAAGACAGGGCTGGAGGAGCAGTTGGATGGAGATAGCTTTGGTCATGCAAATGCCTGGAGTTCACTGTGAGGAGTCTGAGCCCATTCATCATTTCATGCCAAGCTCAACTGCTTTGATGGAGGCATCACACCCAACATGCACTGAAGATGTCCTCACATGTCTAATGTGTCTAGACATTCTGGCCTTTATTATCCTGCAAGTTGCAGGAATCTAGAGGTGACAGGGACACTTCAGTGGTCAAATCCTGTGTTGGATTTTCTCTGGTATAAATCACCAGAACACCACCCAAAGTCAGAGTCTCACACATGGAGCCCAAGTGAGGAGCTGGGCCCATGCCAGTGGTGGCTGTTACTGAAGTATAAAAAGTCTTTATGAGAGGAGGAGGCTATGGAAGGGAGTGGTGGCTTGTTACAAAGATGGAGCTGAGCCTGCTTTTGGGACAAGTCTGTTTAGCTGTTTAGGAGACAGCAAAAACCAGGCCCAATGCATCTGGCACATGCTCTCTGGGGGTTAAAAAGCACCTCTGAGTTTTGCAGCTCTGATCACAGGTTGTGCCTTGTGCTATTGCACTGTGCCACACACAGCTCTCACCATGGCTGTGCAATGGGTACAAAATGTTCCTCTCTGGAGGGCTTGTGATCTTCTGGGAGGGTTGCTGCTGGCTGTCAAAAGACTGCTGGATTTGCCCCAGAGGAGAGGAGGGATACAGATGCACACCAGATTTCCACATTGTGTGAAAGGAGCCTTATAATTATCTTATACATTACAGTTGGGAGCCCCAGGCAAAGGGTAGGCTCCTGTGCTTTCTCCTGACCCATTGTGTGAAGTCTCATGTGATGCAGGGTGGGGAGGTGGCTGCCTCAGACGTCTTTGTCCTGCAGTGCTGGTGATTAGTGACAAACGGGGCTGGGCCAGCCTGCCTGGGCACGGGGTGGGGTTGGGCAGTGTGGCTGTGTGTGTTGGGCACCGTGGTGGGCAAGGGGCTGGGGCATCACTGGCTGCTGACATGGCTCTTGTCCTCTGGCGAGGTCTCACCTGCACCTTTGTCATCATAGAACCCTTGAAAGGTTTGGGTTGGAAGAGACCTTAAAAATCATCTAGTTCCAAGACAATTGCCATGGGCAGGGACACCTTCCACTGTGCCAGGTTGCTCCAATCCTCATCCAACCTGGCCTTGAACATTTCCAGAGATTGAGCATCCACAGCTTCTCTGGCAAGCCTATTCCAGTGTCTCACCACTCACATAGTGGAGAATTTCTTTTTTACATCTAATCCAAACTCCACTCTTTTAGTTTGAAGTCATTCCCCCTTGTCCTACTACTCCATGCCCTTATTAAAAGTCCTTCAGTTCTCATGGAGCTTCTTTAGGGGTGTTAAACCTCTTTTGGGAGTGCTGCTCCAAGATCTCTCCAGAGCTTTCTTTCTGCCTTTTTTTCCCCCAGAGATGGGTCAGTTTAGCACCTTTTTGCCCTTTCCAGCTTCTCCTCCATAATAAGGACCAGCAGGAGCTTGTGTACCCTGCAGAGTCATCTTCTCCATGCTGGTTCTGAATCCCTTTGGAAAAGCAAAAATGGCATAAAATAGGAAAAATTTTGACCTCTGTATGAACGGATTGTACTTAGCTGTTGTCACTGTGGCATAATAGGAGAGGATTTGCTCTTGTGAGAAGGGACGGATATGCTGTAATCCCCCTTAGCCTGGTCCAGCTCATCATGTGTGGTCTGGGTGCCGAGGTGCTGCTGCAGATGAACTGACTTGTTCAGGCTGTAGCTGCATGCAACCAAAATTAATTCCAGGATTAATGTTTAAGCTGGCTACGAGAGGCTGTTCATCTCATAGAATTCTGCAATTGTTGGACCAAAGGTACCGTCACCTCTCTGAAAGGGATGAAATAAAATTCACACAAAATTTTCAAAAAGTTAAAAAAAAAATTAAAAAAAAAGGGTTTTTTTGTTTGTTTTTGTTTTTGCTTCACATAATTAAAAATATTTCCTTTGTGTCTAGCTGTTTTGTTTGAACATTTTTTTTTACAGTAATATTTTTTTTTGCCAAAGAATCAGTCTAAGAGAAAATCACGAACCTAATTTTTGAATTTACTGAACTGAAACTTTTTTTTAAAATCACCTTGAGAGGTTTTTCTAGCAATACTTGAAGCCCACCAACTTGTTTAAACGGACCTTGGGCCATGGGCAGGGTTGGCTTCCAGGAGCTGACAAAATCAAAGTTGTACAAAAGAATTCCCAGTCTGTGGCACACCCCACCACCCCGCCCAGAAGAGGGAGATTATGGGAACTCATATCACAGAAAGATCAAGCTTCAGTTTAATCACCTCTTGTTAATGCCTTTCTTATATTGGATTTTAATACATTTTTAATCTGTTTTTCATTTTCCATGCTTTATCACTTGGGTGATCAGAGTGAACAGGAACCAACCTGATGCTGGGACTGAAACACAGCAGAGGAGGTCTAAAAGCAAAAGTAAAATTTCCCAGGAGATTGTAGAGTAGGAATGTGAGCTGAGGACTTGTCTGGCAGAAAAAAATCTAAACTAGAGTGAGATAGCTGATGTGACAGGGCCTTGTTGTGTGACCTTGAGCCCCTTTAGCCTGTGTTCCTCCAGTCTTTTGATTGAAAATTCAGTTATATGCATAGAATCATAGAATTGCAGAATGGTTTGGAAGAGACCTTAAAGATTATCCAGTTCCAATATCCCTGTCATTGGCAGGGACACCTTCCACTAGAGCAGGTTGCTCATATTCTCCTTTAGTAAGTATTTTTATTCTACTGCACTGAGCACACCTAAATCTTCTTCCCAGCTACATTGTCTAAGTAATGCCCCACACAGAAAAAAGAAAAATCTTCCAAACTTACAATAATGATTCAGAGAATCAGTCAAAAACCCCTTCTCCCATCCCCCCCCATGAGGAACTTATTTTCCCTTCTGTTCAAAAAGACCCTTATCAACGTTTCAATCTTTCCATGTAAATACACTGACAAGTGTCAGGCCCTGGCAAACCTATAATTAAGGCTGAATACAATTTGCTAATAAAAGCCAAGAAACCCTGGGTTGAGTTTACTCACATTATCCCCACTGGGCACTTTCCATCAGAATCTTTTATCAGCCTCTGCAAATGCCACTTTGACATTATTTTTACTGAATCAATCAAACTCGGACACTACACTCATTCTCCTTGCAGAGAAGATGCTCCAGCTACAGAAATAAAGATTTGTGCTGTTTGTTGTTGTCATTGCAGCTCCTCTGACTCACAAAGCGCAGTGAGCTTTTGGAAGGAGAGAAAGAATGAGAAAAATAGAGGAGAGGAAAAGAGAGAATTGGAGAGAGAGAGAGGCAGAAAACGTGAGCCAGAGATTGTGGCAGGCTTTACAAATTGGCACAGCCTTATCAACAGCATTTCATGGTTTTCTGGAACTCTTTCAAAGGGAACTTGCCTTTGTGTGCACTGGCTTAAGCTTTACTAATATTTAAAGCTATATTTAAAAGTTTATGAAAATTACTTCTGAGTTCCTCTGTCTCTTAAAATCTCTGAGGCCAATGTTTGCTTCGTGCTGTTATCCCACTCACCCCCCTCTTCCCGCATTTTTCTGTGGTTTTCCCGTCCTCTTCGTCCTTCCTTGGCAGGGTCTCTGCCTTTCCCTCTGCTTCCCATTTGCTGTGTTCCCTTCACCCAGCCTCCCCAGTCTCCATTTCTAGGGGCTGGGAGGAGGGTTTTGTTTGGTGGGATGTTTGTGATGGGTGAGGTCCAGCTCCGAGCAGCGCCGCTCTCCACTACATCAGTAAGTGTGTAAGTAAATACATCTCTCACGCTCTTTCTCTTGGCTCCCTGCTTGGGCAGAGGGTCAGCTGCCTTTTCCCCTTGCTCCTGGCTCTGTCTGGGTCGGTTGAGCACAGTCTGACACATCCAACAGCCCACCAAGTGGCATCTTCATCCAAACACAGATATGGAAATAGCTCAGGTGATTCCTAGCACAGAGACACACTGCTTCTGATGGGATTTGAGGGGAGAATTTATCCCAGCTTTCCATTGATGGGTGGAGGGCTGTGTCCAGATTTGCCTGCAGCCAGTGTTATTTGTGTGCAGGTAGGCACTGGGGATTGTGCTCCTGGAGGAGGGAAGTCTGAGCATGTTCAACATTTTGGTGTACACATGTGTCCTTGGTCCAGGCATGGATGGCAGGAAGGCACTCAAAGGGAAGGGTGGTCCTACATGGGCTTCTGTTGCTCTCCCAAAAGTCACTGGTGACACTTGGGGTAAGGTTTGCCTGCCCCTCACCCTGTGATGGCTCTGTCTGAGCTGCTTGCCCTTTGTAAAGCATCATGCTGACATAGACAACAGAATATTCTATGATTCTATGATCTGCAGAGGAATTGCCTCTTAAAAAGACCCATTTCTCACCAGGGCTGTTGTTGGAGCTGGAGATGCCCCTCAGTTATGTGAATAAGTACATCTCAGAGATCTACATAAAGGTAAGATGAATCCTTTTTGGGGTAAATGACTTGGAGAAATTAAAATATATTAGATCCCAGCTAGTATATTCCAAAAGGACTTACAATATTTTTCTATCAGAGTTTGAGCTGTATAATAAAAAAAATCATGTTAGCTAATGTGGTTTTAAACACAAAGTGTGTGTGACTACATTCCTTCAAGCCAGAGAGCCCTTTTGGTCCAGCACTATTTCCAGCAGCAGTCAAGAGTAAATGTTTAAAGAGAAGAATAAACTACTTATAGAAAAATAAAGTGTCTGTGCCTCCAGCAGTCACTGATGCAGACATCTTCAGGAGACTACATTTATACAACCACACTTAACAGCCTCCACTGTGTCTATCTGTTGAAATTTCCCCCTTTTTGGGGGTGTTTGTAAAGAAAAGTGAATACCTTGGGTATATCCAGTGGCAATGTCCTGCTTTCCTGGTTTATTCCCAGGTGATGAAGCCATAGGTGATTCTGTGCCTTCACAGTGCCCTGGAAAGTGCCTGCTCTGCACCTGGGGCAGTTTGGTGGAGTTAGGCTGACTTCAGACAGGATGATCTTCTACGACTTTTCTGCGACTTCAAAAGAAGTAGGCAAATGTGCCCTACCTGAGGAAGTGACCCCTTGCTTTACCTTATTCTATGACATTAAAAAGAGCAGCTTTGGTGTAGGAGAATGTCGAGCAACGCTCTCATCTCCCAGCGCTTAAAAGCGCACAGGGATGAACCACAAGGATAAGCTATAAATGACTTCTGTATCCCATAATGTATCAGTTATAAGCAAATCCTTTATATAAATGAAACCCAGATCCTTTAGATTCCCTTTGAAGAAATCTTGTCCTCTGGCAGCTGGAACTGCAGTGGTGGGAGTGACGGAGGTAGTGGCTGGAAGACACGGCTGTCTGCTGGAGATAGGATCGACGTTCCTGCAAGGGACAACTGCAAATTTGGTGTTTCAGGGAGATTATAAATCCCCTTAGATTTTACTGCTGGTTTTGGAGAGGGAGGGAAAGCAGATTCAGAAAAATATGACATACAGGCACATGTACACATTTATAAAGTCTAGATGGTAACACCATGCTCTGTAGTGGAAGGTATATTTAGTTTTAATGCATTAATTAGCACAGGACTGATGGAGCATATATGATCATCTCTGTTTTACAAGGCAGGGGAAGGTTAAGTGATTTGCCCGGGGCCAGAGACTAAATCAGTGTCACAGATGGGATGAGAAAGGAAGAGGCTCCAGTTCAGGCTAGATTCTCAACAGAACAGGCAACATCTGAAAAAAATAAGGCTCAGGCAAAAAGCAGTGGTGGCTTGTCACTTCAGTGTCCATCACACTGCTAAGCAGTGCTGCTAAGTGAAAAGTCCTCTCTGCCTCCTTTTCTTCTCATCAGATTAAACAGCAGCCAAAACTCTGTCTACATTCTCTAGACAGACTCTGACTGTTTCACATTTCCTATGTGCTGGAAAATTATTTTATTTTTATTTTCTAGAGGTCAGACATCTCCGTGTCCTGAATTTCTCTGCAAGAGCAAATACTGCCCCAGCCTGATCCTGTCACTGCAGCTCCCACTTTGTAAAAAACACGTAGTGCCTATTAAAAAAACAACAATCATGCACTCCAAATAATTAGTGTCATTATTAGTACTGTGGCATAACCTGCAGGGCCCAATTAAGATCCAAACCTTATCACGCTAGGTTGGGGAAACATGCATTAACGCACAGTTTCAGCTTTGAAGATTTTGCATTTTTAATGGATGGAATTAAGAGTGGGAAAAAGGAACTTATTCTCCCTATTTCACAGGCAGAGCACTGGGACCTGGGGTTATTAACTGAGTTGCCCAAGGTCACGCAGGCTGTGTCAAAGGCAGGAGCTGAACCTGTGTTCCTACCTGCTGATCAAGGAGAGCTGTGAGATGGAGCTTATAACTATGATGTGTCTTTAATACAACAGGGAAAGTAATAACCAGAAGAAAGAGCTTGGGAAGGAAAGAGGGAGGGAGAGGGATGCGTGTGATTGTGTCTCTCACAGCCAGGCTGTTCAATGACTAATAACAACTGGTCTTGACTGAGATGCTCCAGGGGATGTCGTATTTCATCCCAAGCCACTTAAAGAGCCAGTTAGTCTTAGAGAACTCTGAGCCTATAATCTAATGCCCAAATAACAACATTTGTCATTAAGTCATTTTAAGTAGAACATGCACGTAAGTGTGTATATTTACAAATATATACACATACAAAGTGTTTTACTTGCTTAACCTACATCTATATGTATATATAATAACACATGCATGCACACACACACACCCTGCCCTGTCTTAAAATAACATGGCTAAGTTAGGAGTAGGCCTACCACTGCAGCCTGGAAATGTAGATGATTTAAAGGTAGTTAACATTTTTAAAACCAAAACAAAAGAAGAGAATGTTTCATTGAAATCCATATTTTGTAAAACTGTGCTCAAAGAAAAGTACTTAAGTAATGGCAAAATGTCCCATTCTATTATTTGAAGAAAAAAAAAATCTTTTAATTGCATGCTTTTTTTTCAAAGTTAAATGATTCTTTTAAAATGATCTTTTGGAAAGGTGTGGGGTTGATATAAAATATAAGTATTTCAAAGTTGAATTTAATCTGTGAGTTGAAAAAAACCCAAACAACAAAAGAGTTATATTCCAGGCAGAAAAAAGGTTAGAATGATAAAAAAATTCCATTAAGTGAAACATTAAATGAAAAAATTTGTTTCCCCTAGCTGGGAAATATTGTTCCCTTTGCCCCTGTGATTCAGTTCCCTGGCATAAATACATTCTGGTGGAATCCCAACAGATATCATACACATTGCTCCTCACAGACTGTGTTGTTTATCCCATGGGAGGGACCTTATGCAGTGATGAGAGGGGTTCAAGGCAATGGAGACCCCATTACAGCCACTTGGAGGGGGTTTAAGTGACAGCCCCTGTGGGTACTGGGGGCTCTTGCACTCTCTAAGTGGATTCTGGCTCTAATTCTGAAAAATATTTCCAGCCAAACAATTTTGTGTTGGTTCAGTACCAAAATGGCCAGTTGTGATTGGAGGGGACCTGGGGATGCTGAGCTCTTTCCCAAAGAGCTCAGTTTTGTCCTTAGAAAAGATGCTGGAAAGCAGCTTTTTCCTTGCCAGAGTGGGCATCCAAAATTAACAACTTCATGTCATCTTAACCCTCCTGTATTTTAACCTATGAATAAATGAAAGCAAGAAAACTCACTCAACATACAGAGGTGTTGCAGAGAGAAAAGCATAAATATTTCCAGCACCTTCAGGTGTTAAAGTGATGGGCAATGAGGAAAGGACTGTGTGGAAATGAATCATTCTGTCTTGGGGCAAAACTGTGCTGACATGCAAAAACATTTGTCTTGAGGGTCATGCATCACATAGGGAAGAAAGTAAAATCCTAAAGATTTTGTGATTACTGGGAGCTCTGTCCAGCCCCTGCACAGATTAAGGCCTTATAGGAAGAAAAAGAAATGAGGATGTATTTGCATTCCTTTTGCAGAATGGATGTGTGCAGAACAGCAGCTTTAATCCCGGAATTTAAAAAGTGTTGGACGCTTGACTTGGAGATCTGAGTTATAGTTGTTTGATGTATATTCTCTTTTTGCATCTCTTTGCACAGACACATTAGATAGGCAGCATATATTTACATTCTGGATTTATGAAGTTGGAGCTGGACGTTTTTCTAAATTACTGTGAAACTAATGCTTTCCACATCCTGTTCAGTCTTTTTGGGCATCCTCATTTGCACTTCAGCTGGCGCAGTTGCAGGTTTGACTTTGTTTTCCTCTTTCTGCTGCATTTGCGGCTCTCTCCCGTTTTCGTGTATTTCCATCTTCTGATTGAAGTGACCTTTCCTGTTCACCCTTAAAATTCCACCCAGCCAAAACCTAGTCCTGCCTCCAGGCCTGTAACTTCGGCCTCTGTGTCCTGGGACAATGGGGTGAGAAAGGCAAAATAAGGGACATTCCTGCAGGTCCTCGGTGTGTGGATAACAAACAGGGCACAAGAGGCAAGCAGGTAAATCAGAAATCTCTCCATTAGCTGGTTAAGCATTTTGGAGTGACACCAGGTACATTAGGAGGTGGCAGCCACAATGGAGGGACATTGGCCATTTGATATTCATGAGATGAAGAAGGTTTAAGAAGAGAAAAGGAAGGGGGAGGGAGGGATATGGGCTTTCTAATGTAAACACCATTATCATTTGAAAATCAATTAGCTCCTTGCACCGAGGGAATGACGAGACTTAAGGCCCTTTTCTGAACTGCTATTGTGAGCCTGGGTTATTTACTTTAATTAAGAGGAGACAGAGTGGATTATTGTCTCAAACTAAGGAGTTGGGAAGAGTCAGAAAATTACACTCTACCTCACTGCACAACAAAGCCCGGGTAAGAGACAGGCTCCAAACCCAGCAAAGTCGAAAAGAAATTAGCCTTTAATCTGGATTCGTCCTACATAAGGAGCAATCAAAAGGAAGGAAGGTTTGGAGCCTCCTTGCTAAGCACCAGGCATGACATTGCAGTGGCTGCCACTGCCAGCTCTTCTGCTGGATCTTAATATTGGTTCTGGGAGAGGCTTCTTGCCCTGGAAGGGTTAGAGTTTGAGAGCAAATATTTCCTTTTTCCTAAAATTTGACATGTTGAAATGTCAGGTGTGGGGCTTTGCTTCCTCCTGCCCTCCAACACAATAGTGGAGCAATGCATTATTCTAGAAAGAAATCTAATTGTTGATGCTAAGATGTGTCTCCTGGATGAAGATGCTAATATTTTTTTTGGCTCTTATTTAATTTAAGCAGCTTGGATTTAAAAATTAGGAAAAAAAAGAAGAAGGAGGAGGAAAAAAAAAAGAGAAGGAATTTGGCAAGTGACTAATCCACAATATTGTCTTATTTGGCATATGGAGAAACACCCCCTGAGGTAT
The DNA here is from genome assembly GCF_903797595.1 of Erithacus rubecula. NCBI lineage: Eukaryota > Metazoa > Chordata > Aves > Passeriformes > Muscicapidae > Erithacus > Erithacus rubecula. The sequence goes on along the minus strand of NC_136686.1, from coordinate 64,889,985 downwards.
CTAATACTGAGATGTTTCAGTTCTGTTTTGCATTGCCCACTCTTACTCTGCATACTCTAAATATGTATTAAGTCAGTCGAGCATGGCAGCTGCTGAAGGAGTTGCCACAGCTTACTGGGTAAATAATGATCGTTTTTTAAATCACCTAAATGCGTATCTACCCCAAAGACCATGGCAGTGGCTTATGGGAATGCTGATTTGCATTTTAAAAATTTCCTCAGATGTATTTGCAGTTGCTGTGCCTCTCACTGATTGCTCCATGCTTCAGTTTTAAGTCCAGGGCCCAATTCTGCTCTCAGTTATGAATGGGGGAATAAGGACTGACAACATTTTAATCAGCAATGTGAAGTCACACTGAGGAAAATCTCAGTGTGATGAGTTTTACCAGGAATGTAAACTGGCACTGAGGTTTGTTTTTTTTTTGGTGTTTTTGCAGCTTTAGAAATAAACTGGTGATAACTGGAGAGCACCTTTTTATTTGGGGTGGGGTGTGAGGAGGGCTGTAATGGGACAGATAGGCCAAAGATGAGCTACTGTCCAACTTCATGCTGAAGCAGGGAAGACAGACCATGTGTAAATTATCTCAATCAGGCTCTGCTACACCTCTAGAAAGCAAAACAAGGCTTTGGGGTCTATTTAGGACCTTTTCTGCTCATGGAGGGAAAAATAGTGCATTATTCTGAATACTGACACACATCTAAGCCCATCAGCCCTTAACCCTTCATAAAACTGGGACCACCCTCTATGTTTTATCAACAGGGACACCTTAGCCTACAGCAAACCCAGAAACACGTGGCTCTGGAAGGAAATGGATGAGGCAGCATTTCAGAGGGCCCTGGTGAACAAAACACAATTTGTTACTTTATTCAACACAAAGAAAACATATTTTAATGTATATCCAATCAGAGTTCTTCCATGCACTGAGGACTCTTTTCCTCCAGCCCACAGACTCTGCTCCTCCTTTGCATCTGGATCCCTTCTTTCTCATTTGGTCCTGTAGTAAACCAGACCCTTTTCATATGTGATCCATTCCCTTTTTCTTCCTCATGTTTCCCATGGATAAGTGCCTACCCACTCACTTTAGGTCTTGTTGGAATGCTTGTCCTGGCCCTGGGGTCCAGCAAAGCTGAAGTGTGTTAAGGAGTTCCAGCTGAGTGTTGGTTTGGCTCTTTCCTCTCTTTTGTGAGTCTGTACATTTTGCAAGCTGGGCAACTAGACCAGACCTGGTGACTTGCACCTCAGCTGTGTCCTGTGACTCTTCCACCATCTCTCCTTGCTCCCTTGAGCAAAGACTATGAGATTCAAGGTGCACAGACCTTCAGGTAGAAAAAAATTGGCCACGAATCAGGCTTAGAAGATGAATAACTGGATCTTGTGATGCAAAAACTCTGAACATCACACAGCTGGTGTCACATCCTGAAGGACCTGGGGAGGTGCAATGTCAGACAGATGCTCAGTTGTTGTTCTCTCCTCCTCTGGCAGGGTATAGCTTTTAATACTGAGCCACAATGGCACAAACAATGCATTAATTCCTGCCTTAGCACTGTACTTGTTGGATTAAAGTGCGTTCTTTATATTTATATTTTCTGCTTATTGTAATAGTACTTTGTGATCTTGAATATACTTAATTGTATTAGAAATGGTGTGCTGGAACCTTTTTTATTATTATTAATACGGAAATAAATAAAAGGAGGATTTTTTTTTTTCTCCCCAGGAATAAATCAAATCCTGCACTGGAGTGCAGGGTCAACAGACCCACAGGGCTGAGCTGCTGGTTGCAGATAGTGTGTGTGTGTGTGTGCAGAGGTGACTACACACACGTGTGCCACCTATATTTGCATTCCTACAGCTGTTCATTATTTGTATCTATTATGCAGTGGAGAGAGCACAAATGTATGCAATTGAGACACAATAATGTAGGGATATGAAAGGCCCAATCCATCAGTTCAAGTGTGTTTGGGTTTAAGGAGAAGGGGACGTACAGATAAATACACTGATTTATTCTTGCTTGCTCTCTCTGCATTCTGAGGCTGGGCCTGAGCCATGGAAGCTGCTGGAGCTGACAGTGATTTATATCAGCTGCAGGGTCTGGCCTGGAGCTTTTAAGTGTGTGTCAAGCACCTCCAGCACTTTCAGAATCTTTTTTTAAATGGAGTTTTCCAAATCAAAATCTGAGGGAACAGCAAATCCATTAAGAAGGCGAGCACACACTGTGTTTTGTGTTTAGGGATTCCTGTAATATTTATGTTCAGTTTTGTCCATCTGGCTGTTCAGAGTCACAGGCTATGGCCTTGAATAGCAATCATGGTCTCATTCCATAAGAACCCAAAGGTCCCTAAACACTGGTTGGCTTGAACCGAGTCCAGTAAGGAGATGACAGGCCAGGTTGTTAATTACAGCCTTTTATTCTGACAGTCAGGCTACAGAGATGTCTTGGCAGCTTTCAGAGCTGTGTGGAGCAGCCTCTTCCTGCCTGTTCCAGTGCTGTTACATGACAGAGAACTGGAGAGCCCATTCAATGAGCCAGAACTACTTGAACATAGATTTTTGGGTTATGCTGCCATCTCTTTATTACTCTTCAAAATATAGAGATGTGAAACATGGGATGCTCAAGAGTGCAGCCCAAGATGAAGTCAATGGAAATGGGAAAGAATGAGAAAATAGTAAATGGGGAGGGTACAGGACTGACTGTGTTGAGGATCTGGGGTAAATCCCTTCTTGTCTCTGCTTCCCATCTATCTTTTGAGAAGTTAATTATAATCCCACTGCAACAGAGGGTAGGAGCTGTTGCAGGACCCATGAAGACAGTTGATCCTATTTGTGAGGATAAATAGGTAAAAGTAATGGGAGAGAGCCCTGGGGAAAGGTGGGGGTTGAGGGAAGAGGGGGGTGAGATGGGCTTGTTCCCAGATCAAGAAGGTGAAGGAAGGCTCAGGCAGGAGATACTTGGCATGTGAAGGAACTGTTTCCCTGTGTGGATCCAGCTGCCCAATTTTCAGGAGGGAAGAATTATTTTCTTTTGGGTGGAGTTGGCCCTGTCCTTTATTTTTATTGGAAAATTAAGCTAATTTTGGAGTTCAAGTCTAAGCTCTTCTGATCTATAAAAAAGGGACTGGCAAGAGTCATCATCAACAGCATTTCTTGCCTTGGATGCAGCACCCTATATTATTGGTACTAAACACCAACAGATTTTGCTAATGTCCTGATTTAATAATAATCAAGACATTGTATCCTCAGCTTTCTCCTATATCTCTTAATTATCAAGGAAACTTGCCAAATGTAAGCATTGGTGTAAAGTCAGTGAAGAACAGAAAAGGACTTGTATCCTTCTTTCAGATCTGATCGAAGGCAGATTTTATCAGTGAGCAATTTGCTATAGGTTTAATTCCATTCCATGGACTCTGTAAGCAAGGAGTTCTTAGAGAAGGTTTATTCATCTCCAACTATTCAATTATTTTGGTTTCCCCAATGTCTCGTATCCATTTTTCCAACAGAGAATTGGACTGGCTACCTGGAGAACAGATTTTTCCCCTTCCTATATTCCAAGCCAATGGCAGAATTAGGGAAAGAGGATCCTCCAGGATGTGCCAGAAACAAGAAAGCTCCCACCCCTCAATCTCTGCTACCCAAACCCAGTGCCTTGGCATTAGCTGTGAAAGTGCCTCCCTTCCCCATTCATCTCACAGAGCCTGTTTTGTTCTCTCTCCCCTTTCAGAGCAGGATTGCCCTGGGAAGGAAGGATTGCAGCTCCTGGGACCCCTGGCAGAGTGCAGCTGAAGAAAGTGTTGTCAAACACAGGCAGGGATCAGCTTGCACTCTTTGTCCCTGATGCAAATGCTCACAGGAGATTGTTGAAGGATGGGCTCAGCTCTGAGCTCAGTGAGAGGAGACTTGGGGGTTACAGGAGCAGCTGGGCAGTGGTGTCAACAGGGAGGTGGCAAGTTGCCTTTTGCTCAAATCCTACTGGTTGGACAAATCCCAAAGCCAGTCCTTACCCAATTTCCAGCTCAGAAAAACTCCTCCACAGTCTTAGGGGCTTGCCTGCATGTGTCCATTTAGCTGCTGCTTTATTTTTAATTTGCTGTCATTGACCCCACTGGAAGCTGTTGTCTTGCTGGAATCAGTGGGATGAGTGGTAAGCATTCCCTAACTGGATGATCTCAAGACTAGCTGCATTATATTTTCTTTTTCTCTTTTGTCAGAGTCAGGATTAAAAGCACAAGAGATGGTATTTTGTGTTTGGACTCAAATGTTTATTAATTTTTATCTGTATTACAGTGTGTACTACAGTACTTTTATCTAACAAGCTAAAAATGGTGAAATAGTGATTTATCTCTTTCGTTGCAAGGTTTTTTCCAGGTGTAAGTGTCTAGTTAAGAATTAACACCTAAATTATTTTTACTTTTGGTTTAATAACCAAATACCCATGACCTGCAGTATGGCATTTGCCATTTAATCACAAAAGTACCACCTAGACCCATGAAGAAGAAGGTGAAGAAGAAAGAAACCTCTGCCTAAAAACTTCCATTTTGCCCTTTATATATTACTATATTGTAAAACCTTAAATTATAAGTTTTCCACCATATGATATTACACACTTTTATTCAAACTACACACCCATAATCCCAGTTCTATCATTCAATTTTGGAAGCCTTCTTCAAGACCTCAGGTCAAAAGCTGTGTTCTCCTGAGGGTCAGTGCCTGTCAGCAGAGAAAATCGAAAACCCTCAGTTTCAGAGGGTCTAACAAAGACTAATTGAGCTAAAAGTTAAAATTTATAAGAGTCTGGGTTTGTTCCAGTTGAAGTGGGGTGTTCACACAGAGGCAAACTGGTCAGAGCTGTGTGTGTAAGATCTGGGCGTGGAGCTGTGTGAAGCTGCTCGGGGCAGGGGGTGGCTGGAGGAAGGCATATGATTAAACACAGTGTTGAGGCTGAATAGCAGTGACAGATCCAACTGCTGGTCCCACAGGAGCCCTGAAGAAAGAGGGAATTCTCTGCAAGAGCTCCTGAGAGGTTGATTGTTCCCTGGTGGTAAGGCTGCAGGACATGTCAGTGAAAGGAGAGACCTTGTGCCTCTGCAGTGACGGCTTTCCCAGAGCTGATGCCCATTTTCCCTCCCTAGCTTCCTGCCAGAGTTCCTTGCCTCCAAGGATGTTGGCCTGGCAGGTTGCCTGGCAGCCAAGTGCCCTTGGATCTCCCTGGATCATGGGACTACTGGATGATTCAGGTTGGAAGGGACCTCAGGAGACCCTTATCCAACCTCCTGTTCTGACATCAAACCAGCCTGCTTTGTTCTGTGTATGGGTTGTTGGGAATTCTTTGCAATATCCAGGGATTGCTGCCCTTTGACAGCCTGGGCACTGTGGTTCCTTGGGTCAAAGGACCATCAAACCCCAGAGCTTCCAGCCTTCCAGGCTACTGAGAATACAGAAGCTGTGAAATTAGGCTGCTCCCAGATTTCGTTTTATTTTTCCTCAAACAGGATCTGTTTTGTTGTCTTGTCCCACCTCCTTTCTCCCTGCAAGCATTTCTCCCTCTTATTCTCTCACTCTCTTTATAGATATTTGAAATAAAACCATACCAAGATGTTGTCTGTTGGAGACAGATATTCAGGGTACACATGGCTTGGTGACTGACATTTGCTTTTCAAGATGTGCAGAAGACAGTGATGTAGGCTTAGGGTCACAGAACTACTGACTCAAAAATTGATTTCTCCTAAAACTTGGTAAAAACCACAGAAACAGGGGAGTTCCTCGCTACAGGCTTGTACAGATACTAAATGTTTCTTTGAATTCAGAATCTGAGAGGATAAATCAACTGAGGAAAAAAACCAAGGCGGTCCTTCACAACAAATAAATCACTAATGGCTCAAGAAATTCACAAACCACAAATTGCTGTGTTTATGTGAAAAATACATTTAGTATTTCCTTCTTCCTATACTTTTAACATTGTAAGGGATCGACACAGATGACATGGGATAGGAGGAATATTTTTAAATTCCGTTGTTGGGATTTTTAGAATTGTTTATGTTGGAAAAGGCCTCTTAGGACATCCAGTCCAACCATTAACCCAGCACTACCAGACCCACCATTAAACCATGTCTCTCAGCATCACAAATACAGGTTTTTTGGACAGTTCCAGGGACAAAGATCCCACCACTTCCTAAAGCAGCATGTTCTAATGCTTGACCATGGTTTCAGTGCAGAAATTTTTAATGAAATCCAATCTAAACCTCCCTGGCACAATTTGAGGATGTTTCTTCTTGTCCTGTAACATCAGAAGAGTGACTCTCACGTGGCTGCTCCTTCCTGCCAGGGAGTTGTAGCTACAGACACTCAGAATAACCTCTGTGTCCATCTTGCCTTTATTTCTCTGCTCTCTGCTCTGTTTTCTTAATGGAGCAGTGATCATCCTTTTTGTTCCCATAGATCTCAATATCATTAACAGTCTATTGATCAGGCTCTGAATTTGAATCAGGAAATGCCCATATGTGATTGTAATGAAAATCTGAGTTTATTCAGATTGAGTTTGCACAGAAGCCTCTTTCATGCCATACCACAGATTTCCTTCCAACCCCTTTTTTGACTGACTACTTGTGCATTTCCTCCTCCCTCTTCTTCTTCCCTTCAGGGAAACCTTTAAATAAAACCTTTCCCAGACTGTCATTTGCCTCCAGAGTGCTACCCACAGTAGTATTTTTCAAATACCAACAGGGTCCCCTATACCACTCACCATCACACTTGGTCTTAGTCTTATACTGATCCATGGAGAGAGGAAACAAACAAAAAAAAAGCCTCACTGGGAAGCCTGGCTTAAGATTCACAGGATTAGGTCTGTTAGCAGTGCTATATACAACCCTGACATGCAATCAGCAAAGTAAAATATTCATTATTGCCTGACTATCAGCTGAAGACAATTTCAATTATTCTGGCATTTCAATGGATGAAGGAGCCCTTTAGGCTGGCTCATGAGATTAGACTTAAAGGCTCTGTAAATTAAGAAAGTTGCAATCAGTGCATTATCTGACAAGCAGCTGTGGAATATACTCCAACAGGGAGGGGAAGGAAGAAAGAAAAAAAGAGACAAATTGCTATATTCAGGTTGTGGTTTTGATATATCAATTTACAGTTTTAACATATGCATTTAGGAAATAATTGTTTTGCATTACTTAAATCAGCTTTAACAGCATCAGTGTGAAGATTTCAACTCCTGTAACTTGAAAGGTCAGTTTTTCTTTTGCCTTGCACTTTCTTTGAAAGACTCATTTGGGTTAGAGGAGGAAAAAATTTAAGCACTGCCGGAAGAACAAATCTTTCTCCAAGTTATTCAAATATTATAATATATGGCTGTTGATCATAAAATTCCATTAGAAGCAACATCTGTAATGTCCCCTAGGTTAATTTTTATAATATGATCTCAGCCTCCTTCAGCTGGATATGCACGGATGTGGTAACTGAGACCATATTTGGCTTTTGCCTCTCCCATCTGACGTGTTAGGGAGAATAACTGGTATCATCCTATCTTGCACTTCTGGAGCTTTTATCTCCCAGTTTCCCAAACTGTTTCAACATCTTTACGAGCAGCAGTAAAGAACCTGTTTGCTTCCCCCTGTTAAATGACTCCTCCTGGCCAGAAATGCTGAGTGCTGAAAAAATGGATGAATTTCAGGCACTTTTGGCAAGGAACAAGTACAATTTAGTAACACAGTGTGCTTACTCTGGTGGGGTGGGATTTTGAGTTCCTGGAACTCTGTAGAGAAAAGACAGCTCCTTAGGCAGGGAACTGATGAGTTGTGCCATACAACAGCTGGTGAAACACAGTGGTTGATTTGTGGCTTCAGCAGAGGTGAGGAGTGGAAATGGCTTGTTGAAGGTTGGGACATTTTCCCTGTTCCTGCCACTCTAGCAAGTGAGGCTGAGGAAGTGCAGTTCCCATAGAGCTCCCTACAGCTACACAATTGTAGATATCAAAGTGATTACAGCCCAGTGAGACAGAATATGTACCTCCAGCTGCCTTTGGTGATGTCCACTCTGCATTTTCAAGATGATGTCCACTTGCCAAGGCCGAGTCTTCCTAACAAAGATGTGGCCTGGGTCATGGAAATTGTCAAGGGGAGACTCAAGGCAGAAACTGAATTTATGAGTGCACTTCATGGCATATTCTTCTGTGGTACAGCTGAGATATTCACTATCTTGAGATTCTTCTTGCTACTGATCTTCACTCTGGTACAGGAGACTAAGGAGTTCAGTGCTTTCCTCTGCAAATAGCCTTATTACTGCCCTGTAAAGGCAGATAAATCCTGAACTTTGTGCTTCTAAGGCACATACATGCTGTCTCTTTTATATATCTTTTATATATATTTTATGTATCTTTTATATGTCCTTTAAATAACTTTTAAATACAAATGAAATAATGAACTGAAAACAAGATACCACATTTTTTCCTCTCATATATCCTGCTTGAGCCCAGGCCCAAGCCCAGGACAAATTCTTTCACATCTTATGTTTAGATGTTTACAGTGTGGAAGGAAATATCTTAGATTCCCACTGCTAATAGGGAAAAAGGAACACTCAAGGAATCCAGACTGTCCACTATGGTAGACTCCTCACTTTGGGCAGAAAAATCATGATCTAAAAGTTCCTATTTCTCTCTCAGAACTATAAATACATTGACTACTAGCTCACATTCACATGTTTAAATCCAGGTCAGATGAATACCACTCTTTTATTTGCCTGCAGAGCCTGTGTCTTCCCATGGACATGTAGAACAGAAATTAGTTTTGGTAGATCTTGGTTGGGACCGCTAGGGATGGTGACAGCAGCAGTGACCATGATAACAGCAACAAGAGCCATAGATCTGATGCAAAGATTGATCACATATAAGATTTTCACTACCCATCATCCTTAATAACTTTCACTTATCAACCTAATTTTAATCTCATCAACTTTACTGCAGACTTCATTCACTTCAGTGGAGCTCCTTTCAAATGACAATCATATAAACATGACTTTGATCTGCAGATCAGGTGTTGCCAAGAAGATTGGCATCTGCAGGGTTTTACTTCCTGGTTGTGACCTGTTTCTGGATTATTAAAATGATGTGAGTAGCATCTTGCAAGTTACACTTTGAATATTGGAATAAAAAGGTTCAAATTTCCAAGCACAATTACTGATTCTCAGAGTTTCTAGTTTGAATGGCTTGAACTTAGATGCCTTCATGAACTTTATTTCTGACTGCTGAGTGCACTCGTTTTGAAATTAAGGCTTTGATTGAAAGTTTTATGTTGGCAACCTACAAACAGACCCCCTGAATCTCTCACTACTTTCAGAAGTCTTGGTCAAGCATCCTTGGTCAATGCAGCCTGGTCATCTCTTTGCCACATTCCATATTGAACATTTTATTTTGTGCTCAATTGAGATTTTGACCTATATGTGCGAAATAAATAATTTTGGAAGTTGAGACACTGTATTTTTACTGATGATTCTTTTGAAATATTCAACATTGCCTGTGCTGTTTCTCTCTTTTTTTTACCCCCTGAGTTTGGCTAGAAAAGTTGTAAACACATACTTAAAAAAAATGGAAATCTTCACTAGCAATTTACCCCACAGTTATGCATCTTGCTGCTTTAGAGAGCATTTAGCTAAAATTAGATGACAGCTCTATACCCTTAGAACCAGTGTTATGTTTTTCCTCCATTTCTGATCTACATAATTCAAAACAAGGAAATGTTAGCAGGTAAAACTGCAGGGTAAAACCTTTGGCTGCTGGAAATATTTGCATTTATTAAACTAACAACTGTAAAGCAGATATGCACATCTTTAGACTTCCTCATTCTTGCCTTATTAAAAAAGATCTTTGAAATTCAAAAACTTCCATGTAAATCTTGTGCAGGTTTTTTTTTTTTTTTTTCCTTCCCGTGATGCAGATGATTGTACTTGGGTGGCTTAAAAAAACAGAACCTGGATCCAGGAACCTCAACACATCACTGATGGTTAAAATCCAGACCTAGTCTGAATCTAAAATTTGGCAATGGCTGGAGTGAGGGTCCCCACAAACTCCCTCAGACTCATCAGCTGGAACTTTTCCACTGTGCACAAACACGTTGGAGAAAACTGGCTTGTCTTGATCCATTTGCTTGGAGGCAGGCAAGTGCCTACTAAACCATATCCCCAAGAGCTGCATCCACTGCCTTCTGAACACTTCCAGGGATGCTGATTCCAGCACTTCCCTTCAGTCTGCAGCTGGATCACACCTGGACACCTCCTCTGGGGGGGATGCCCATCAGAAACTCGTGCAGACTGTGAGATCTCCAAAGGTGAGTTACTGACAGCCATTTCACCATGTGAGGAGCTCAGACACCTGAGCACAGATCCCACCCCTGGAAGTGTTCAGGGCTGGGTTGGATGGGGTTTGGAGCAATCTGGCCCAGTGGAAGGTGTCCCTGCCCATGGCATGGGCATGGAACTGGATGATCTTTAAGGTTCCTTCCAGCCCAAACCATTCAGTGAGAGGTGAGGAGGTAGAAACCTCATGAATTTCAACAAAGCAAAGTTCAAGGTCCTACACCTGCATCGTGGCAGTCCCAGACACACCCACAGGCTGGGTGGAGAAGTGACTGAAAGCAGTCTTGTGGAGAAAGGCTGGGGGGTGATGGTTGATGGCAAATCCACCATGAGCTGGCATTGAGTGCTCACAGCCCAGGGTGACCTGGGCTCATCCAAAGCAGTGTGGCCAGCAGGCAAAGGGAGGTGATTGTCCCCCTGTTCATCTCTCATGAGACCCCACCTGCTCTGCTGTCCACAGTTTCCCTAACATAAGAGGGATGTGGAAATGTTGGAGCAAGTCCAGAGGAGGCCATGAAGTTGATGAGGGGACTGGAGCATTTTGGCTATGGAGACAGGCTGAGAAAATTGGGGCTGTTCAGCCTGGAGAAGAGAAGGTTATATAGAGACCTCATAGAAACCTTCCAGTACCTGAAGGGGTTACAGAAAATCTGGAGAGGGATTTTCCATCAGGAACTGTAGTGAAAGGACAAGGAGCAATGGGTTGGAACTGAAAGAGAGGAAACTTAGGTTAGATATATAGAAGAAATCCTTTCCTGTGAGAGTGGTGATGCTGTACCAGGCTGCCCAGGGAGGATGTGGATAGCCCAGCCCTGGCAGTGTTCAAGACTAGGCTGGATAAAGCCTTGAGCAATGTGGTTTAGTGAGAGCTATCCCTTCCCATGGCAGGACTGGATGATCTTTGAGGTCTATTTTAACCCCTTAACATTCTGTGATTCTATGGAAAGCAATTTACCCTCCACTAGATGTCAAAACCAGTGCAAATACAGCTCACCTTCCAATACAGAGGCCTTTTCATCCCTCAGTCTGTATTTTTCCATGTTGATACATCTATATCACACAAGATCATCCTTAAGTCACAATTACTCTAACTAATAAAGAATCCCTTGCGGCCTTTTGAAGAAGGTATCGATCGATAACAGAGAATTAAACAAAACAAAACACAAAAGAATGGTTCCCCTCCTATTTACAGAAGAAAATGACTCACAAGGGACAAGTTTCTTATCTTTTCACAATACAAGGGTAATGCCCTTCATGGCAAACACCAGAGCAGGAGCCCAGACTTTTATAGATGTTGTGTGAGATGTATTTTCTCATGGGAAATGCTGGACTAGTCCAGACAAGCATCTGTTCTTTCTGAGAGAACTGAGGCAAGGCTGAGGAATTTTGAAAGGACATCTCAACTAATTTTTAATGTTTCATGGGACAGCACCAAGTAACAGTTTTCAAAAGAATTATTTGAAATTATTCTCATTTTGATGACAGAGGGAACTGGCTGCAGAATTTGACAGCAGATGAGCAGCAAATTTTACTAATCCAACTTAGGGCTTCTTTTTCCTCTACTTCCTTCTTTTACTTGGAATGGTTTCACTGAACCAGTTTAATTGCAGGAGCTTACTTCAATATAGCTAATGCTCTAAACCAATGTTTGAATTTTATACTAATTAAGGCCAATCCACTGTCATTTTTTCTATAATGTGAAGACTAGTGCTCACAGTAACCCACTGAATTTAACATAAAAGCAAGATAAAACAATTAAAGTGCGAGAATATTTGATTAAGTAGCTCATTGATTTATAGTGGAATAAATTGAAATGGATGGGACAGAGAAAATTTTTTTAATGGCAACCATATTTTTTGTTAATTATCACAATCTCTGGGCTCTTTGTGCTTTTGTGGTTAAAAGAAGGGGTTTAGGGATAGTAACTCTGGGATTTATTACTCTTGTCTGCTTTCTTAAGGCTATTTTTTTTCTTTTTCTGATTCATGTAGTAAAATATTAAGGCCCTATTGAAAAGTCATTTGGAGTAAGTGCATGGCTACAAACCAGTGGCTGTCTGACATAATTTAAACAGCATGAATCCTGACAGTTACACAGGGTGAAAAAACAAACACAGGGAGTTTTGTTTTGGTGACAGGGATTAAGGCTCTCCTTGGGGTGGTTTCAGTGCTGGGAGGGAGCCTCATGCCCTGAGTGCATCAGTGGCTGGAGGGTTGGAATATTCATCACACAGAGGGGATGGGGTTCACTCTACAGGGCACCACCAAGGCAAGGAGCAGCTCCAAAATTGCTGAGTCCCAGGCTCCTGGTTATTCCCCCAGATTCTGCAGATGTCACACAGTGCTCACTTCTGCTAGCAGGGATGGGGTGAGGAATGAGGTTATTTCCATTCTGCCCATTCCCTGAAGGGTGCATTCCACTCTTCTAGAGGTGCAATTACCCTCCCATGGCACCAAAAGAGCTGAGGGATTTTCTAGAGAGAGAGAACAGAGCACAAAACTATTTAAGTACCTTTTATAGAGTGCAAATGTGAAGAGACTCTTCCAAGGACACAAAGAAAATCAATGTCAGAGCAAGCCAGCTCCAGAGAGGTGACCATTACAAATGATCCTTTGCAGAACACAGGTAGTACATGTATCCTACCAGCCTGCCCTGTGGGCTTGGGATACACCTCTCTAAAACTTCTTTGCAGCCTTTTCACATGGCTCAGGAAAAAAAGAAACAACAAATCTCAAGTAGAGGATGGCAATCACAGTCTCCTAGAAATATTTAAGTGTTTGTAAAAAGAAAGGGTATTTTTGTTGTTTGGAAAAGGGGGGATTTTGTCAGTGTTCATGTGCACCAATGAATGCAAATTTTCACTCTCAGACTCCCAGAATGTCCTGTATAGACTACTGAGCAGCAGGATTTCCAGAGGATAATAAGTGCAATAATTCCAGATAGTGTCTCACAGCTGATCACATTGGCAAGGTAAAAATAAGACTGGACAACAACAACAACAAAAAAAAATATAGGAAAGAAATGTAGAATCACAGAAAGGCTTGACTTAGAAGAGACTTAAAACTCAGCAACCAGAATCAAGTATGAAATAAGCTACCTGCTGAATGAACATAAGACTATAAAAGGGTTTTGTTGCTGCTGGGAGCTTGTTTAAAGAGTTGTTGCACTTTCCAGGAAAGGAGGTGGCAAGAGCAGAAACCCAAGGCAGAATTATACCAGACAGAGCAGCCAATGAAATCTGCTCCTTTTTTTTTCCCTCAGCGTTCATTCTGCTGCCAAGCGTCCTCACCATGGAGTTGGGAGAGTCCAGGGCCATCTGTTCAGCTTTTCAGAGACCTGATTTCAATAGTGGGCCTCTGTTTTGTGACATTTCTTCCCAGAGTTACCTTGTTTGCAGGGACATCTGCTTGAAGGTCAGCTAACAAAAGTATTGACTCTCATAAGAGAGGCTGACCCGTGCCAGGAGCAGGGCTGGGTGGGGAGAGAGAGCGACAAGGAAGACACATTTTCACTTAATTGGTTTGTACCTTAGCAGAGTCCTCCCCTCTTTCCTCAGGCCATGTTCAGGGCTGTGACATCCAGAGGAGCTTGAATGCACCTTTTACTTTCAGTATTTCTCACCCCAGGAGTTCAGAAATCACAAGCCAAGCCCGTAGAAATTACAAGATTGGGTTAAAAGCCATGAAACTGCTGGAAAAATTAAATTTCAGGGATCTTTCTCTTTGCTTTCTGTCTTCAGAGATTTATGTTTGTGTCCTGCTTGTTTCAGGATTTTTCTGCAGCAAAAAAAGGTCAAAATACATAATTTTCCAGTTAGTGTGAGACAGTCCTATGGGGAAAAAATCTGAAATTTTATGGAAAATAATGTTACTGCAAGGTATGTTGTGGTGATTGGAAACCCATTTTTTGCTCAGCATGAAGAATGAGATAGGTCCAACTTAAAATATTCTATGATTCTGCAGTTCTTGACTTTATGGCCCATTCTTCAAAGGTGCTGAAGATGCCTTGTAAATGCTAAATAAGGATGCTCAACCTGTCTTCATCCTTCATCCAAAGTGTTCTGCAGTAGGGGAAGAATATGATCTAGAAGCTGAAATTATAGAATTATTTTCAGGGGACCTAAGCTCTGCTGAGTGGTTCCCATGCTTTGCCAGCCAAGGTAGGGTTGATCTTATCATCAGCTACCTGGAAGGCTGGAGTGGCCCCTCAGCTGCTCATCACACCTGCAGAGAGACTGATAGCTCCTCACAGTGGTCCAACACTGGCAGATTATATGTTGCCCTCTACAAGTGTTTGTTCCCTCCCACTAATCACAGAAAAAACCTCAGAAATTGCTTAGTTTTAGACTTTCACCTTCGTGTGTCTAAAATGAAGTGTCTTTATTATATCTTTGAGTCAATATAGATGTATTTCTGTGGACACAATGACTCTCTGGTCCTTAGGGATCTGTGTCTGTATGAACCTTTCCTTGAAAATTCCCTGTGCTATTGCCAGAGATGCCCTGGGGATGGGGGAACACTGCTACTCTCAATAAGGCTGTTGGCAGTGCCTGGATGCAAGGAGTGCAGGGATGCAGTAACAGAAGAGACTTGTCCAGGTCTTGAAAGGACCCAGGAGGATTTTTTTCTTATTAGTGTGGCTGAAAAATAACATATAGGTATGTAATAATCATAGGGCTGTGTGGATATGTGTGTAGGTGCACAGGCAAGCACAAACAAAAAAAGCCTCAACACATATCTGTGTAGTTAAAATTAAAATTAATGCTATTAAACTATTCAACACTATATGCACATAGGCACAAACAGAATAGTTGAGCCATCCTAGCACGTCTTTGGTTTAGGACAAACAGCAGATGATAATACTGAGACCTTGCTGTACCAGGGGAATTATAATTCCCTTCTACAGTCATGGTTGGGAAAAGATTACTGAGCTGGTAGCAAGTTTCCAGCCCTCATCTGCATAGTGGGATCTGGAAGCTGGGGAGGGATTACTGCTACCCAGCTGAGGGAAAGGGATGTGTGGGGGCAGCTTCCAGAAGTGTTTAATCCCACCCCAGCAGCTGGAGAGCAGTGGTGATCACTGGAGGGTTTTACTGGGGGCCCACAGCTCAGACTGAACCTCAGTGAGCAGAGAGGCTGGGAGAATTTTGGGAAGGGAGAGAAGCACTGGGACTGGTGGCTGAGGCAGGGCTAAGGAGCCTCTGCTCATGGCAGGAAAAGGGATAAATTTGATGAATGGATTTGAAAGCATCACTCTGGTGGTTGCAGTGATGGTCAGTGCACTAAGGTAGGCATCACTTTGTGCCACTGCTGAAACCTGACTCACCTGTGCTGTCTCAGCAAACACATCCATCTGGAAGTCCAGAGGTGCCAGCAGAAGGGCAGGTTGAGGGGATGGTGGTGAGGAAAATCCCAAGCACACAACAAGTGGTGACACAGCTCAGTCTGTGCTCCAGCTCCCACCTTGGGGTCAGCTCTTCCTAAGAACAGTGTTGAGTCACACTTGGGTGAAGTGTTGGTGTGGTGTTAAGTGTTCAGAGCACAAAGAAAAAGCCATAGGTTATTGAAAACCTCTCTGTTTTCCGGCTCAAATCATCCCAGTTTATCTTGGCACATACAGGATGTCCCACATAACCCAAGCAGGGACGGTTCCTTGCAGTACCTGGTGGTTTTTCTGTGCCCTGGAAAGTGATGCCAGCTGTGCTGGTGGCTTGGCATCCTTTAGCTCTGCTGTCTCAAGGTCCAATTTTCTCCACAGCCTGAAGCACAGAGAAGCAAGGCTGAGTGTTACATGGATGGGAGGACACTGAGGCAGCTGAGCCTGTGTGTTTCAAGAGAAAGAGCTGCTTGCTGACTCTATCAGTGACCTTTTCTCCTATTAGACACTATCTGTCTGAAGAGGGATTAAACTAAATAGCTGTGGCCTTCACTTTCTGTGCAGATGCTCTGCAGATAATTCTGCTTTCTGCCAGCATCTTTGCCAGACCAAAATAAGCTGAAATCCTGAAGTTCTGCTCTAGAATTGTTGTACCCACACTCTGCTTTTCCTGCTGTGACAAAATAAGAATAAAAATTTCCCACATCAGCACAATTTATTTCACTGTTGACACTATTGTGAACAAGAAGTTTCCTGCAGAAATCCTCACTGTTTTTATTGGGAGAGGCTTCTGCTTTCCTACCCAACTTATTTTCAAACTTGTGTTCTGTATTCAGATGTACATGCTATCTGCCAATGCAAATCTTGTTGTTTTATGCACCAGTCACAGTGGGCTTGTGTTCAGGAGAGGAGGTTTGGTGTTGGCTTTTTTGGTTTGGTTTGCTTTGTTTTGTTTTGTTTTAAATTTTTGTTATGAGTGAGCTGGCTTCACTTTAAATGTTAAGGATCCCTTTCTAAATCCTGCCCAACAATTCCCTGAGACAGTAAGCCATTTTATATTCTCAAACCTATTCTGAACCACTACTGTACAGTGTGGTGGTACTCACTGTATTTCAGGAAATTAGTATTAAGTTCTTTGTCCAAGTCTTCTGATGCTAGAGAAGAAAATGAGAAGCCAAGATAGATGGAAAGAGAAAAAGAACAGAGAACAGAGGAAAATAAGGGCACTTGTAGGAATCAACCTCACTGATAAGAATATTTATTGGGGTCATGCTGCTTGGACATTGGGAGTCTGTGTCCTTTCCATCACTAAATTGTAATGTCAGATCTTGGCAGTATTGGACACTGAAAACTGAATTCTGAGTAAAATGGATTGGATTGAAAGGGTCTGTAAAGATCATCCAGTTCCAACCCCCCTGCCATGAGCATGGGTGCTACCCACTAGCTCAGGCTCCTCATGGATTTATCAAACAGGGATGTTAAGGTCACTTCCAACACAAACCATTCTGTGATTCCAAGACTGATCTCACTTTCTTTCAAATAGTGCATTGGGAATTGGGCACCCTGGAAATTAGATTATGCCATACATTTTCTTAGCATCCTGCAAGAGCATGGAACTATGAAAATCACATGAGAATTCATTTTTTTTTACAGTCTGACCTAAAAAAGGCAGATCCAGATCTGAGCAGGGCTACTCTTCAAACAGTCAAGTCTTACTGAACAGCTTCACTCTGTCTCAGCCCAAGGACTGTTCTGCTTTGCAAGAGTGATTCTTGTAAAAGAGAGAAGGAAGATCTCAGTTATCCTGTGATATCACAGTGATATTAATCACCAGAGAAAAGTCTTGGCTTCCCAAATTCCTTTGGGTCTGGGTCTGGAACTGGATGCATGCTTCTGTCTGGGCACCCCCTTCTCACAGACAAGACCCTGAAGGGTAAATTATCTTTCCTGGCAAAAGACACATGGAAAAGAGCAGGAAGAGAATCTAAAGGATGAATCCCTCTGTAGTTACATGCCTGCCAAAATAATCCTATGGGGATGAATGAGCTCAAAGCCAAGCCAGAGCCATGTCTTTCAGGAAGTCTAACCCAGGCTGGTGGGTGGTGGTGCACTGGATGAGGGAGCTGCAGCATTCCCATGGTGGTCTCCAGGCTGCAGGTCTGGAAGGATGCAGTCTGTTATGCCCTCTCTTTATAGCTCTGTGTTTTGTTGGTGTTAGCAGCCACACCAGAGCTAGATGAGTTTTCAAATGATGTATCATGCCTGATCTTTAATTTCAACAGAAAACTGCTGCATGTGCTCCCATTGGGGTGCTGGTACTGGGGGAGTCCAGACCTCCTGCTCTTCCAGTGCTTCAGCTCTGTGGGTCAGAGTTCTCAGTCAACAGCTTTGGAGCCATTTCTTGGCCATTGAAGCTCACAGATCACCTTTGATCTGCACTAATGTGGAGGATCTGGCACATCACTCCTGCCAGCATGGATGGCATTAGCCCAAGTCTGAATCTGGCCTTTTGACTTACAAAAATTGGCTGCAAAATGAGGGATCCTTGTCAGCTTTAAGATTGATGCTGTATGACTTCAAGCACGCTTGTCATCTGTTTGCAAAGTGAAAATAAGCTTACAGTTGTTGACAGTAAATGAAGTAATATTTACATAATACAGTCATACCTGTTTCCTGGTAAGGAGATCAATGCATATTTCTTTTTGCAATAACAAATCCGTGCAGTATATCTTCACAGATACAATAATATTTGAAGTGAAACATTCATCTAGCTACATAATTACATCTATTGTTTTCCATTTGCTTTTTGTTCCCTAATAGTTTATTACTAGTGGCCAATAGTCAAAAGCAATCCAGAGGGATGCAAAACAGCTCCTCATTCCAGCTCCTTTCTGAGACATTTTGCTTATTAAAATTGCTGTCATTAAGATTGGTGCTCAGATACTGCTCTGCAAACTGAGGCCCTGCTGCTTCAGGTGATGGATGCACTTGTGGCATAAAGCATTGCCTTCCCCCAGGATTTTACAGCTGGAGAGAGGCATGGCAGGACACAGCCACCCCAAAGAAAAGCAGCAGAAAAACTGCCTTGATGTGTCCAGCACATTTCCTTCCATCCTCCTCTCCCTGACCAGAGGCAGAGCTAGGACAGAGGGATGTCTCTGAAGACATGAAGAAGCTGGAGAACAGGTGAGTTCAGAATCATCCCTTCTGTTTCTCTCAGCTGTCTTTTCCTTTAGTTGAGGGAAATTGTTCTGTAGGATCTTCCAGACTGTAGGGTTCCTAAATCACTTAATACAAATCAATAGCAATAAATAAGTACTGAGGTGCCCCCACTATTAAGACATTTGTGTGGCCTATCTTGTGTAAATACTGCAGATAGCAATCATGATTTAGTAATTATTTCCCTCTTTCCACCTCCATAGCCCTCTATGAACACAGAGCTTCTAAAGAAAACCCTACAGCTATTTTCCCCCCCTGCACAACAGTATCAACATAACAAACCCTTTAGTCAGGCAAGTTCCTCTCTCATCCCTCCAGCTGCCCTTAAATTTTCACCCTGGTGTAGAATGATGCTCTGAGTCAACTGGATACTCTCCTCCACCTACTCGAGAGGGGCTGTATTTCATATCTCCTGTTACTCTGGGTGCCATGCAAATGGGGAGGAGGAGTTACATCCTGAGCATCAGCAGAGCTGCTGCCCTTCACATCTGAGTGCCTCTATTTGTTCAGAAAACCATGGGTTGTTTGCTCTTTTACAAAACAGTTTTATGTTGTTCTTGAATACCCGGTCTGGACTGGTCATTGGTAAGAAGAGAAAGCAAAGAAAGGTTTTCTGGTAGGAACAGAGGAAGCAAAGTAGTGTTTCCTGATAGGCAATATTAAAGGAAAAACAGGTTTCCAATTCTGCACTGGGCTGGCAAGAGGGACACAAGTCAGTGTGGACCTCTGAGATTGATCCCATGTCCTACTGGCCAATTCAAAGATGCTGAATTATGATGTCCCAGGTTTAGATAATTTATCAGCCTTTTCCTGATAGACAACACTGCTTGGATCACCTGGTCATGAACCACATTATTTGATGAAGAAGGAGACAGCTGTAGTGGCTTAAGCACTGTCTTGCTCTTGAGTTGTCTTGTACAAGAGCTTAATAAAACCATCAGATGTTGCCCCAGTTCCCAGGTGTTTTCAGGCTGAACAGGGAAGGGAAGAGTTTTTCTTCATATTTTTTTTAATTAGGAGAAATGGAGTATAGAGAAGCAAAGAGACCTTACTAAAGTTAAATTCCTGCACAAATCTCCAAGCTAGGAAATAAGCATCTGAGTATCTTTATATTGATGCATGAAGTACCTTTGGGTCAGACACACATGGTGTGTCAGCACCCAGCACAACAGGCTCATATCCTGAATAAACACTGATAATACACTGTAAGCATTTCTCAGTGATGGTATCAAGATTAATGTGGATTATTTTTCATCTCTTGACCTGGTTATCTGTGAATGTCTCATCACATGCATTTATTTAATATTTGGCTTCAGTTAATTTCTGTCTGGGGGAAGTTCATAGAATTCCCTTTGGGTTTAAGGTTTTTAGGATCTTGTTTCTCAGTGCACCTCAGTGGGTCCTGAGTGCTTCTAAATCACTTGGAAGGTTTGGGTTGGAAGGGACCTTAAAGACCATCTAGTAATCACCCTCTTGCCATGGACAGAGACACTTTCCACTAGACTGAATGCTCTTGTGGATCTGCACCTGTGGATCATCCACTTCAGGTAAATTCTACATATGATCAAAAATTTTGTATATGATTGAAATGATTTTCCTGAAGAAATGTTCCTCCATTTTATTTAACTATTGACTTTTTTTTTTTTTTTTTTTTTTTTTTTTTTTTTTTTTTTTTTTTTTTTTTTGTCTGGTTCAGTTATTGTATTATTAGTCCCAATACTTTTAGGAAATCATAGAATCAACAAAATGTGCCAGGCATGTTTCTGTACCACTTGTTAAGTAGATGCTTTTTGAGAACAGTGTATATCTCCACTAATTTCCCTGAGCCTTTCCTATAAGCATCCTTTTTCTGGAACTTTACTGTACTGTTCTAGCTCACTATGTACAACTCTTTTAAAGGATAGTTAAAATCATGCTTTATTTTCCATTTGTCAATTTATTTTGGAAAGCTGAGAAGGATAGCCTTGAAAAAGGGAATGAAGGGAGACTGTAGCAAGGTCCCTGAGCTGCTCTGTGAGTTCTCATTTTTTATTTCCTTGCATTTGCAAAGCAAAAGCTCAGAGTGAGTTTCGGCTTTTGGCCACCAGCTGGAAGCATTACTAGTGATGAGTACTGTGGGCAGTAAAATTCTGCTACCCAGGACTGAAGAGGGAACATCTGTGGCTGTTGGGACTGTTTCCATTCAGCCTTTAAACAGCCCAGTAGAGATTTGTGGATCTGTGTGTGTGAGGGTCTTTTTCTTATCAAAGAATATCCTTGTAATGTGTTTGGGACTCTGTAATAATAGGCAGCATCAGTGAATGCTGTTTCATTTTTATTTTTTTTTTAAGTGCATGTCTTCTAGTGGGTGATTCATCAGCTGCTGTTAGAGAAAGTATGTTGGGAAGCTTGCAGCTGTGGGCTCAGCCTGCAGTTTCTGTGTCGTTGCTAGGGATTCTGCATTAAATATCCCAATTCTCTCCACTTAAAACTAGGAAAAATTGACATTCTGACTTCCCATAAGAGAATGGAATACGTGATTCACAGCCCTTCTTCTGCAACATTAATCAGGCCCTGTTTACAGGGAATAGAGCCAAGGGGGATGGTTAGAGCCAAGGAGGTGCACTCAGAAAGCCAAATGATGATGTCATTTGGGGCAAAACAGTAAAGGCAAGCCACTTAACTGGCTGAGATGGCTTGTAGTGGGACCAAATCCCAGTTAAAGGATGGAGAAGCATTAGGGTTTCTTGGCTGTGCCATTGAGTTCCCTGGTTTTACTATGGGTTGTTTATGGAGGAGAGCAGAGCTCGAGCTGGGCAGCTGAGTCCTGCAGATCTGCAGTGGGACTGGAGGATGAGGAGTTCATAGTTCATGTGCTGGGCTTTAAATCCCCAATTTCAGTGTGTTACATGAAGTTCCCTTTCCATAAGGATAGGCTGATCTGGTTTCCATGCCCTGTCAATATGTGGGTTATTTATGCCTTGGGCTGCCAGGGTGCCAGGTGCTCTGCACACAAATGAGGGTTTGCTCCTGATCCTGGGCATTTACCACCCATGTGGGGAAGGGGCAGGTTCTGACAGCCTTCTCACAATGGACTAAGGTAAATGACAAGGAGATTCCTTGGGCTCACACAGGAAAACAAACCCTGTGTGCTTCAGCTGGGGAAGGAACACAACTTTCCATAGCAAGTCCCCTGTGTTAATAGGGTCGTGATCCACCTGGTATCACAAGAATCCTCTTTTCCACACTGGCAGCACAAATAATTTTGCAAGCTGGACAAAAGTTGAACAAATGAGTTTCTGTCCCCTCTTTAGTTAGAGGCAATGCTGGGGCTGAGTGTGGCAAGGTTTTCACAAAATATGCTGATATTGTCTGAGGACACAGGCAAGATGAAAAACATCAAGACTGTCTCCATCCAATCACTGCAAGGAACTTGTGGGAACGTTGCCTCCCTGACCTTTGCAATGTTTTCTTGGGAATCTTTCTTATAAAGTGAATCCTGACTGTCTGCCTACTGAGATGTAGAAAGAAGCCTTAGGAAAGAGATTAAAAAAAGTCTGACCAGCCCATTTGCATACTTTATATGGAGACCTTTTGGCAAGCCAACAGTGAGCTCTTGTATCCACAGGTATCAGCATGACCCCAGCAAACTGAGGTTTCCTTCTCAAGCTCAGGCAAAACAGATTATTTCCTAGATCAGTAAACTGCAAATATGAATGTACTTTCCCTGGCTCCCTAATGGCATATCTCCTTTCCAAAGGAGTCCAGCTTTGCAATTTTAAGTGGAATTTGTTGCTTAAAGCATCAACTTATATTTTTGTTCTCCTTACTTTTTGCATGGTCCTTCTAGAAGCAAGTTAGCAAGGATTATTTATTAAATGGCAGAATATCTTAATCCCTGCCATGCTTAGAAGTGACCTTAGGTGGGTTTTTAAATATCACATCTTACTAGGAACTGTGGTTCTCCTGGGCACTGTATCCAAACTGTTGAGATGTGGGAGACCCAGTGTAATTAATAAGGGAGGTTTCTTGACTGGGCCAGTGGAAATTCTCCATTGTAAGTCAGACCTGTGCTTTAATCTTGGTTTTAGAGGGAGAGAACAAAGAACAAGCCAACCAGAATTTGGGGTGGTATGATATTATCAGTGATAGCAGTCTACTGCTTCTCTGCCAAGGTGCTGAGGACTCACTCACTTGGGACAGAATGAAGAGAAGCCAAAACAAACAGCAGGGCTCTGCTGGAGAGAGGAAGGTGTTGGTATAAACCCTCTTCAAAGCTGTAGCTCCAGTATCTAACCCAACATGGGGATATTTCTTCACGTGGTGTCTGGGAGATTGGCCATTGGTGCAGCAGAAGCTGAACATGCTGTGAATGTTGTGTTTAGTAGTGGTAGATGGTTTGTTGTACTGATTAAGGGTTTCCTCTATGGTAAATCTGAAAGAAACCTGTAGACACCTTAACTAGTAAAATAATACATAATAATGACAGAAAATAATAATTGTTAAAGGAAAGAGAAAAATACAGAAAAGGAGACAGTGTTTTGGGTGGTTGAGGATCACTGAACACCTCAGGGACACTTCTATTGCACACTTATGGTGGGAGGTGGGACTCTGTGTCCTTTCCTGAACTCTGCCATGAATTCCTTTTATGACTTGGTCCCATTATATCATTTTCTGAAATTGCTTTAACTCATGGTACAAGAAAATAGAATAACAGCAGGGCATTAAGGACTGTTGGGTAGCATGAGATACCATGGCAAAAACAGGTCCTCAGCTGGAGGTGACAACCATGATTTACACAAGCTGAGGATCTGGCTCCCCCTTTTCTAGCATGTCAATGCACATCCATCTTTATGCCAGCAACATCCAGGCCCCAAGTACAAGCATTTAATAAATTTAAGGAAGTTCCTGTTTTGATCTTTTGTTATTATCAGTGTTATTACGAATGCAAACAATAACCAGAACAATTGTAGTCATCAATGGAGCTATTGGTGAAGAACACAGGGTTTTCCTGCTTAGACACAACTGTGAAGAGAACTGTTTACTTAGCCAGGCTGTCCTTTTATAGTTACCAACAGGAAGTGCTTGCAATGTTTGTGTAAGAAGGAGACTTCAATTTATCCCAAATCTTCTCTTCAAAGGGATGTGAGAACAGAATGTAAGTTTTAAAAAAGTCTCACCGCCCCTTTTTTTTGCCCTGTGAGTGAGCACATCTGGTTTTGATGGACTTGACAGCTTTTTGTCTATGTCTTTACAGTCCAGGTTTGTCACATTCTCACCTCTAAATGGAAGAGTTTTGGATGAAAACCCAGTTCTGTTTTTTGGCTTCTCCTGAGTCTCTGTAAACACTGGTAGTGTAAGGCAAACTTGACCCAAACAGCTATTACTGAATGTCCAGACATCTGCCAAACTGAAAATGTGTGGGTAGGAGTGGCACTGGCTGGAGTGGGAAGAGTGAATGCCCATCACAGTTGAGGTTGGATATCAGGAGAAGGTTTTTCACCCAGAGGGTGGCTGGGCACTGGGACAGGCCCCCCAGAGAAGTGGACTCAGCACCAGCCCTGCCAGAGCTCAAGAAGTGCTTGGACAATGCTCTCAGACCCATGGAGGGACTCCTGGGGTGGTCCTGTGAGGGATCAGAAGTTGGACTTGATGATCCTTGAGGATCCCTTTCAACTCAGGAAATTCTAGGATTCTATGAAGAACGTGGGACACCACAGTTTTTGTCAGTTACAGGAGAGGAGTACAGGGAACTCACTGGGTTTTTAACAGACTAACCAGGATGTCTCTTTATAAACAATAAGAGACTGTAGCCAACATCAATTAGTGCTTAGTTTTATCTCAGTTTTTTTTTCTTGTTGCAGAGAATTATACAATGAATAAACCACAGTTCAAAAAGTCTCTCAGCTTGCACCTCAGTAAATCAATGTTGCCCACAGTTCAAATATCAGACTTACTTCAATTAATGGGTTTTTGCCATTTAAATATTCAAATTTACCTGTCCTACCTATTAACACATGGTTGGTGGAGTGAGATGTTTTGCAACCTAGATAATGGAAACTTTTATGAGCACTAGAGCTGGAGCCCTGCAGCTGATCTCACACAGGTAAGAAAGGACTGTCCACACATGCAGCTGTCCCCTTGCTATATGGTGCCATTCATAAACAAATTTCATATGTGAGTCCCATTAGGAGTAGGAGCTATTTTATCCCCATTTTACACAGGGGGAATGGGAGGCAGAGAGAAAGATTAGGGGACTTGCCCAAGGTCAGACAGGAAACTTGTGGTAGAACCAGGATATGAACATAGACTTCCTGAGCCTCCATTTGCTGCATTAACCACAAGCTCTTTCTTCCTCCTGTTTGGGAGAAATGACAAGGTTTCTTTAACATGACAGGTGCCCTGCAGGGACTCAGTCTCAAGGTTCTTCATTTCATGTGGAAAAGATGCTCTGAAGAACATCCCTGCGAAGTATTTGTGTGTTTGTACCAGAGGAAACCAGTCACCCCTACAGGTACCTTTTTCCTTGGCACAGGGTTTTGTTGGTTCAGGAAGGCTGCACTGTAGTTCCAGAAATGTGGAGTTTGGTTATCATGGGCATTTCTGTGAAAACCATAGCATGGGAGATGTTTTTTATCTCTACTGCCACATGTGGATATCTACACTGTGGAGCTCAGCTGATCAGCTGATGGTCAGTTCAGGGCAGGCCACAGGTTAATTTGGGGAGTTAGATAAACCTCACAAGGTGAAGCTGCCTTTGTCTCTGTTGGACCTGATACCAGCTCTGGGACATGGAAAAAATCTTAATTTCTAAATTCATAGAAAAGCTCTCTCCCAGGTGTCAGTGGAAAACATGCAGCATGGGCAACCCTTTCTGCATGGGCAACAGGACTAGAATAATGCAGACCTTGTGTGGCAGTGGGTAGGAATGTCAGTCCAGCATAAACCCCTCTCCTCCATCAGAGACACGGGGAAAAAACGGGCCAGGGACATCAAACCACCAGGCCTACGGGATTTTGTGAAACCAAAATTTCCTTTAGGTGATGTAGCTATCTCAGTTTGCAAAGGAGAGATTCTTTTCCCCTGGAATTCACTGCCACTGCTGTATAGTACAATGAGGAGAGGTAAGCAGCACCTTGGGTTTATTCTCTGCTTGTGCAACCAAACCACCATTCACAAGAGGGACTTTTCAAATCATGCACATATAATACAAAAGGAATTATGTTGCCAGTGGCATCACCTTTGATAACAAAGGATGATATGGTAATACTATGGTGTTTTCTTGTGCAGGTTGCATGAAAAGGACACTCCCAAGTAAGTTTTTGTGGTTATTTTTTGTGGCAATCTACTGCTCTTCTATCATCTTGCCCTGACATCAACATAGGGACCAGAGAGAGCCCACATGTCTTTTGTTCTCAGGCTTTTATTCATTTTTATTGTCTTTTATTCATGTTGGTAACTGGAACCATCTCATCTCTGAATTTCTCTCAGCAAAGACCCAGCTGCTCTTCTTGGACTGAGCACAGGATTTATCTGCTCGTGGGGAAAACAGAAACTTCCCCATCTCACCACAATATCATTGCTCCCTATCTATCCCTGTGCTAAACAAATGGGAGTGCATTTGGTAACCATCCACAGGGATTTTCCTGCAGGAGGAATATTGGCTGCAGCTCCCCAGCAAGGTCTGGTGTGAGATGCTATCACCCAGCATAACCCCAGGCACCAGGAGCAGCAGGAGCAGGGATGGTCTAAAGGGTGGCCTGAAAGATCTGCTGCCTTTGTTACACTGATCTGCCATTGCTCTTCTTATGTTTTATTATGCTTTTTTTAATCTGAAATATCAAGGCTAGTTTTTCTGCTTGGTTTAATGACAGAATCCTGAAACATTCTCAGCTTAGCAAGGGCTGAGAAAGGCCAAGCAAAGATTGTTGATGGTGCTTAAATTCATTTAGAGGATGAGAAGAATATCAGACATCCTGTTAAAAATTAATCTCAAGGTCTTTGGCAGCATACTGAGCATTATTTCAGTGTTTTGCCAATAGTTACCTGTCTCTCACATGCACACCCCATTGTTATAGTTTTTATTAAGCTAACAAAGATGAACCCGGATAGAAGGAAAAGAAATATTTTTGAAAGTGTATCCTTCTCCACCAGATGTTTGTCTTCCTTTAGTCAAATGCAGCCTCATTTCTCTCTCTCTACTATCACTTTTTTTCTTTTTCTTTCATATAGTTTCAACTATTTTTTTCCTCAGAAAGTCATTTAAATTATTTCTTAAGAATTTGTATGTATTGAAGATCTTATTCAACTTGAAAGTTTATGACAAAATAATATCCTTCAGGTCAAATCTATGATTTGGGACTCTTAAAAGTGAGTACATAGAACTAAATAGACTGCTAAAAATGATAGTGAAAAATTGTGATAGCCTTCCCCTTTTGTTATTCACAGTATCACACTGAGTTGCATCTCAGTTCTTTGACTCCAGCTTAATATTGGTGTTTTCAATGGGGCATCCCTGTGGATTTAAATGTTACTAACTTGTGGAAGCATAGACTTATCTCATTCTTATCAACAACAAATTTTCAGAGAGCTGCTAATGTGTCAAAACTCTTGCTGAGTCCCCAAAGTTTATTGTATTTCCTTATGACTGTTCATGTAAATTCCCACAAATTCACATGCAATGTAAACCCGACAGAAATCTTCTGATACTACTGCATTCCTCCTCTTCCTCAAAACCTTTGACAGCAAGTCAGATTCTGCCTTTTGAAAGGAACAGCTATTTTTATTCCTGTTGCAAAAGGCTTTCCAAACTCCACATGCATTGTTATGTCTCTCAAATGCATTACATCACACCACTCTGCTGAAAGGTGTCCAAACTCTGCATTAAAACGCTTGTGGGAAAAGTTGAAAAAATAAATGGTTTATGTTGAATGGTATTTTGAAAGGGGAATGAAATGTATTGCACTGATATGGAAAGGTAGTGTAGTAATGAATGCTTTGAGTTTGAATTAAGTGTTATTCTCTCCCTCATTAAACTCCATTCTGAAGTTATGCAGACTTGTGTGTATCTTCCCCCTCTTTCCTCCTTTTCCACTAAGTATAAGGATGAACTCTCTGAACATCATGCCATGAAAAATGTAACCAAAGCAGGTGGGTTTACTTTAAATTAGGAGACACTCTGATCTACCCATATTTCAAAAGCTTGCTTGGAAAACTCTGGCAAGCAGCAGACCCAGCCTGTTCCTCCCAGCTTGGTGTGACCAGCAGTATGTGCCTCAGAAAGCCAATGCTGCTCCAGCTCAGGCTGAAGGCAAGAACAGTGTTTAATGTTTCCCACTGCACATTCTTGCTGAGTGTGGTGGAATTTGGCCAGTGGCTTTTGGAGACTATTGATACTAAAGGTCTTTAGAATGAGATTTTTGTTCTGAAAAGGTTTATCCACTGTGCTGTTATGGTGTTCCCATGGGTCCCACAAGGCCAAATATTCTGACTGGTGTGGCCTTGGGATACTGTGAGGACACCATGAGATATGACATTGCTTGAATGAAGGGAAATTTAGAGCCATTGGCCTTCTTCACATCCTCCAGAATCTCTTAATATGATTTTCTGGACAACTCCAAATCTGGAAGGTTACCTGCCCGAAGCATCCAAAGTCTTTAAAAACATATCACACAAAACCATGTGTTGCTCTCTCAGCACTCCACAGTTCTCTGCAACTCAAAGGTTTGGAGATGTACCCAACTTCTCCCTGGGATAAGTCAAGTCCAGAAGAGCATGGAATGGCTGCACATCACATCCCAACCAAACATATGACAAAAATACTTTGCTGGTCTTCCTTGGGTCAGCTCCAATGCCAGGATCCCAGAGGTCTCATCCTGGCCTGGGATAATAATGTGAGCATTACAAGATCCTGCAGGGCAGGGAGGTGGCTGAGGGGAGGCTTATGAGCCCCAAAGAGGATTTTGGTTCACTGTTTAGTGTTCTGTTTAAGGGATGGATTCTCTGGCTTTGAGAAAGAAAGCAATGTGGCATTTTATGAGGGGTTCTATGCTGGGGTGTGAGTCACACATTTAGAGAATCTCCCAGGGGATTCTCTCTTTGCTCTGTCCATTTTTGGATTTTGACAAGTTTTTGGCAGAATTCAGTCACATTGCTGGGGCAGGGAAATTCTGACAAAGCTGGCTTGTTGAGAAAGTTGTTTTCCTCTGAAGGTACCTATATCCCAGCAGATGGTTGGGTGGCCAGCATAGGTGAGATGCATAACAAAAGGGTCAAGAGAAATGATACCCCACACTTATCTACTCTGCTCTGGGAATTCAAAATAAACAGGGACCATTAGATGGAAGGTACCATTTAAAGCTTCATAAATACGCTTTTTAGCTGCTTCTACTAATTTCTTTACTTATTTGCTAATAAATATTAACAAAAATTTTGGAAGCTGCAAAACTACGCTCACAGAGTCCAAACACACAGTAATAATTTCAGAATACTTCCTGTAGCCTGTTTAATCTTAAACAGTGGCTTCAAAGGAATATTTTTTTATCCTACAATAGTTGTCCCCTCGTTGCCTTCTAGATGTCCTTGTATCTATGCCATGACAATAGAGGGAATGTTGCCAATTATATTGCACTGGGTGCCTAAAACCTAAATAGCTGAAGATATACTCTTATTTTCATCCTTAATTTAAGTAACATAAGTTTGAAGAAGGAAATCCAAGCTCCTACAAACATTGCTTGTTGGAAACCATCCACCAATTTGGCCTGTAGACACTTTCCCTGCCAGGTTTCCATTGTATCTCTGGATGCTCTAGCTCTCCCCAAAACACCTTTTAAAAGAGCTTCTTCACTTGCTCCTCTCATCACTACAAGCCCTTCTTTGCCTCATTCCTTCTGGGGTAGTTCAAGTTTATCTGTACCTCTGAGGCTCTAGCAAATACTGCTCACAAAGATGTGTTTTCTCATCTTTGTTTTGTGTTCCCTCGAGAATCTTTAGCTTGGAGCTGCACTGTGCTGCAGGGATTGATTCCTCTTTTAAATACCCTGGTGCTGTTCACAAAAAGATCAGGCTGAGATGAGGACACCTGCATTGCAGTCTCAGCAGCCTCCTTCCTTTCCTGGGCCATTATGATTTGGTTGTCCTCAAGAGAATGACAAAGAGACTGAATTATATAAAACGTCAGAATAATGTTGCAAAGGCCCAGATAAACAAATTTCCATACTGTGTGGTTGTGCCTGTCAGCAATGAGTGATACACCAAATACAGTGGAATTTATGTGAAGATGCTGGAGATTTCAGTCTTCCTACATCTTCAGTTCAGGCATTCAGAGACAGAAATTTCATCATATTGGAAAAGACTGAGCACTGTTTGCAGAAACTGAAAGGATTCACATTTGTTCTATTTCTATATTTAAGATAATTTGCTATTCCAGAGCTGTTTCCCAACATAGCAACTGAGAGCCCATGTGGCACTTGGGAAGGTGAAAACAATGGACATTTTAAAGAAACCAGACAACAGATTCCTTTTATTTTGTAAATGCATTTGCAGTTTGCTAAAACAACAAAGCAGGACATTTCATATATTCTGCTTCTTAACTGAATGACAGACCAGAGCCTCAGCTGGTGTGATTCCTTGCAATCAATTTAATGCCATGAGAAATCCACTTTCAAACCCCATTTTTCATGGTGAACACAGAAACTTTCCATGTTCCTCTCAAGGTTTCTGCCACTGCTGCTGATGTCATCCCATTGCTAGGATCCTTCTGCCCAGGAGCCTTTGAGAGCCCTGCCAGGGATTTCTGTATGACTGGGAACCACTTTGCTGTCCATATATCATCAAAAAATTTCTGCCATTCCAGGATCAGACCAGCCTTGGGTTTTACAACCCACTTGACAGGCATACAGATGATAATTTTATTTTTTTCACTGGTTTATAGGGGCTTCATGATGGCCCAGCTGAGACAAGTATATATTTTTTTAAGAGACTTGCATTTAAAGGAACTTAACATGGTTACCTGGGACAACATTTAGCAAAATTTTCAATTATTATCTTATGAATATACACATTTCCTTTAAGAGGATATGTGCCTAAACCACAGTGCATGGACATGAGTCAATAAAGGAAGCAATTCTTGTAAGCTTGTGTGCATCTACAGTTTCTTAAAAACAGATCATGGTAGCAGAATTGCATGACAAGTTGCTATCTGAAAACTTGAGCTGCTATGAAATGCTGGTCTGTAATGTTGGATCAGTGAGGACAGTGGTAAACAAAGCCTAAATGAACTGTGTCAGGACTTGAAATTATAGATTAACTATAATATTATAATATTATTATATTTAAGTTAATTATATTATCATTAATATATATTATTTATAATATAATTGATTTATAGATTATAAAACCTCCAAGGTCATCGAGTCCAGCCATCCACATCTACACATTTAATGAACAATTGCAGACATGGTGATACTACCACATCCCTGGGCATCCTCTTCCAAGGCTTGACCACCCTTTCAGTGAAGAAATTTTTCCTACTGCCCAATTTAAACGTCCATGTATCTATAAAATGTCACCCAGTTCGCAATTTTCAGTAAAAATAAGAACAGAATCAGTCACCCTTATTTTTAAGATCTCAAGTTTCAAACCAAAGTCAAAGGTTTGTTTGGCTCTTTGCAGTTTGAACACCTGTGTAAAAGTAAGAAAGGGAGGGAGGGAGGGAGGGAGGGAGGGAGTGGGTGAGAAAAACCTCACAATTTTTTTTTTCTCTCCTGTTTTTTTGCAACCCTCTGTATTTTTCTGCAGGTCTTCAGGCAGCTTGAGTGTCACAAGATTTTTTTTACACCATCCAGTCTGGCAGACAACTTAAGGAAAATGCACATTTTGGCATCAAAATAGAATTCCAGGGTGACTTTAGAAGTTATGTGATGGCTGATTTTTGCCCTGTGTCAGCACTATGTGATGCACTGGCCTCGCATTTATTTTATATCACATATAATTTTGTATTTCCTATAAACATGAAACAGAGAAATTAAAAATGGGGAAAACAATTTACTTGAAGTCTCAGATAGTACCTCCAAGGGCATGTTCTGCAGGCTGATGCAGGGCAGAGCAATCTGAGCTACGCCTGGGTACAGTGTGCTGGAAACAGAGCAGCTGTGCTGTGTTTGAAACTTGTGACAGGAAACAGCCCTGACATGGGGCTGGGAGCTGCCCCTCAAATGCTGGAAGGCTCTCAGCATTCTCAGCATTTAGCATTTTGCAGGAGAAGCCCACAGCTCCTCTGGTGCCTGGTTCACAGTGAGTCCAGGCTGCCTCTGCAGCTCTGGATTTCCCTGTGTCAGCTTCTCCAGGGGAGATGGCCACAGCCTCTGCTCAGCCTCCCCACCTGCCAGCTGGGCTGACAGCTTCCAGTCTTCCTCCTGATACACTCTGAGAACTTTCAAGGTAGTGCAGCAGAAGGAGCACAGGAACCCCTTTGCAATATTATATTAATAACACCAAGTCAGTGCCCACAGACAGAGAAACATCACAGCACACATCAGGTGAGATGTGAAACTCAGGACAGCAAAATGAGTTTGTAAGCATCCCAAAGGTCAGTTCAAGGCCTGCTTAAGCTTGATTTTACACGAGCATAAACCTTGCTGCATGCAAACACCCCTATGCAGATACCCCCACATGCACAGTACGTGCACAAACCCCTTTTTCTAAATTTATTTTTCTTTCTTTTTTTCTTACTTTTTGATAGGCATGTTGTGGAAAATGTGTGCCTCTGTGGGTCTGGTGACAGCAAATGTTTATGTGGGTGCTAAAAAAAAAAAAGGAGAAGGTGTGAGGCATATATTCAGAGAGCCAGAAAGCCACACAAGGGTTCTATTTATAGCACCTTGGTGGTGAAATAGAGAAAACGAACGGCAGCTTCTATCTGCTGCTCCTAACTGAAGTTTGACGAGAGCACTGAAACATTTGGGGTCTCTTTGTAGTTATAACTGACAGCAAAAAGTGATGAGTTAGCTGTTTCCTCTGCGACCCTCTCGAGCAGGTGAAGGAGTCAACCGCTGCTCAGAAGGAGCTGACGCTGCCTGGAAATGCTCTGTGCACCCCAGGGAGCACAGGTCCAAAAGCAGAAATAGCTAATTTTTGCTGAGCACCATGGATAGACTCTGTCTCCCAAGCTGGCTTCCCAGACTAGGTGGAGAATCCATGGGGTGTGTGGATATTTTAATTTCTTTCTAGTTGCATCTGTAGGAAAGGGAAACACACAGATGCAGGGTTCTAGGAACAGAGCTGAGGTCTGAGGTGATGATTCAAACTCACTGATGGTTTCTTATGCCACTAATAGAATGACAGCAGTTCTGCTAGTTCTGCTCTTTTTGTTCAGTGGATTCTTCTAAAATGGGATTAACTAGATGTGTTCTTACTGATATGATCCCATTTCTCCATAGTATAAATGGGCTGGTTTTTGTGGAATGTACAGAGGGCTTGGGAACTTGGTGGTGAGGTATTAAAAATGCAGGTTTCAGCTGCTCTGCTTAAATTGGGGGCAGTGGCTTTAAATTAAGAGTGAGTTTAGTTTAGATATGAGGAAGGAATTCTCTATTGTGAGAGGCCCTGGCACAGAGTGCCCAGAGAAGGTGTGGCTGCCCCTGGATCCCTGGAAGTGTCCAAGGCCAGGCTGGACAGGGCTTGAAGCAGCCCAGAGTAGTGGAAGGTGTCCCAGTGCATGGCAGGAGGCTGGAACTTGATGATCTTTAATGTCCCTTCCAACCCAGCCCATTCTGTGATTCTCTGATTTTTTTTTTCCACTTTCTTTCTTTTCTCATTTCTTTCCTGAGAGCAGTAGTTCAAATATTTTCCTGCTGGAAGCTGAAATATTCAGTGGGTGAGGAGGCACCTCATCACCCATCTCTTTCCCCATGAAGCTGCTCTTGGCAGTCCCCAGTGCTGACCACTGCTCTGGTTTTTATCCTGGTGTAGGAGCCAGTCTCTTCCTCAGCTCCCCATTTCATGATCCTTCCAAATCACACCACTTGTGTGCAAATCATGGATTGCTCCATTAGGAGGTGGGAACCATCAATTTTCTGTTTGCTTGGATGGTGGAAGTGGGTTTGGCACCTGGAAAATTACAGGGCTGGGAGCAGAATATCAAGTTCCTGCCTTAGGTCCAGACCAGTAATGGTAAAAAAAAAAACTATCTTAAAGCAAAACTCTTTTCCTCCAACTTTTTTTTTCTTTAGTTTTATAAAATGAAAAGAATGCAAGCAGACAGAAATACTTTGTGAGCTGGTGTTTGTTGGAGGACACAATTTTCTCAGAAGAAAAAAATCTTGAATAATTAAAGAACTGCAAAACTCCATTTTCATGTTTTAAAATGAAGTATATTGACACTTTTGTTTAAGAGGTAGTTTTGTTTTTCATTTGGAGTCAATGTGGTTTAAAAAATAACCTCTAAAAGATGAATAAAAACTATATACATGGATTAATTTTGAATGAAATCAATATTTTATGAATTAATCTTTGAATTACGTTGACTCACCAAAAATGTTACTATTTTCTTTCTGAGTTGATCTGAATTCTTATCAAACACTGCATTTTAAAAGAGGAAATGAACTAATGAATTAGATATTTGCACAGCCCCACAGTAATATTAAGCAGTGAGTTTTGCCTACTCCTACCTCATCTAGAATTACTGGTGAAGAAATTAATTTTAACTTCTTTTTCATCCTAATGTTTCTTTGTTTCATTCATTCAATATTAAAAATTCACATGGTGCACTGTCTGTTCCTTGACTGAAGCAGGGCATATCTCTTGGAGATGATCAACATTGAAGATTTCAGATATCACTCTATTTTAAGAAACATGTATGTTGTGTGAGTTCTCCCATTTCTAATATCATTGCTGAGTTTAGACCAAATATGCTTTATTTTGGGGTAATGTCTCAGTGACAGCCCTGACTTGTCAAACTCTTTCCTCAGACTTAGATCTGGCCTCCTGGTGCAAGTGTGACTTTGAAGACATTCACTTCAAAGAAACTCTTGCATTTTTGTTGATGAATATTAGTATTCACTTGAATTTTCATAATTTCTGCTCTGTCAATAAACTACTTTTCTAGGTGCTGCTGAAGAGAAATCCTAGGGAGAGACAAATTCTGATTAGATGGTTTTCTTCAAATCATAGAATCAATAAAAGACCTGGAATAATGGAAAATGGACCATGGAATCATGGAAAATGGACCATAGAATCATGGAAAAGACCTCTAAGAATAGAGAGCCCAGCCATTAACCCAGTACTCCCAAATTCAGCACTAAAGCTTGTCCCTAAGCACCAATCTACATGTTTTCTGAATATTTCCAAGGTTGGTGATTTCACCACTTCCTTGGGCAGCTTGTTCCAATGCTTGACCAGCTTTCCAGTGATGAATTTTTTCTTAACATCCAATCTAAATCTCTCCAGTTTGAGACCATTTAGTGTTGTCCTGTTGCTCATTATCTGGAAGGCCTAGTCAATCCCTGCCTTTCAAGCAGTAAATGAAA
Source organism: Erithacus rubecula (assembly GCF_903797595.1). Classification (NCBI taxonomy): domain Eukaryota; kingdom Metazoa; phylum Chordata; class Aves; order Passeriformes; family Muscicapidae; genus Erithacus; species Erithacus rubecula. The sequence goes on along the minus strand of NC_136686.1, from coordinate 64,854,541 downwards.
GGAATGATTTTGTGGCAAAATTTTAGTTTAATCTTGACCTCTGCTCATTCTGTCTTCTTTTTGTTGCTTTTCTTGTTAAAAAAAAATTGAGAAAAAAACGCCAAAACCTCAGAATTTAAAAAGTATAGGTACTGCACAAACCCCAGCAGTCAAGAGACACTCTGTTATAGAGGAGACCAGCAAGACCTTTGCAAAATACAGGTGGGACATTTTGCTAACTCCCACTTTGCTCATGTTCTAGACCAAAAGTAAGTATTAAAAGCTTGGCTTTGTAATCAGCTGCAGGTCGATGGGGACAAACCAGGTAATTCCTAATCCACATCAAACCAGCACTCTGGGTGTGGCTGGGACACACAAGAACAATGATTTGCACTGTTGCTCAACCAATTTCTTGGGTAATTTGCCCCACTGCAATACCAGGAGAAGCCTTGCTCAAGGTCCTGTCTGCGATGAGACATTGTCCTTGCCCCAGAGAGCTTCCATCTGTAGGGACAAAGGCAACAAGTAGGGAAACAGTAGGAAAAATATAGCCCAGGGTCATAAAACAGGCCAGTGCTGGAAAACCACATTTCTCTCTCTTACTGCCCATGCTGTCATGGAAGTTGATGTGGTGAAGACATGTTTGTCCTGGGGTTTAAATTTAGGCACATTTCTGAATTTGTTAGTTTAGCACAGTTATGAGGTTTTAGAGCAGGGACCATGTAACATGTAGCCTAAGGTAAAGCACATCTTGATGTCCCTGATTTTCAACTTGCTTTAGGAAGTTATGTTAAAGCACAGCTTCAGTTCTCTAATCAGAGCAACACTACAAGCAATACAAGTCCTTCAGTAATTGCTCCAAGGCAAATTCATGGACTGGTGGGTTTCAGGAGTGAAGGACTGACCTGCAGTGACAAATCCACCCCAGCCAAAAAAAACCAAACCATTCTTCTCATTATAATTTTATGTCAGGTTAGCTCAGGCAGCTTTGAGTTAGGCAACTCAGTTATTCTGAGGTTAAGGGAAAAGCTTTCAACCCAGCTTTTTCAGAAAGCTGAAAAACTTTGAACTAACTGAACTTAGCTGAAGGACTCATGTTCCCTTGGAACATTTGCTGGGTCAGCACTGCCAATCAGTTAAATGTATTACAAATATAATTGTGGGCATTCCTTCAGAGCCTACCCAGCTCTCTCTTTTTAAACTAAGTTAATCTTTGGTGTAAATGAGAAGAATTTATCCAATGTATTTGGGCAGAGGGGAAAGCAGCAGTTCCTGAAGGAAACATTCAATAATGAGAAGCACGGTTTCTAGAGCTCCCCATGCATGGGAGTCTGTGAAACAAAACAGGAGCAAGGAGGTTTCATCAGAAACAGCAGCTCCTCTACAGTCCTCAGGTGCAGGAGTTGGACTTTTTTTCTTTTTCCAATACAGAAAGCCACCCTTTACCAAACTCCCATCTTGTACTAGATTGAACCAAACCTGAGCAGAGCTGGGGCTGGCAAAGCTCCAGCCGAGTGCAGGAGGTATGCTCAAAAGCAGGAAGCTGTGGCAAAGCTGAGTTGCTGAAAAGGTGAGGGAGCTAATATATTGTGGTCATGGGGATAGCAGAGCCTCTGAGTTGTGATGGGAAGACTCAAAAGCACCTTCAAAACAGGCTTGAGAAATAGTGCTGATGGCTGCACTTTGGCTGGGCTTGAAGCCCTTAGAGCGTCTCTCGTCGTTGGAGAGGCGCGGAGGGTTTATCCCTGAGCCCTGCACTGAGATGCAGAGGTGAAAGGCTTTGAAGGTGAAAGGGATGCGTGGGATTGGGCTCATCTGGCAGCATTTGTGACGGCAGCTGAGGCCCAGCAGGTGGTAAACACTCGCTGGTGAGGAGCTGCCTTCCCCACCTCTTCCCGTGGCAGCGCGGAAAGCCAGAGCCGCGCTCGTGGACTGACTGATTCTTTTATGGGGCAGCAAAAAAGGTACTGGCTGTAAAGCCAATAAAAAAACTAAACCAAAACAACAGGTGGTCAAGACATTATGGAGGCCCATTGTTCTAGGAGATTGTTTCATTCATTAATATGAACTGAGATGATGAGAACAGGATGCTTAATATTGACATGTGGGGTAGGGAGCGAGGAGATGGAATGGGTGAGGTGAGGTCTCCCTTTCCTTCTCTGGCCACCCTTGGGAGGGGGAAGGAGTGGCTGTATTTCAGAACTGAAAAACCAGTGCAAGAGGAGATAAAGGGAGGACTTCCCAGTTTCTCAGGGGTGAGGTAGCTGCTTCCTTTTAATGTCATAGTTCATTAGGAAGCTGAAGCCAGTACATGTGGAGGGAGAGACATGCTCCTGTCTCCATAACTGGAGCTGTGCTCTCTACCCTTCTAAATTCCCATGAGTGCCTGCCCTTGCAGCTGTTTTGTTTTTGGCTGTGTCCTGAGAGACTGTTTCATGTGTTTCTCAGTGGCTGGAGGGGTCAGAAGGAACCACCTGTGCCTGATGGAGACTCATGTTTTCTGTGGTCCTGGAGGGTCTGAAAATACATGAACATCCAAAGACACCACTTTTCCCAGCTGTCTGTTTTGTACCAACTTCTAGACTCTGAAGACACAAACAGGAATTACTGGTAACCTGCATGTTGGTTTCATGTGTTTTACACCTTTTCAACAGTGCCCTGCTCTCAGATGGAAAAAAACTGTGAGCATGTGCCAGGTAGGTTGGTGGAGCTGGCAAAACTCACTCTCAGATCTTACTCAGTGCTTGCCCATCAACCGGACAATGAACCCTGACATGTCTAACCACAAATGCATAAAAGGATGTGGTTGAAGGACAGAGAGAGGTAAGTGCTCAGACAAGTGTTGAAATTTGAGCAGGATGGAGCTGGACCGAACAAGCTACCTCAGAGCTCTGTAAAAAGTGGTGCTTTGGTGGTGCTTTGTGTCCTAGTGTGGACAAGGCAGCTGGGATAAGGCAGGTGTAAATAGAGATGGAGATCAGCATCAGCTTCAAGCTGGCACCTTTCTGGGAAGCTGAGTTTTTAGTGCCAAATCTGCAGCCAGTGAGGTGACCAAGGAGAGTGCTGTGATGCTGCTGGGCTCATCAAGCCAGCTCTCACATACCAACATAAAGTAGCTTTGCATCAGCTGTACAGAGTGCAAAATACACCATCTGGGCCAAAATATCTTCCACGATGCATCCCAGACAGGTATCACATACTCAACACCACTCTTAGATGAGGAACAGAGGAGGCAAATAAAGAGGAAAAATCTTTCTTTTTCCTAGAGAGTATGCTCTGTACCCTGCACTAGAAATAGAATTAAAAAAAAAAAAAAAAAAAAAAAAAGAAAGAAAATAATTTATGTTGGAGTGAGCTGTGGTTTGGAAAGAGAAAAGGAGAAAAGAAACAAAACAAAAACACTGGCCCATAAAGAAGAGAAAACAGGAAAGGAAAAGAACAAAACATCCTGTACACAGCAGCCAGTCTGTCGAGGAGGGAGGGTCTGTGTCATCTGCATTCCTCTGCTGAAGTGGGCATGGACAGCCTGGATGCACTCTGCATTGCTCAAACTCTCCTTACCTTTCTGCTCACCTGATTTTGTGATTTCTCCTGTTTATTCCTGAGCTCGATCAGAACAATCAAAGGTGGTTTCAGACCTTCCCTCCTCTCCAGATGCCATTTAATGGAGCAGTGTGGCATCTGCAGGCTGTGCCACGCCCAGGTCCACTTCTGGGATGAATATTATGGATCCCAGATCCCCACTGAGCATCGACAGATGTAAACTCACCTTCCCCTGCTCCAAGGTGAGGGTCAGCTCTGAGCCTGAGTCTGTGTCTTGCAGTCAATGTTATAGTGAATATGTGAATGAGCTGACAAAATTTACAGCCTGAACTGGAGATGGCTCTGAGCCAGGGGTGAAAAATTTGGGTGTTTCTGTGCCTGCCTGTATGAAAATACCTCTTGCTCTTCACCTCCACAGCTGACCCGAGAATGAAACCAGTGTTTAGATCTTGATGTCTCAGCTCAAGAAGCAGCCAGTTTGCAGGTTAGGGTGGCAAAGGTGGTTTGAACAGGGAGACTGAAACCTGTGCTGCTTGTGCTGTTTATTCTGAGGTGAGGAGGGACCACAATGAACTGGGTTTGTTAACACAGCATCCTTTAGGAGGCTTGAAAGATGGGTGTGAGCAGCAGTTGAGAAGGGTGGAAACTTCTCCTTTAAGGGACCCTTTTCTAAGCCCACTTAAACACTAATCAGGTGCCCCTCTCCTGGTCATCATTTGCATGGTCTTCATGAAGTGGATGTGATTTCCTCCAAACCCCATAAATGTCTCTTCTTGATCAATTCCAGAGTTACTGTCTCCTTCTCCAAGCAAGCTGCATGCACCAATCTGTCACTGAGCTGCTGGAGCCAGTCATGTCTCCTGCCTCTCCTTCTGGAGAGAGTAAAAGCAGCTTTTTAAATAGGGGCAGAACATTCCCAGTGAGTGGGGGATGTGGTTTTGTAGCTTGAAAGTTGGACAAACTTCTCCCCCACGTATGGCAAAAAGGGAGGATGGGCTCCTCATGTGTCAGCAAGAGGCAAAACCTGAATGAATTCCCCAAAAGCTGATACCCAGAGCATGGTCCTGGAGCTCAAGGTGCATTACCAGCTTTTCCTTAGATGACTCCACAATGAATGCAGCCTGTGGTCACTGATGGCACAGCTGCTCCCATGCATTTTGTCTTGGTTCTCCCTCTGAAAGTATTTCAGAGAGCTTTTTTACCTCTCTGCTTTTCTTGTTGAAATTCTCTCTAATGAAAGCTTAGAAGAAACGTTTGTTTAAGAGCAGATGTAGTAGAACCAGCTTCCCTGTCTCCCCAGATCCCTGAAATTGGGGAAAAAAATATTTAATAATGATATATGAGTTATTTAGGGGCTTTAAGAGGCACTGCCTTCATACAGTATCACTTTCTAGAATTCCCTAATATCCCTTGTTCTCTTCTTTCCCCCCCCCTGCCATCCCATACCTTCTCTTTTCCAGCCTGTTTATTTTAGAGTGCAAAGCTACTTAGAATTATTTATTTTTGGATCAGCTACTGATTCACTCACTGACTAACTCATTTCATCACTCGATGCCTTACTTTACCTATACATTAAGAAGGATTAATAGTACCTGCTTTTCAGGGCTGTTAGCAGTCTAAATGAATTCATGCTTATAATGTTTATAAAGAGATTTGAGATCCTTGGTTACTGGAGGCTAGGGAGCTGCAAAGTATCTTATTTTTACTTAATAGTGAGGGGGTTTTGTGCAACTTTGCATTATAAAAGTACAAGAAACCTTGCAATTAGTTGGAGAGTCTTTTATTCCCAGGGCTGAGTTTATATTCCAGTTCAGATAGAAGCATTTTGTCTGCATATTTCTTCCCCTGATGTTTTAATGAGAGTTAATATCCTTATCTCTCTTACTGAGAAATGTTGGATGATGCAAAATGGGGCAATAAACATCACAGGGTGGGTAACAGGGCTGTGCAGTGTTCTTTGGAGCTCTTAAAAAAGCTAATGTGCTCTTCTTCAGACTGCATTTTGGTGTTATTACTGCAAATATGCAGTCAGAAAGAAAAAAAACTTAATAGTAGGAGTCATGAAAATAATTTGCATTCACTGGAAATATTTTGTTGGCATTGTGGGAGATTGGTATGAGTCTATCAAGAAAGGGAAAGGACTCCTGCAGAGCAGGAGGAGGCATGAGGGGAGTGTCTCTGAATGAAGCCTGAAATTAGTTTGCAATTATTTCACTTTTACTGAGTAATCCACCAAATTATAGTGCCAGTGACCACATCTGCTACTGATCCCACATTGCCATGCAAGAACTGCTTAAAGAAGTGGTATATTTGGACTTGAATATCAGTGTGTGGACAGATCATCAGTTCAGTTGTGATAAAAAAACTCCACTGAAATTATTGGAGATTCCTTATTGTGTTTCCTTTTCTCCCATGAATGGTATTTACTGGCCAGAGTGACAAACAGCAACTGGGCACCACTGATGCTGCCCTCAGGACTGTCCATGAGAATGGTGGGAGTTGCCTCCACAGCACTCTGAGGATCTCTCCTGGTGGGAGAATGAGTGAGATTTCTGACCATGTGCCTCCAGCATCACAGAACACAGACAGGCCAGAATACAGCCCAAACCAAAGCCTCCCTTTGACAAAATCTTTATTTTCTGGACTTAGCCTGTGAGCCATTGCCCTTTCTTCCATCTTGGCAGACTGCAGCAATTACCCAGATGACATATACAGGGAGGCCACGAATTATTAACAATTAACTCAGCTCTGGAGTCAGTGCCAAGGATTTGTTGGTTCTTAGAGGAAGTCAAAGTGAGTAAACCATGCTGAGTGACAATAGCTCTGCTTCCCAGCCAGACTGAACAGCTCGTAATGTAACCCAAACGTTTCCTCTTTCCAAGCTTGCTTATAAAAGAGCAGACAAGGAAAGGGCAGAAAGGACATTTAGAAGAACACAAGACTGGAAAAACAACCACTGATGTAATGTACTTTCTAAACTAAACATACGGCGTGCACTGTTGCAGCCATTTGAATAACCATTAAAAGGAAAACCAAAACAAAGAGAATTTGGTCTGCTTAGTCCTGAATACTGAAAGAAAAAGTGTGAGCAGTTCCATGATGAGTGGCTGGGAAATATTAGCCCTGAGCTTTGCTCTGAATCATCTCTGCTCCTGGTAGGGAGAAAATAACAAAAAGAAGAGATTTTGTACGAGATGGAGGGAGTAGAAGTGTGCATGGGAATTGGAGCATGCCAGGCAGAGAAGTAATAGAAATATCATGGACCTCCAGTGACCATCTTGCATGGTCCTACAAGACCCATCTGAGATATCTTCATAGTCCAAATATCCAGTGGGACAAGCTTTGGAAAGAGTGCAGAAGATGAATCAAGAGGATAATGAGCAGAGGATTAGTTTACACTCCCATTTCACACACAGATAACTAAAATATGAAAAGCTCAAAGCCTCTTTGCTGCCTCCTCTTCTCCCCATGTCTAACCTGTCCTGTTCACTCACACCACTTGTGACAGAGGATTTTAGCAGGTGCATTGGTGTTTTCAGGATTGGGACCTGTGTGATTTGTCCAGAATCTCAGGGGAAGTGTGCTGGAATCAAACCCAGATCTCTCGAGCCCCGCATCACTTTCTCAGCCACAAAACCATCCTTCCTGTCTCTGCACGGATACAGAGCTGAGAGAAGTGATTTTATGTGCACATGCACATATCCAGGGTGCCTTATAAGGAGTACAGGCACACCAAAGTGAAAATTTCATTAAAAATCACTGTCATTCATAAGGCAATTTTATTTATGTTTCTCTTGTTTCTCCTCCTTCAGGCATCACAATGGCACTTGCTTATGTGAAGTTTCTGACTGCTTTTTGTGGAATGAAAGAAAAATCACATGAATTTCAGCTGGAGCCGTAGAACTTGATTTCCTAATGCAAATCATTACAACTCTGGTGCATCTGGTAGGAGTCACTGGTATATTTCACTGAATTTCTTTGTATCTGAAGTGAATGCTTTTCCCTGGGAGGCTCCAAACTAGAAACAATAAGAAATTGGTTCTCGTCCTGCCCTGAGAACTCAGGTTCAGTATGAACAATAACAACTTTGATAAAGTTACCAAACAGATTTTGGCTAGAGCTAAGACAGCAATTTGTATTAAACTGGCACACAGCTGATCTATGTTTTCAAAGAACCTTTAGTATGAATCCTTATGGAATTAATAGATGACAAGTTCAAAGCATACAGAAGGAAGAGGCTCCTCTTTTGCTGTGAAATGTCTGGATAATAATAAGTTCTCATGGATTAGATAAGAAATCACACAAAACTGTGAAAGAAAAGATCATCTAGGGCTGTGGATTACAGATACATTTCTGGCTCAAGAACTCCCTGAGCCACAAACTCCTGGGATGAGGGAAAGAAAATTACATTAGTGAACTCCAAGATGTTAGAGACAGGCTTCCCACAAATGCTCAGACTTGGGCTAGCCTTCTCCTAAGTTAATAAATGCTGATACCAGTGAAAATAAAGAGATGCCTCTGGACAGGGTGGGCTGTTCCATCAGCCAAAAGACAGACAATGCATTAAATCTGGTTGGGTAAGCTCAATTTTTGTTCAGTGGGGAGATACAGGCACCTCTGGAGATTGATTCATCCCATCCTAAGGCAGAAGTCCAAGATAAGTGGGGTCAATCACCCACTGTCTCACTTCATGACTTTAATAGAAATCAGAGTAAATAATTTATTTGGGATGTCTGGGGCAGGGTTCAGTTAGAGACTAGAATTTTGGAAGTCTCTATGTGAGGTAGATGCTTTTTTTTTTTTTTCTCTTAGGAGGGAATGGAGATGTAGTGAAGACAGTCTGTGGAGCCTGTGTTTCATTTTACTCTGCAGGAGACAGATTTGGTCAGCTGCACCCTCCAGACTGCAGATTAGTGGGTGTTTAGTGCTCCCTGAGCTGTCCTAGTGGATCTATCCTCACCTCCAGCAGATATCCTGGTTGCAGATACCATGTCACACCCTTTGAATTCAGATGATTTTAAATGGAGCCTTGTGCTCTTTAAAATGCCCTGTGACATTTTATTAAATGTTTTTGAGCACCTCTTCAGAAGGGTTTTGGCTTCCCATAGTTTGTGTCATTTCTACCACATATAGAAGTGGCTTGGGTAGCCCACAACTTATGAAATTATAGTTGACACCTATGTGTGAGCAACTGAGCTTAGACCATAATTCACAAATAAATATCTACACACAGACACATAAATTTGGGTTTCTGTCTGGAGCTGAATCCCAATTTTATCTTGTAGATGACCAAACCAAGGGATGATAAGTTCTACCAAAAATTATTTTTGAAAAATTCCGCCTTAAGAACAGGAAGCATTTAATAGCTTTTGGGAGCACTCAGCATGTTCAATAAGGAGCTCTTACTTTTTGTCTCTTCTCCCCAGCATTTCTTCCTCCAAAATCCTTGCTTGGAAGCAGGTGTAGAGCTCCAGCTACTGAATGGGAGCCACTTGTTCACAAAGGGCCCCTCAAGAATTAGCAATAAATGTCTCACGCCCACAAGTAATAGTTTCTAGTTTTAGAAACACATAAACCACAAAAGTATTTCCTTTTTCAGAATTTAGCATTTCATAATAGTGGAAAATAAAGTTTATTAAATTTGTAACACAATAAAAAAAAAGCCATCTGCTACTTTATACTAGCTCTCAGTACAGTAAACAGAAAGTGTCTTTTAATCACCAGTTGGCCATTAGTTTGACAGAGCCTCTTCATCACAAACCACAAGTCAGTCTTACACATGCAAGCAATTTTGATTTTTTCTCAGGGAGAAAAATAATGCCCTCTCTTTCCAAATATCTCTGAAAGTTAGGATGGTTTAGCTCAAAGCTTCTCAGCTGGGGCAGGTTGACACAGATGGGCACGAATGGATGAGGCTCATTTTGCCTGCACTCTGAGCTGGCTGGATGTTGGCCAGCTCTGAACTGGAAATCATGTTAGGATGGAGCTTTGCCCAGGCTAATAAGATCTGTTGAAGGCAAATGCTGAGAAGCAAGACATATTGGATATTAGGAAGGAATTCTTTACTGTAAGGGTGGTGAGGCAGCAGAACAAGTTGTCCAGAGAAGCTGTGGATGTCTCATCCCTGGAAATGTTCAAGGCCAGGTGGGATGGAGCTCTGAGCAACCTGATCTAGTGGAAGGTGTCCCTGCCCATGACAGAGATGATCTCTAAGGTTCCTTCCCAAACTATTCTGTGATACTGTGATTCTGAGTTTATATGGGAATAATTTTTCACTGCAGGTCAATTTTTTCATAATGGAAATAATTCAGGGGCTGAAGGACAGCATGAAAGATTGCAGACATGGGGGTTTTTCCTCTCCAAATGTTGATCTAATAAAAAAAAAAAACAACAAAACCTTGAAATTAAGAGGTCCCTTTGCTGGCTGTTGTGGTCCTGAGGTCACAGTTAAATAGCAGAACACCAACAGTTAACAGGGCAGAGCCTGGCTCTTCCTAAACTGTGTGAATTGATAGCAAAGCCTGGGATGTCAAACACATGATACTGATGTGGAGTCAGCATGAGTGAGAGTAGAATGAAACCCCTTGTGAGTTACCATTGCTCTGGATTTCTCTGATTTCTGGCAGGTTTATGGCAAGGTCTTTACAATATTTTAACTTTGGGTTTTTGTGTATGTGTGTGTTTAACGTCCTGTCCATGTGAATGCTGCATTACCACAGTGTGCTCCCCAGGGCATCCCTCCTACATACACACAAAGTTCTGCTTAATGTTTCACTTGGATTTATTTGAATCTTTTATTATTGCAGCACTGAATGAATACTTGCATTAAAACTACTTGCCCCAGTGATTTCACCAAAAGTTTTTTTTTTTTTTTTTCTTTCAAATTGCTTCATCACATGGAGGTCACATTGACACTACTTACAATTCATTGCTGCAGATGTTCTAAAAAATTAAAATTTTGTCATCCACAAGACTTTTAATTGCCTAATTGAACACGAGAAAACCAAATATTGTCAGGTTCTACTTAACAGTCAAATAGATGGAGCTTGTATTGATTATGTTTTTTCCAAAAAAAGGTTGAATTTGAAATACCTTTTCCGATGGAACAGTTTTATAAATGGAAACAGAGAATTTTTCTGAATTAGATTTGAAGCAGTTCACAATTAGTTCTCAGCAGCTCATGGAATAGTTCACCCCAGCTTTCCATGGAAAATTATAATTACAGCAATTCTTAGGCTCATTTAGGTTATCTTGTGAGGAACTATGTGGTTGCTCTGAAGTCCATGTAGAATAAGAAATTAATGGAATTTGGGTTGGAGACAACCTTAAAGCCCATCTTGTTCCAACCCCCTGCAATGGGCAGGGACATTTTTCACTGTCCCAGATTGCTCCAGGCCCCATCCAGCCTGACCTTGGGCACTTCCAGGGATCCAGGGGCAGCCACAGCTTCTCTGGGCACCCTGTGCCAGGGCCTCACCACCATTACAGGGAAAAATTTCTTTCTAATACCCAATCTAAACATGCCATCTGTAAGTTTAAAGTCACTGCCCTTTGTTTCCCTTGTAAAAAGTTCCTCACCAGGGACTTTTAATTCCAATTATATTATATTTTTTATTTTTAATGTATTTTAAATTAATATGCTTTACTACATTTTCATTAGTCAAATTAAAATAATTTCAGCTATTCTGTGTAGGCAAGACTAATGTAGGGATAAGACACGGAATTCTGCTGGATCTCTGAATGCTCCTGTTTCCTGCTGTGATACTGGCAGTTTCCATAAGTACTGACACAAATTTGGCAGGTCAAACCATTCTTCTACATCTGAGATTCATCAATTTGGCTTCTTGGTCCTGCCATGGAACCTCTTTCCCTGTCACAGGTAGCACAAGGCTGTGGTTTCTCCACTGCCATGAGAGAGGAGCATACATGGGTGATGGAGTAGTAATCCTACTGCCTCTGGGGTTTTGTGTCTTGTGGAGGGAAAGCAGGAGGATGGAAAACTGCACAGCAGCCTGGGAGTTTGTAAATCAAATCAGCAAGTGTGAAGGGTTTCACTCAGCAAACTGGTTTATCTTGTGTGTTATTTTGTCCCTATTATTGGCCTTTTTCAAATAATAATAATAATAAAAAAGAAAATTATTTCATTTCACTGGCAAGGAAATATTAACCTGCTACATTAAATTGAAGTGGAGGAAATAAGGAGAGAAAAGCAATAGTAGCTCAAAGATATTACATTTCTACAAAACTTGAGAAAAGAGCTTGACAAATCTACCCTCTCACTGAGACATTAACCTAAAGAGAAAAACATTGTTCTAAACTGAGCAGTGATATTAGACACTGGAGAACTCATCTAGCAGTAGAAAACCTGGCTGACATGTTTTTCAGCTTTCACTGGCCTAGGAAGTTAGATGTTAGCCCAAAGAGAATCCATGAAAATCCATATCTTTTGAATCACTTTTAGAACTTGATTTCATTCACTTTTGTAGACCAAAATGATGGTTGTGCCCTGATTGCTTGATGCTGCCACAAGGACAAAAATATCAAGTCATACTTTAGGGATAACTCCTCTCCCCAAGTTGAAGTTTAGGGCACACTTGATGTCCAGACCCTCTATAATCAACAAGCACTTCCCCAGGATGATTGTCCCATCCTAAATGAAATGGCTGGAGGAGGCAAGCTGATAAAATTTCAGTGTTCTCTGCTGAGTATAGAAGGATCCTGTGTTTCTGGCTTATCCTAGAAAGCAGCACCTGAGAGGAACCACATAGTGGTTAATTCAATGAATGTGGCAAATTCTTCCCATGGCATTGCAAGCACCTCTGGCAGATGTGACCTGAACTGTCCATCACCCCTGTCCCCTGTGCCACCACAGCAGGTGGGACAGATAAACAAACCACTGAGTAAACTGGGCTTTTTTGTTTGGAGCTGGGCAGAGTCCCAGCAGCCTGGGAAGAAAAGGGCTGTTCTTGTCCAGCCTGGTCAACAAAAGTTCCCAGGGAGAGGTTTCACTTGTAGGCAGAGGGAGCCTGAAGAGCATTTGGAAACAACCCTTATCCACTCCAATCTCCAGGTCTTTATTCAGCCACTCGCTGGATTTCCCAGCTGCTCTACTAAAAATAAATTGATGAAAATGAAAACTTTCTCTTGGCAGGGATTTTGACAAGTGTCTAATGTAGACCTGTGCTGATGCAGTCAATGAGTAATAATATCAGCATAGCCAGCTATGGGAGAGGTTTCTATTTTTCCTTTTTCTTTTTCCTTAGGAAGGGGGGAGGGCCACACTGCAGCACATTATTTACAGTACAACGTGATTCAATTGCCAGAGGGGGGAAAGAAGCCAGCCCATTGTTCAAGGACTATACATGGATTGAACATTAAGAAGTAAATTTCCCTGCCTGAAAAATGCAACCTCCCCTCTCTCCCTTTGGCACAGCTTCATCTGGGAGTTTTACACCTGAAACTTGGCTTCCAAAAGAAAGCCAGAATCCCCACTCAGGTCAGACACAAATGAGGACCATCTTTGTTGCACCCTAAAGAAGGAATTCTGCTGCCTTATGGAGTAGGATTTTCTATTAATTTTTAAAGAGAGGATTTGTTACAATTGTAAACAAGGCTGCAAAAAGCACAGCTGGGTTACACCAACTCAGGATCTCACAGATTTTCCTCTAAAGTCCCTTTGACTGATTTTTAAAGGTGCCTGATGTAAACACAAAGACCAGCTTCAGTCCAGAGGGGATGGGATGAGCTACAGCAAACTGCACTCTCCACCAACTATTGAGATGCACAGTTCACCAGAATGGGGCAAAAAGTTACAAACACAAGATAATAAATACAAACCATAACCCTAAAAGTCTGGAAAATATTTATCAAGCCTTGTGGTTCTCCTCTTGTGGGAACCAGCATCAGCAGGTGCTGAGGACTGACAAAGTGAGATCTCTTCTGTAATTCTGAAACCCTTCTGGAGGACGAGGAAAGGTGTTAGAAAACTTTTGCTACACAGTTTTCAAGAACCAATGATGACTTATTTGTGGCATACTTTGTACAAACTCATATTCTAGCTGAGTAATTATTGGAAGTCTTTTTTTCCCCATCAGTTTAGAGGTACTGTTAAGCCTGCCAAAATGAATGAAGCATCATATGGAAATCGTAGAATAATGGAGTGGTTTGGGTTGGAAGGGACCTTAATCATCATCTAGTTCCAACATCTATGATAAACTTAGCTGCTCTCCTCTGGACTCATTCCATATTCCCATGTCTTTCCTGTGTCAGGGTTCCCAGAGCTGGATGCAGTAATCCTGGTGAGGTCTTACAGGAGTAGAGTATGGAGGACAGTAGAGAAGAGCAGCTGATGGGTTGCTGAAGAATCCCTTGCTGACCATGGCTGCAAATTCCCAGAAAGTGCTGATAAAATATCCATCTAGGAATATCCAGGCATTGCAGCAATAATTCACTGGGAATTGCATGTCCTACTTACTGAATATTTGCAAAAAAATGCCTGTGTGAAGCCAGTGCTCACTGTTTACACAGCCATTAATGAACATTTACAGATTTGTTTTTCCCTGAGTTTCTTTCTCTAACTAAATTACAAGTGCAAAAACAAGATTGTGGTCATATCATGTTTAAACAGGCAAAGTTTCAAACATGAAGCCACATCTATTATTCAGCACAATCTTCTAAAAACATTAAAAGATGCCTTTTTGAACTTTGTGGTTATTTTTGTTAGAAGACAAAGCCTCTTCAGGTTAAATTTTACTCTGAAGCCAGGGTGTGAGTAGCAATTACAATGTTTTGTGTATGGTGCAGTGCTACTCCTTACTTATCTACAAGGATTCCCTCTCTCCTTCTTTCCAATTTTTTCATTCCTCCCATCTTTGGGCACCATCAGGTAATCATGGAATCATTTAGGTTGGAAAAGATCTCTAAGATCATTGACCCAACTGCTGATTTTATTAACCCACCCCCTTCACATGCTGAACTCTTTGCTGAGATACTCTCCTTTGTAACCTGGCAAAAACCAGTTCAGCTCTGTTGCTGTGTTATTTTTTTCTGCCAGTTCAGAGCTGATCTGGTTCAGAAAGGGACCTGAGGTGCCCTGGGAGCTGATGGCAGTGGTGGAAGGATGTAGGTAAGAAGTGGAGGAGTAGGAAGGAAGGAAGGAGTGAGACCACCCCAGCTGCAGCACTTAAATGAATTCATCTGTGTTATCTACCTGCATCCTGTGTGCAGTCAGTCTTCTCTGCACTCATGGCAAAAATTAATAAAAGAAAAGATGCACTTAGAGTAAGGGTTGAGAGGTTACACTGTTTGCATCCTCAGGCATTTAAAAACTTTCATAAATCTGGCTGGATTCGATTAACTTTAATTTTAGACTCATGTTCAACCCTAAGCAGGAGTGTAGTCTCCCAGAGTCCAGTGAATCACTAATCTGCTTCCATTTTACTACACACTTATGTTCTTTGCACAGAATGGAGAGAGGAAAGGACCTGATGAAAAATTAATAAACACAGATTAACTATGTGCACCAATTCTTTTCTGTGCTGTATCAGCAACCTTGCCTCACTGTCTTCCTATCCATTATCAAACAAGGTTTTCTCTTCACTAGGAGAGAGATGTGAATTCAGAGTGGAACTTGAAGCTTGGTAAAAAGATGGGAAGTAGCTTTAGGGAATTCAAAGTAAATTCAGTGTATTAGAAATTGTTTTTCTAGAACTATCCCAAATAGATGTAAAATTAAGAAAGTCACTTCCCTTATCTGAAAGGACAAGAGTTCAGCTGATGGGAATCTGAGCTGAAAATATTGCAAGAGTGAAGCACTTGGAATAGGAAGTCAGGGTTATTGTACTACAGGGGATTCCAAATCATCATTTTTTTCTGTCTTCCATTGGTAAGGAAAAGAAAAAAAAATCACCTGCATGGCCAAAATTCTGAAATGATGTGCAGGATAAGTGGAATTGACAATTTCATTTTTACTTCATTGATTTGACTTGTCTGTTTTATTTATAATCCAATTCTGGACTAAAATAGAAATGTTTCGAATATGGCACTGAAGACAAAAATTTTTTGTTGTAAATCATAAATATATTTAGATTTTATCACAATTAATTAAAAAAAATACTGATGAGATGAAATCATTATTTTCTGAAAGAATGGAGTTAATGATCCCAGTGGAAACATTTGGCTTGAATTATCTCTGACTTGCATTTATCTAATTTAGGGATGGTGCCACAAAGCCACCTGGGACAAAACCTTGAATCTGAGAAGGAGAGTATGTATAGTGAAGAGATCTCTTAATTGTACCTGCTCGTATTGATTGGATTTTAGTCTTCCAGGAGTGGAAGTGGAAATCATGATGCAGCCACTGTTATTTCTGGCCTTAATTTTAAAATGTATGCCTTTTACACCATCCTGTATATTTCTAAATTCTTTCTGTTTGCTTCAATACATCTTAGTGCTCTTCCACTCAGCGCTGTGAAAGAGAGAAGAAAGAAATAGCTTCAGTTTCTGCTCACCTCATTTTCATGAACATGTGTAATTTACTTTAATTTTCTGAATGCCTTTTGTGTTTTAGAAGGTTTATTGAGAAGATATTTTGGTTTTGGGGAAAAGCAGTGGCCAGAGGTCTGCCTGAACATAAACCTGTTAAGGAGGTGACTTTATCTAGTTGGGTCAAGGAGGACATGGACCTGAAGCTGCTGTTCATCCTGGGGAAGAGAAGACCTCAGAGCATCTTCCAGCATCTAAATAAGATCTACAGCAGAGCTGGAGAGGAGCTCTGGAGAAGGGCATGGAGGGATAGGACAAGGGGGAATGGCTTCAGACTGAAAGAGGGTGGGTTCAGATCAGATATTAGGAAGAAATGCTTAATCTGTGTGGGGTGAGGCTCTGGCACAGGTTCCCCAGAGAAGCTGTGGCTGCTCCATCCCTGGAAGTGTCCAAGGACAGGTTGGATGGGGCTTGGAGCCACCTGGGATAGTGGAAAATATCCCTGGCTATGGCAGGGGGGTTGAAACTGCATGATCTTTAAGTTCTCTTCCAACCCAAAACATTTTGTGATTTTGTGATTCTGTCATTGCTCATTTGTTTGACTGAGCCACACCTGGAATACTGACACACACATACTGACACAGGCTTATAATCTGACAAAGCTGTTGGGCTGTTTTTCCATGGATTCAAACAAAAACCCATTGCACAAGTCACAAAACAATAGGGATAAATTTTTGGACATTTATTTCATCTGGGGAGAAAACCTTGCAGCGCCTTGTTCAGTGCTGAGTTTCCAGTCACCGTGAGACAGTCACTAGGGCTGACTCCCTGTGAGATAGTGAGACCTTACTGCATAAGATTTGCCAGCTAAAAAACATCCTGTGGAAGGATATGCTGTTGGTATCTGCCTTACCATCTCTGTGGGATTCAGGTGCCTGTCTGTGTGCTTGCACAAAGCTCTGATTTTGGGTACAGGTTCACAAAGCCATGTGCCACATGAAGCACCTGGGGCCACATGAAGCACCTCTCTTCCTCTGCTGATGTCAAATAATTCAGTTTCCACTTCCTCTGCATGTGTAAGACCTACAGCCACATTCCTTGCAAACAGGGTCTGAAGGAACATACATTCCCAGGTATGTCAGCACAGCACCTTCTAGTTCCTGCCAAATTGTCACAAAATCCTGAATTTTGGATGAAAAGCTGCATCTGCCTAAAGAGAGCTCAGAGACCAAGGCTACAGTACATGGGAGGCTTTTGGAAATTACACTTGCAGACAATTAAAGGTTGCATTGTTTAGCTAAGTCATAACCCATCACTATGAACAAGTTGACTATGTCAATTTTTAATTCCATTAGTGATATAAATGAAAGTTTCTTTATTTGCCTCTTCTCTCAATACATAGCAATGAAAACAGCAAATTACCACCAAATTCAAAGTAACTTGACAGATAAACTTCTTTCCCTGCTCTGTGGCAAAAAAAATCCCCTTTCTAGCTTTAGAGATCCAGTAAACATCCTGACAATCTCCTGAAATGACACATGGATGGACTAAACTGGTATTATGAATATCTGATTATCTGTGAAAGGTTTACTGAGGTGCAAGGTGAACTACACAAGCCAAATTAAAGATTCCACATCAGTCCTTCTGTATCTGACTGGGTGGAAAAAGTATGAAGTGCCACATTTGGTTTCTTCTGACTTGTTCTCTAGGACTAGAAGTTATTCTTACATCCCTGGAAGTTGAGCATCATCTTAAGCTCCTTGAGCACAGACATGGAAAGTTTTCAGAAAGAAATGTGCATGTCAAAAGCCAACCTGTCTCCTCCAGTTCCAGCCTTCTGCCTGCCCTTGTGCAGCTCAGTCATGTTAATACTAATGCATGAGGAGTCTGAAACAATGCAGGTTTAAACAAATGGAAGTTTTAAAATTTGTTGCTTTTTAAATCTCACTCATTGTCCATTAAGTTGTATTCTTGTCCTTCTCCCCATGCCTGGAGTGAATTGAGAAACTGGCACGAAAGTGGGAGTGACTCACAAGTGAAGGCTTTTTTTTTTTTTAACTTTAACCCCTGATATAGGAGTATCAGTTTTAGCTGCCTGAGCTATGTGAAATTAATTCCCCAATTAGTGATGTAGAGCTGATTGCACTGGGATTAACAGCATAGAGCTTGACAAGGGCTCTGTGCAGGCACAGCATTCTGTGATGACCAAAACTTCCTCACTGGTGCTGCAAACTTCCCTGTTTTCTTCCTGTTCTGCTTTCACACTACAAGCTCCTGGGTTTCAGGACAGTGTTAAGGGATTACTGCTTCAGCTGGGTGCTGAAATGAATCCCATGGTGTTTAGGTGGCAGCTGCCTGGCAGGATTTGTATGTGGGTTCAAGTGCTCTCTTGACTCTCAGTGACAGCTAAATGTCCAAAGGACTTTTTAAAAATCCATTAGTGCCTAGTGGCACATTTAGTTGTCTGGTTACCTCAATAAATCTCTGTGTAAATTAGAGGAAAATGATAATCAAATTCCTTAACATTTGCAAACTGCTTTGTGACCGATAGGTGTATCAACTATTATTAGCCCAAAGGCAGAGCTACTCTTATCACTGCCACCAATATCTCAGCTCGTTTTACTTGGCAGGATTTAAACCTAACGGTTCTTATCATAAAAAGAGAAAGAAAGTGTCATCAGAACTGATTGAACTACATATTGGCTACGTTGTGTTGTAATGGCTGTCAAAGATAAAACACAGGGGTGGCTTATCTTGTTTCCTAATCGTCTTCAGGTGTAATGTTGTCATTCATTTTGTTAACTCTCTCTTTGTATTTAAAGCCGGGGGAGACCACAAACTGAAAAATTCGCATTCGGTCTATTTCTGCTTCCTATTGGTCTGTTTGTGGGAATAATCGTTTCAAACTCAGCGACCACAAATGAGTTTATGTTTATACAAAACTTCCTGAGAAAGCACAGAGGGGACCTGCCACCCTCCACTGATGAGCTGACAATGTCTGCTGCTGCTCACCCTGTTTTAGGTGTGGTCTTGCAGAAGCCTGAGCTGCCCTTGCTTCTCCCAAATCTCTGCAGGTTTACGGAGCCTGTCCTGTAGATCTGTTTAATTTCCATCTCCCTTGGCACTCGAATAAGGTGTTCCCTTCCTTGTGTAGATAAGGTTCCATGTGTTACAGAGGCAAGACGTCCTCTGATCCATCAGCAGGAAGTGCAGGAGAAGGAGCTATTCCAGCTCTGCTGCATCTGACATCATTGGCTCCAAGGAACTAGCTGGGCCTGAACAGATAGAAGCAAAATGATGTGTTAGACATAAAGCAAAGAATCAATTCCCCCTTATCCTAAAGCAAATTAATTGATTATAAAAGTGTTTCTTCTCCCCCAGAGCACTGCTTCTGTATAGTTTCTAACCTTCTCCTAACAGTACCAAAATACTCAGTTAGTTTTACCCCAATAAAGTTTTCCCCCCATGAAGGAGGGAAGTAATCTTAGTTTTCTCATTTTATAAATAGGGGACTAAGACTCTAAAAGGGGGATGTGTCTTATCTATTTATATGCATTTGGGCATTTGGTCTAAGCCAGCTGTCTGGTCTCCCTCTGTAGCTGATGGAGGAAGGTAGGCAATTCCAGATTCAAATATCCCATTTCTTCTTAGCCACTTAATTTAGCAGTGGAAGAGTTGGCCTGTGCCTAATCCCCACTGGGATCCTGAGCTAGGTGGAGAAGGACTTTGGTCTTCTGACTGTGTGGGTGTTCTCAGAGTTTGCCTAAAATATTCTAATAGGATCACAGCCCTCACAAATGCTCTTTTAGCTGCTTTGCTTTGCAAACCCAGCCAGTGGTGTGTGATCTCCCCTGCTTAATAGCCCACTGGTTTGAACAGTCATTTAGGAAGTGAAATCTCACAGTTCAGCCCTGAGAGAGCCTGGCTTTATCCCTCTTAGAAGCATGACCTAGATACCTTACTGCTCTGCTGGGGAGAGATGTGCTACCACATCAATCACAAACAAATTTGAGAGTGGTGGCAGAGGCCTTGGGGTAGAAGGACCAAGATGGGACTCTTCTGAATTTGAATTGAGAGAAGAAAGAAGCTGCATGTCTCCAAGATTGTGACTCCTCCCAGCAAAGTTGGCAGGTACAATGGAGATAAAAGGTCACTGAAGGAATTTTTTTGACACCCAGGGTTTTCTCAGCCACTTCTGCTGCCCTGTACAGCCTGAAGAACCACTGAGGCTCCCAGAGCTTTCAGGGTGATTAATACAGTAATGTCCCAACAAACAGATTTCTTGGATTTTCTTTCCTCTTCCTCATCTAAATTAAAAAAAAAAAAAAAAAAAAAAAAAAAAAACCACTCAGTTTATTTGCCAGTCATCTGTAGAATGATTAAACAATTATGGAATCCCACATACATATAAAAGCTTTTCAGTCTTTCCTAAATGGTCATCAGCTTCCTCTAACTGAACTGGATTAGGCAATTTCTCTGACAGTTGCCCTTTAGGCAAGAGTGTGGAATTCTTTCTAGGAATTTCAATTTCAATTTATGATTGCACAGATTGAAGGGAAGATGAGAAGAAGATTAGTAAAGAGGAGAAAGAGGGAAGGGACAGGGGAAGAGGACATGAGAGAGAAAAGAGAGAAGAGAAGAGAAGAGAAGAGAAGAGAAGAGAAGAGAAGAGAAGAGAAGAGAAGAGAAGAGAAGAGAAGAGAAGAGAAGAGAAGAGAAGAGAAGAGAAGAGAAGAGAAGAGAAGAGAAAAAGAAAGAAAAGAAAAGAAAAGAAAAGAAAGAAAAGAAAAGAAAAGAAAAGAAAGAAAAGAAAAGAAAAGAAAAAGAAAAGAAAAGAAAAAAGAAAAGAAAAGAAAAAGGAAAATATACAAAAGAAATTAAAGAAAGGAAAAATAAAACAAAGAGGCAAAGAAATCTTTAGCTATTAAATAGAAGGTCATATAAAGAAAAGGATTGTAACTGGACTGATAACCATGTCCCTTAAATTAATACTGAATAATTGGAAATGATAATTTGCAAGTGACATTTCCTGCATGGTTAACCATGGTATAGGCTTTATTGTTATATTGTTAGAAATGAATAAGTTGCTGCACAACTGCTAATAGCATTTGTAGCTATTGAAGATAAGGCAACAGTAAGGGGTAATCAAACCACATTCTACCAAGTATAAAATGACTATGTAAAATGACATCTGTAAATCAAAGCTTAATTAGCCTGATGTAATTAACAGTAACTGGCCAGCCTGTTTCCCTTGGGCTAGCTGATGGCACAGTCAGATGGGATGTCCTGGATGCAGCCAGGGTACAGGGCTGCTGCTGGCCCCAAGGAAAGGCTTCTTGCACCTTCACACCTGCTGGGTCATTGCTCTGCCTTCTGCCCGTTCAAAAGCTTGGCTGAGAAGACATAAAAGTAAATTAAGCCAAGCCTGAATATTTTGGAAGAGTTCCTTGCTATAGGTCAGGAACTCCCCTGATCTGGAGGTCTGTGCATGAAATGTGGGAATGCTGTTTGGGTTGGGTGCTGTAGATGTGGAAGGGACACAGAAGGAAAGCACTGGAAGGATAGGAAGTGTGGGGAACATGCCTGATGGTGCAAGAAATGAGAAACTCTATTTAGCATGAAAGAAGACTAAGAAGTGCTTTGGTTACACACACAATAGAGAAAATGCCAGATGTGAAAGGGCAGTTCAATTTGTGAGAAAGCAGATAATAAGAATCATGGATATGAAAGTTAGACATGTCCATCTCAGAAAGAAGACACACATCTTTTCAGCAATGAGGCTGATTAAGAAACTACAGAAAGAAATTGTGGAATTTCCATGTCCTGATGTATGCTGCTTAATTTACATTGAATCACCTCTCAGGTAGAATTGTGCTAGTCCAACACAAGTTACAGCCTATATATAGGCCTAACAGGATGAGATGGAACAGGAAGTCCAATTAGATGGTTTACTTTTTAATAATGTCTTTAAAATAGAAAAATTAGATAACACTGTCCTGTGGTGCCACAAAAGCTGGTATAAACTCATATCTCATCTCATCTCATCTCACTCATCTCATCTCATCTCACTCATCTCATCTCATTTCATCTTTCATTACACACTGCACTTTTAATCTAGGATAAAAATATATAATTCCAGTAGTCAGTCCAGGTTTCTCTCCCCTATTTTACAGCTATACAACTGGGAGTGATGTTATTATTATCACCATTAAGGCTTAAGCATATGCTTAATGTGCACTTAAAAAGTTTTTTCAACTTGCAGCCTTAATCATTGCAGTGTAATAAGGAAGAACCAAATCATTACAGAGCAACAGATTAGTTCTCAGAGCATCTAAGGCAGTGATGCCATAAATTCATATAAGAGAGGGAGCCCTGGTCCTGGTAGGTATTTGGAGAGGAGACCTCCAGTGCAAAGATATGTTGCTTAAAATAACTTCTGTTGAGTTACCCATGTAGCTACTAAACAAGTGCATTCCACTGAGGAATAAGGAAAGGCAGGAAGCTAAAAAGGTAGAAGACAGAAACACCATAGATGCAATTGGAACTGACATAGGAATGAGGTGGAAAGATGTGCAAGAAAGTCATGGAATCATAAAATTTTTGGGTTCCAAGTTCCAAGTTCCAGCCACCCCATAATGGGCAAGGTGAAGCCCACTAGATGAAGTTGTTCAGGACCCTGAAATACATGAGATATAATCAAAAATCACTCTGGATTATTTTCACAGCTATCCAGAAAAGCCTCTAACCTTTGCCATCAGGCACAGACTAACTTGTTTGTGATGTTAAGGGTACATCTAGGATCATAGGGATATTAGAAATTGTAAAGAAATCCTTTATTATAATAGTGGTGAGGCTCTGGAACAGGTTACCCAGACTTGTGGATTTCTCAGACCTAGAAATGTTCAAGGCCAGGCTGGATGGGGCTCAGAGAACCCTGGTCTGCTGGAGGGTGTTCCTGCTCATGACAGGAACCTTGGAACTAGATGATCTCCAAGTTCTTTCCAACTCAAACCATTCTATATTCATGCTTCTACTATCAGCCTGGAGAACAACTTGTACCAAATTGCTAAAAACAGGTTTTAATAAGATTATTTAAAAAATACCTTGGCCTAAAGAAAGCAAAAGAAAGATCTCAGAATTTAGTTTCCTAGTACATTATAAAGTGCAAATATTGGTCAAATCTTTGCTAAATTTGGATTTCTATGAAGTTTTCCTTCTGTGCAGCTTTCCTGGCATCACTCATTCAATTCTGTTTTGCTTTCAGGCTACTCTTAGAATCACACTTGTCAGGATTTGGTAACTTGGTATCTTTGCTTCTGTCAAATATGGTTGAAATTGGCCTAAATCCAGAAATTCTCACTGTAGAACAGGTAGCAGATAGATACAAGGCACAGATAATGTCATCTCATGCACTTTGTCCCCTAAGGAGACTGTTAAAAAATGATTGGCCATTCATACAGATAACAAGGATAACAATACAAACCACAATTTTAGACAGTAAAATTATTGGAAGGTGCATTAAGCATTGTACTTCAAGGCTTAAGCTCAACTCTAACTTTTACAGAGGACTGTAGCTCTATATTAGAGGAAATAATTGACTTCTGGGTCACTTCACATTCATTACCAAAAAGAAAAGTTTTAAAAAGACATCAATTTCTTTTTTCCTGTTGTTTTCTTTTCTTAAAATCATCTGGGGAATCTAAACTTGTTCCTTTGTGTAGCAAAAAGATTTAATACAGAATAATTTCTTCCACCTTTTACTGAGAAGGGAAGCAAGGTGAGAGACACAAAATATTTAACTGATATCTGCTGTGAAGCTTTTATTTCTTCTTTATGATGTCCTCTTCTTCTGATTCAGGATTTAGCTGGAGAGGGGCACTGGGATGGATGGATTTGGGCCTGGCCAAGGCAGGTCATGTTCATGTGTAGAGTCTGGACACCTTTATTTTCTCCAATAACTGACATCATGTTTCATAGAGATGTGACTGTTTTCCTCAACTGTAAGGGGAGTGAGGACCTGCCAGCTTGGAGGGGAGGTGGTCTGAATTTCTCATCAATCTCTTGCTTTTACACTCCTTGAGAGGTCAGGTGCTAAAATGACCACCCCATAAATGAGCAGGGCAAATATGAGTTTATGTGCCTGCAAACTGAGGTAAAATCCTCCAAGGTTAGGGTTAGGCTGGAAGGAAAGTTCCGGCTGCTGAGGCAACATCTCTTAGTCAGTCTGCCAACATCTCCTGAGATTAAGGCTCCTGTGACAACTGTTTACTTACTTGCAAATTGCAATTGATTTAATTATTTTAGTTGGAAATAACTGTGACTGGCCCAAGATGCAGGTTTCCTGCCCCAAGCCCTCTCTCTGGAAAGCTCATATACAGTATCTAGAGACAGAGGATAAACCATCAAATACTGGAATAGCCCTTTTTCCTTGCCATATATCTTTCCCAGGGTTTTGTACTGAGTTTACAGGGTAAATTTGTATATGAAAAGTAAGACTCACATGTGCCTAGCACAAGGAGAATCATATTCCAGGCAACAATGATATTTACATAGAAAACAGTCAAATTAACCTGACTCCAGGAACATTATGTGGACAATTCTTGATGTACATTTTATCTCTGTTCCTCCATCCCTTAAAAAAACCCCAAATTGTAAAGAGCAATAACAAAAAAAAAAAAAAAAAAATTAGAGAAAGAGCCAACCTGGCCTTGGACATTTCCAGAGATCCAGGAGCAGCCACAGCTTCTCTGGGTATCCTGTGCCAGGGTCTCACTACCCTAAATAAAGTATTCCTAGCATCTAAACTCACTATATGCAGGAATACACAGTTCATTTAATATGGTGTTCTGTTTTGCTGGTCAGAAGTACCTGCATTGAAATCAATATGCTATTCTCAAAAAGGGAGGAAATAAGAAACAGTTTCTTTAGTAGAGGAAAAAATTCCTTAAACATAATTGAGCAGACAACTAGTAATCCCAGTAAATTCCTTCCTTGGCATCAGTGATGCTGTATTGACTGATCCCAGCAGAGAATTTGGCTGACACTATGACCAGATCACATTACAGCAAACACTGCTCAGAGCATCTTCATACAAAGCTGGAATATAACTGAGCAAAATTACCAAAAGGCCCTGCTTGAAGCAGGGTGTGATTTTTTTATTTTTTTATTTTTTAACAAAAACCAAATAGTTTTATGAAGGAGAGTTCAGGGTGTGGTACTACAGGACTGCCACTGATACACAACCAAATCCCTGAGCTGAGGGATGCTAGAGCCCTCTCATCAAGCTTTCTGTTACACTTTGGCCTACTGCCATTTCCAAAGAGCAGGGACAATGGGGAGGCATTTTGCTTCCTCATATTCCATGATGTAGAAGGCCTTAATCTTCACTGTTAAACTAAAATAAAAACAAATGAAACAAACAAAAAAAAAACCCCATAAGTTTATGTTTCTTTTGAGGGTGAAAGACAACAGGAAACCTGGTTTTGCTTCAGTTCTCAGTATTTGAAATCCAGTGGGACCTTTTGGTACAAAAGCTCAATTTGGACTTGATGGGAACCCAGTTTACTAGTTTAAGTCACTGCTGGCTAATACAGCTTGAAGCTGTTCCACAATAAAGCACAACATTCAGCTGTGAGCTTTATCACTGGGACTCATCTGACCTTTCCCAGGTAAGCTGGAATTGCTTAACACCGTGGCTACCCCAAAACTAATAGAACCTTTCAGCTTGGCTTAGGCTATCACTTCACTTCCCTGACATCAATTTCTAAAATAAAATAGAAGGCTAATTGGTAAATCAGGCAAGTACCTTTTTCCTACCCCCCTGAGATATAATGGTCAAATACATTTTCAAATCTAAACTGCCAACAATGCAAAGGTATGACTTAAACACAGAAATAAAAGGGGAAGCTCACATGAAGATGAAAGTTCAACAAGAATTTTCCAGGTCAAATTTATTGGCCTTGATGGGGACAGGTATTAATCACAGTCACCAAGCTTAAGGTAGAGTGGCCAGTTTTAATCAGCATGGTTGAAAACTTCAGGGAAGAAATGGATGTGCAGGAAACAATTTACCTCCAGGGCTTCTGCTACCCCAAAATCATTTTTACCTCATCATATCATGCTACTGTACTGAAATACTTTCAAAAAATATATGACCACATAGGTTGACTATAGCATGAATTCTTCAAAAACTACTTGGTGTGAGGTGTTGAAGATAGACACTAACAGGATGCTTAGCATGTTATGGGTTGGATTTTGAGATGTGTAGTGAAGTAAAGCAGGAGGAATGACAGGAGCTGAACAATGGATCCAGGTGGTTCATGGGCCAAATCTTACCCATTGTTTGCTTCTTAGCAGGAGGATTTTGGATGAGGAACAGCAGGTGATGTGAATGATGGGTGTGAAAAAGGCTCTTCAAGTTCCCTGAGGAAGTTCAGATTAAAAAAAGTGAAGGAGTGATGGAACTAGTCAGACTCTTGAGTTCAAATCTCTGCTGAATGCCCCAAAGACAAAAATTCAGCCCAAGCTATAGAAGATTCATCACAGCCCAGACTATAACATATTTCAACAGCCAACTTGAATAGTGGCCACTGTCAAGAAGAGTAAAGAAAAGAGGGAAACATTAAAGCATGAGGGCTTCAGTACTGCAGTTGTGACTGTGAGCTGCAGTCCCATACTGCTGCTTTCTGCACCAAACACAGATGAAAAATGGAGAGTTCCTGCCACAAACCACTTCTAATCTCAGAATAAGGCACCAATATCCTCTAATCACCACCCACGGTGCAGGAGGTGGGAACCTTCTGTCTTTGTTAGAGAAGTTCACCCCTTGTAGAGAAGAGCTCTCTCCCGCTCAACATCCCATCAAAGCAGGGAAAGAAGAAACCAGAACCTCCAGGAGAATGTGTGGCCACTGCCTGGCTGGGGCTGGAGCAGCCCTTGGGCACCATCCCCAGGAGTGCTCCACGTGAAGCTTCCTGCAGAGCCTGGCCAGGAATCCCATGTTTAGAAAGCCATTTTCCTGCCCGCATAAACAGCTCCACCACAATAGGCAATTCCTGGCTCCGAGGCCTCATTTAAATGTTGGTCAGTCGAGGCCCACAATTAACATTTAATTAGTAAACTCATTACAAAGGCAGGAAGTCTCAGACTTTCCCTTCATTCTCTTTCAGGCCTCTGAAGGGAAGGACCAGGCCCGTCTTTGGCTTTCAGCAGACGGGTGTTTTTTTTTTTTGTTTTTTTTTTCTTCCCTCTTCTGATTTCCCTTTGCTTGCAGAACAGTTGCTTTCCCTGAAGCAGACAGGCATGACCTGAATACGTTGAATGTTTGGCTGGAAATAATCTACTTAACATAAATATTTCCATCTAAATTTTACCCTGGTTGGTTTCCTTAGTGTTCCCAGAGGACTGATGGAAAAGCAGCTTTTCAGGGATGAGGTGGTGAGGAGCTTGGTCACCTGCACTCACCAGCCTTTGTGGTAGAGGAACTGCCAAAAAAATCAGATTTTGTGTTTGATTCTGACCAGTTATGTCTATTGTCTGTAATTACCAGGACAAAAAATGATCTCTTGGCAATAAAAAGGGAAAATGGTGATGGTTAAAATCAAGAGAAAGCATTAAAGTGGAGGATGGAGCAGACCATGACTGTGGTGAGGCTCTTTGCTGGAAAGGTGTGATGGAACTGGCACAGTGGCATTTTTCCCAGCATGGCAGAGGGACTTGAATTCACACTGTAGATTATGTTACATCTAGGCATTGTTCATCCATCCAGAGAACACAGAACCTCACCTTTGGCCACCTAGTTGCTTTTCATGTGATTATTCAGGGAATATGAATTACAAGTAGAGCTTGTTTCCAAACCATGCTAAAAAAATATGAACTTGCTGATTTAGAGTATGACAAGATAGACCATAGCACTGATTATGGAAATTTATTCACCTGATCACACCCTGGAGTAGAGAGAAAAATAAAGGTGTGAACAAAACACAAATAATAATTGCAAAACAGGTTTAAAAAATAATTTTCTTTTTTTTTTTTTTTTTTCCTGGTATCTATTTTCCATTACATCACACTGTAGAGTTGAAGAAGTCTGTCAGCTGGAATGATGTATTTTCTTGCTTACAGTTTTGATATTTTCTCAAAGTAAACTTTGCAGTTCTCTCTAAAGAAAAAGCTGCAGTGCCACTGTACCACCATCATAAAGCTGTAGGATCCTTTTGCAAAGAGGGACTGTGGAGAGCAGTGAGGTCGTTTGAATTGTCAATCTTACCTCTCTTTGTCTGCCTTTTGTCAGACATGAAGAGATTGCAAGAATTTATTATTTCCTAATATGAATGTCTGAAATCATAATCATCCCTTTCTTGCTGGGATCTGGCCATCTGAAAATCAATTTTGCTTTGGATTTGTTGCTTTATTCCATTTTATGTCTTTAACTCATTGTTTGGCCAACATTACACCTTCAGCATTTTTCCTCTTGTGTTCACAGAACTGGAAAGAGACAACTTACAGTGATTTATGGGAGTGCTTAGCCCTGTTTGTTTTGGTATAGCACAAATGGTAAAAAGCATTTATTGTCAGGCAAATAACTTCTGTGTGCTGGACAAGGGCTTGAAAAAATATTTTCCTTAAAGACCTTTCACAGGTTCTCTGAGTATGGACAAGGTTTTTTGCTAGGTATCTAGGTCAATATTTAGCAGAATTTTGTTGGAACATCCTGTTTCCTCTGTATTTCTTCTGCAGAGAGAGATAAGCCACTGCTCTCCTTTATCCAGGGCACTTACCCCTGTCATCATTCACACCAATTCCACTCACTGGTTGCATCATAGGGTGAGCAGAGCCACAACCTTAACTGCTTTTTTCATACCTTCCACTGATGCTTTGAAATTTACTCTGAGTAAAAGTTCTGAAAGTTATCCAAAGGCTTTGGAGACAGAATGGGTGAACTTTACATCCCTTATTAGGTTAAGTGCTCATCTATAGTGATCCAAACCTGAGAAAAATCTCCTTGCTAATATATGGGAAAAACAGCCCAGATGGGATAGTAGAGAACAGGATGTGATTTTTTTTTCTTCAAAAGTGGAGAAATCAGGTGTTTTCCTCCAGTGATTAGATCTCACTATGATGGTGTCTTAGACATTCACCTGGGGGTAGGCTCCTGTCCCAGTCATCTCAACATAGCTGAGATAGATTCATCCCACATGGAAGTTATCTGAATGCAGGTAATTTTGGCTTTTCTGTGTTTTACACTATTTTTGTGCTTATTCAGGACTTGCCAACAAAAATAATGGCCACATAGACAACTTTTAACCAGCAGAACTTGGAGTCGAAATGCAAAACAGAGGAAACCCCAATCACTTTTCTGTTAAGCATTACTGGAACCTCTAACATTCACCAGTACAAAAGATAAAAACGATTTTTTCCTTATTTTTTATTTAATTGTCTTTATTTTAGACTGATGGTTTTCTTTCAGAACTTCCCTGTAAGGGGCATCCTGTCCCAAAGAGCTCTCTGTGAACACTGGACCATCCTTTTTGATGTGGTGTGAAATCCAGGCTTGTCTCAGCCACTGCCATGTGTTGGTGTTTGAACAGACAGAGAGAAGAGCTCAGCTCTCCAGGTCTAAAGATAAAACCAGACATATCCCACCCTCTCTGAGGTGTTTGCATAGTCCAAATCTTCATGCAACAACCCTGCACTGCCTGGAGATCCATCTACATTCCCTAAGACAGCATTTTCCCAGAGTGTTGATATGCCCACTGTGAAATATAGAAGCTCAAAGTTAACAGGTAAAAATTAACTGTGGAAGAATGATCTGGCTTGTGGATGAGAGATGTTGCCACTGTGCATTAAAGGTTAAAAATCCACCAAAAATAAATTTTCTCTTAAATAAAGGAACCCTGGCACAAAATGATGAGCTAATAGGCTGAGCCAGTTGTTTATAAAACACCCAGTAACAGTAAATGGCTGGCCCCATAACACAAGCACTGTGAGTAAAAGCGTGGTCTTAGTTGCATCAATTCACTTTTATTATTTTTTTAAAAAATTAAAATTAAAATCAGGAATAGAAATAAAACAGACCAGAGTTCGTGACCTGCTCAGGAATGCAATTAGCCCATAAAAATCATGACTGGGATTTGTTGCAAGGTAGAAACATGATCCCTTAAAATAAGGTTGCCCCTTTGCAAAGTACCAAATGATGGGGAAGAACAAAATAAGGGAGAGATGAACGTTTTTTATTTTAACCCCACTTCCCCCCCTCCTCAACCAGAAAAAGCTGTAAAAGAAAAGACCCATCACCTCCTGTAGTCAAGTTTCACAGCAAACAAGAAGTCCTGAGCAACTCTGTGATTACTTTTATCTCTGTAAGACTAATCCCATGATAAACCTCTTGTTTCCTATACTTGATGTACCACTATTTTACTCGTCCTGAATGCATCAAGCACATTGTGGATGGCTCACTACGAACAAACAGAACCTGACAGTTTCCTTCCTTAAAATAAACAGAAGTGGTACTTAGACACAGTTCAAAGAGTTTAGCACTCCCAGAATGGCTATTATTACCCTTTAGGTGGGCAAGTAGACCCAGTTTTTCATTCTAGCGAAGGCAGCTTTTTAAAATTTTGTTCCCTCCCTATTTTTTTTACTGGCAGTAAAATGATGATATAATTAAGAAGACTATTTTTTATAGTCCTCTGCTTCCACTTTCCATGCCAAGTAATCTGTGTGTTTACACCATTGCTTGTTTAATTCCACCTCATTTTCTGAGAAAAAGTTGTGCCATTTGGGCTTCTCAGAAAGCTTTTCAGCAGAGGCAACACAGTACTGGGCTGTTGACCAACATCAGGAGAGACTGTATTTTAAAAATAACACTGCAGTTACCTCTATGAGGTCTTTGGTCCAAAGATTTCAGAGCCTTAACAGTTACCAATACACACAGAGCTCATAAAAAAGTGCAATTTAATATGCAATTGCTCTTTTGCTGCTCTGAATGAAACCATTACTTGGAAATTCTTTTATCATTAGGTCTGTGCTCATCCTCTGTGTGTGTAAGGAACTGCCCAGAGTGTCCAGGAGTTCCAGAGTATACACCAAAAGGATTGGTAGAAAGGAATTTATATTCTCTAATAATAAATACCAAATTTTTGATGGGCCAACTGAAATAAGTGGAGACAGGAGTACATGGTATAAGAGAAGCTGAGGGTCCTGGGTTGGCACAGGGTTGTAAGATGAGAAAATTCAAGATAATTTATGAGCTTGGGCATTGCAATGAGGGGTATACAAAAAATTGAATCAAATTCTTCTTAGAGTGAACAGCAACAAGACTAAGGCAACAGACAGGAGAGTAAGATATTGTGGGCATTTCTTTGTCATCTTGGGGGTGGAAACAGTGGAAAAGAGACCTGTGAAACCACCATTCTTGGGAATATCTAAACTTCAGCCAGATGGGACACTAAGCAATTAGATCTAACGTCAAGGATGGCCTTGGTTTGAGTGAGGGAATGTATTATGTGATCTCCAGATTTCTCTTAAACCCAAGCATCTTCTCAGTAAGAAAGTAAAGAAAAAAGTAGCATTTTCCAGTGGCTATTTGAATCTTTACCTCAAGCAGTCAATATCCTAAACACTTGAATAAAGGCAGGGACAAATATCTGTACCTTGTGTAGCTTTTGTACCTAATACATTATTAGTGCTGTGCAGCTCCAATCATGTGTGACAGAATTTTCTCTGGAAGTGGATTGTTTTGTATTGCCATGTTTTCTATGAAAAATACCTTTCTGCTGTTATAAAAATAAGGGAAATGCTGAAAACTGAATGTCTTGGGTTTTAGATGGAATGTTTTCACAGTTTGTGGGGTTAACTTGAAGGTTTTCAAGTTCATGACAAAAATTTCCTGTTTTTCCAGGGTTCATACCTCTTCTAAAAAATTTATGTAAGTCTTTAATTGTCAATGTAGAATCAGAGAATAATTTAGTTTAGAAAAGACCCTTAAGATCACTGAGTCCATCATTAACCCAGGACTGCCAATGCCACCACTAAACCATGTCCCCGAGTGTCCCATCTACACATCTTTCAAATACCTCCAGGGTAGGAGACTCCACCTCTTTCCTGGCTAACCTGTAGTGATGGCCAAGAGAAAAATATTTTACCCAGATGTTAAGAGCATACCAAGAAGAATTCTCTGTCAAGAAGCCTATTCATTTTGAGCTTATAAATGCCAAATGAACCCCTCAGATCCCTACTGAAGTGCTCCAGAAAGGTCAGAGGATCAGAGAAGTGTAGAAAGGCAAGGTTTAGGGCTGGAATTCACAATATGCTTGGAGGAGAAATGGAATGTTTGGTGGTGCTGCTGGGTTTGTCACATGGAGGGACAGGGTGATGTGTGACTGTTGAGGTGTGTTAACAAACCTGTGCAGGCACTATTCTTAGTTTAGATTTTCAGGAAATGTTGCTGGGTTAGCATTCTTGGTTAGAAGGTGTGTGCAAACCCAACACAAGCAAAAATCCCAAGTCTAACCAACAGAGAGGTGCAGAAATAGGCACCCCATCCTCTGCCCTTGCTGCTACCATGGTTTGATGGTATCTCCAGTGTGTGAGGAGCATCCTGTCAGGTTTAGTGACACAAAACCAGGGAAGAGCTGTACTGGGAAACCTCAGCTGTGAACACATCTCCCAACCAACCTCCTCTGCACTGGGGTTCCACTGGCAGCAGACCTGTGGGAAGCTCTGCTCTGGCCTTTCCCTGGGGCAGAAACTCCCTGGCATTATTCATTTTGGCACCCACTGTGCCTCTCTACCATTGCATGGAGCAAAAAAAGAAATAAAAATGACAGGAATGAATGGTATAAACCTTATGTTTCAAATATGATGCTTGACAGGACTGTCTCTACCAGTTTGTCAGTGCCAACAGTGATTCGACTGTATAAATCAGCTTTGATTTTTCCCAGGTTGCCAAGGCTGGAATAACCTGTAACACTGATTAGGCTGTGGGTGTTTTAAAGCCCTCCTAATGTATTCAGGGAGGGGTAACCATCCCCTTTTTATAGCTGGGTAAACTGAGGCACAGGGAGGAGATGCTAACCAAGAGTTACAGTGCCCCAGCCTGAGCGAAGCCAGCTCTTCTGACTGCTTGCCTTTTAACCACTGGACCATGAATCCTGTTTGCTTTGCTTCCTTGGGTTTTGAGCATGTTTGTTTTCCCCTTTCATGTGCTGGATGATGCTGGTCCACAGCAGGCAGCAGACAGCTGATGGATTACAGGGCAGGAATGGGGAGCAGGATGCTTCACCAGCTCCAGGGCTGTTTAACTCTGCTCCTATGGTGCTGGTCTGGGTCCCTCCCACTCATGCTCATATAACATCCCTGGGGCAAGGACAACAACTGCCTAAATGGAAAAAGGAAACATTTCCTGTGTCTTTAACTACTTTTAGTGCAGTTTGGCACCTTCAAAGGAAGCAGTGTGTTTAGCTTAGTCAGCCAGCATTCAGTGGGTCTTCAGAAACCTGTGATTTTGGTGGACAAATCCATCAGAAACTGCACATTGGGAGCATAACTCAGCACTCCCACAGAGCTGGTAATGACTTGTGACCCCTCTCATATCCATGAGCCCAAACTGCAGAGCAAAGAGCTTTTAAACAGACCACCCTACTCGGGTTGGTTTTCACTCTCACTTCACAAAACTTCATTTTAGGCTCCCTCCACGTTTTTCATCACTATCTCTTTGCCCAGGTACTGATGAATCATCTTGGCTTCTGTACTGGCTCTGGTTAGCAGGCCAGGGAAAAAGAGAGACACAGAGAGACAGGGTCACCAGTGCAAGCTTGAGGAGTCACTTGCTCTTTGCCTACCTCACAGCATCTGCAAAGCTGTTAAACCACAATCCTGCCCAGTTTACTGGCAGAGAGGACTGCCCTAAGCAAGTGAAGCAAAGTGTTTTTGTGCTTCAAGAATATCTGTAGGCACTGAGTTTTAGCTTTTTCCCCCCCATTTCCCCCATTCTTCCAGCTGGACATTCAAATCCTGTTTACAGTGTTAACATGTATGAAAGCAAATATTATTTTTTTATAATAATCTTGTGTGCACACGAGAATGGGTCAGACAGCATTTAAATCCTGATATGAGCTTTTTCCTCCTTTTTGTCTCATGCAGTTGCATTTTTGGCCATAGTGCAGATTTGACTCCACTAATAGTGCAGGTTCAAAAAGCTGAAACACCTTTAAAGAGCATTTAAATATACCAGCTCTAAGAAGAAACCTTAATATTTTTAAAATATCCTAGTAGTGCTCTCAGGACAGCAGAGGATAAACTGTTTATGACTGGTGATTCCAGGGTGTCTCTAATGATTTAAATTGGTGTTCAAAACTCTACTGTGCTAATTGTTGTCCAAAACCAGCTCAAAAGTAGGTCCAAAAACTTGAGGGGAAAGGAAAAAAAAGGCATTGTTGTTGTTGTTGTTGTTTTTTGTTTGTTTGGTTTTGTTTTGTTTGTTTGTTTGTTTGTTTGTTTTGGTGGATTTTTTTCTTTTTTGTTGTTGTTGTTGGGGTTTTTTTTTTTGTTTTTGGGGAGGTGGTTTTTTTTTTGGGGGGGGGGGGGGTGTTTGTTTTATTTTTGGGGGTTTTTTTGTTTGTTTTTCCAGCCCAGGCTGTATAACAGTATTGAACAGAATGGTCTATCCTTAGAGAACAGGACCTCCTTGCCATGAAGCATTGATCAAAAGCTGGGCCCCCAGGCTTTCTCCAAAGCCACCAGAGGGAAAAAACTCCTTCAGGGCTTCCTTCACTGACTCACCCACTGTCCATTTGCTTTCCAACATGCAGGGAATGAGATATAAACCCATGCCCATGCCTCTTCAGGGGAATAAACTCCTCTTACATATTTATTTATGAGGATATTGTCTATCAGGTGTAAGGACCTGTAGCTGATGCTGTAGGACAAAAAATCATAAAAACTGGATACAGACTAGAGAACACCTGAAATGTCAGTATTATCTCCAGTTGCCAGAGGCAAAACACTTACTGGGATTATTCTCATATTATTTCACCATTAGAGCTTCTAATTAAAATGCAAGCCCTGACTTAGCTGGGCACTGCTAACACTCAGTCTCCAATCAAGACAAGCTATGATTTTAGTCTTAACGCATTAAGGAGGGTTTTGCTATGCTTGTGTGAGTATTACCAAAGACAGATGGATGCAAAAAGGGAGAAAATCTATTTATGAGTGCCAGAGCACCTCCTTCATCTGCTCTGCCTCCCCCAGATGAAGCTGTATGAAACATTTTCTCTTCCCATTTCTGGGGGAAGGGGGAGTCAGGTGGCTCTTGGTGGCAGGAGATTTCATCATGCTGCAGAGGCAGGAATGTTTGCTGAATGTTTGGGAGTGATGTGCACCCTGGTGTGAAGCATGTGGATGAGGCACATGGGGAATGTCATGGGTGCCCAGGGGCTGGAGGGAGGATGGTGCTGCTGGAAGGGCATCCTGTGAACGAGCTGTGGCCCCGTGGCCCCTCCTGCTTAAGCACTATGGGATAATGGGAAGAACCCTCATCACTAGAGGAAAGTTTCTTCAGACATGCCCTGTTCTGTCTCTTGCCAGGGCTGGGGTGTCGAAGAGAACCAGAGGCAGCACCCTGCTTAAGTAAACCCACCTGGTTTTGTGTGTGCCATGTTTTTAAAGAGAGCTTCATGCGACCTTGTGACAGCTTCAACTATGACTTTGAATAAAATCTGGTAAAATATTCAGACTTGAGTTTTTTGGAAAGCAATTATTCATTCAAACTCAGATGCTTTTGGGGGGAAAAAACAACCCAAACCAAAACAAACCAGAAAACAACCCCTGCCTCCAAAAAGCCAAACAGGTTTGTTTGAATTTCCTATTTCAAAATTTAAAAGAAAAACTGTCAGGAAACACCATTTTGATCCTTCTTTTTCAAAAGCTGTGTTAAAATGAAAGCACTATTAAATTCATCTGTTTAACCCCAGCAGTTATTAAATACTTTCACAATTTCTGGAAATTAATCCAGATCCTCAAAAGGACCCAAGAGTTTATCTGATTTTTAGGAGGAGAAAGATGCACCAGAAATATTCTGCCTAGAAGGATTTCAGGGGTGTCTGTCTATGGCAGGAGCACACATAAGTCACCCACTGAACATGTTTTGTGTACCCCATGGTAATGCCCTGGTCACCAGTCCACGTTTCCTGACCCACAGAGGAGCACTGTGCCTGTGGTGGAAATGCCTGATGTGTGAGGAGGATGTTTCCAGCACAGGCTGAAGCTCCAGAACCCTCAACACAAGATGGGATGTGCTCATGGGTTGTGTCTGGCAGCACCTGGACCTGGGGCAGAAGAGAGATGCCAGGGTGACAACAAATGGTCATCAGCTAGAGGGGAAGATGGACCAGAGGGCAAAGAAGTGAAGCTCATGTGTGGTGTAAGAGGCTTGGCAGGACTCATTCTGGGGAAGAAGCCACCAAAGCTGACGCAAAATGGTATTTTTCAGAGCTGGGGATCTCATCCTTGCTTTCAGTGAACAGCCCTTGGTTTACTTACAAACTTGTGCTCTTCTGCTCTCCTATGACACAAAGATGTGCCTGAAGCTTCTGCTTGTGATAAGATTTTTTTTTCAATTTTCTTTTCATAATTTAGAAAGGGCAGAAAAATCTCCGATAAATATTTACCCCATCTCAAAAAACCAACACCAAACCACCAAACCAGTTTTCAAAACACATAAGACATTTCTAAAGGTGTGACTGAGAGGGTCAGGCTGCAGCCAGCTGCAGAAAGCACTTGGTGGTGGGAGAGTCTGGCAATGTGAGACTGGGGGTGGAAGCTGTGGTGCAAGAGAAGGTCATTTCCTAAAGGCAGGGGACTCTTTACACCATCTGAGTCTCTCACTGCCTACAATGATAAAATTTCACAAAGGGCACTCCAGAGACCTGGTGCATGGAAACACTTTTCTTTCAATTCTACTCACCAGATTAGAAAGTGAGAAAGAGAAACTAAGGCTGTTTATTCTAAGTGAGTCTGCTGCACAATCCATCTTCCTTGAACCCCCTGCTCTGATGATCCCCTCCTGAATCTCTCATTTTGCTCATGCGAAATGTATGAAGAGCATGAGCAGCAGTTGGAAATGGATGCTACATGTGATGGATTATCCCTCACCTAGAGGATGTAGCATTTGGAAGGTGGAGGTTGAGCTGGAGCCAGGAGCTCTGTGCCCTCTCCTTTGCAGCAGGTGCTGAGTGATGGGGAGGAAATCTCTTAGCTGTGAAGATTGGCAGGGTTTATTAGCTCATGCTCATGTGCACTGATGGCAGGAGCCTTTCCCCTGCATGAGGCTGATTTCATCTGTGCACTCCCAGATTTGCCATCCATGTAAAGCTCTTTCCACCATGTGAAATAAAGTTTCCAGTCAAAACCTGGGCTGTGAACACAGCTGGGATGCACAGGTGTGGGTTTATAAGGAGAGGGGAAAGAAAAGGGCTTTAGCCCCCTCATTAGCCTCCAGCTCCTTTCCCTTATGGCCAAAGGTCTGGTGCCCCCAGTCTGGGTGCTCCAGCAGGGCTGTGGGGAGAAAGAAACAGGGAAAGAGCAAGCCAAGGGACAAATCCAGTGCACGATGTGGAATGCTAGGAAAGGAGGGGCTCAGTCCCCTCCACTGGCACTTGGGCTCCTTCTCTCCTTAAGTATCCAAAACACCAAGGCCTGACCTGTCCCAAGCCTCACTGCCCCAAATATTTCTTTCTGTGCTCCTGATTGGCATATTGGCTGTTTTTCCATAGTTTCCCAAGCAGCCCTTCTCTCCATCTCCTGGAGGCACTGCTGCTGTCATGTTCCTGTTGACACATCTCATCAACTTCTCCACTTGACATCTCTGTTACCAGAAGCTACCAACATCTGGGTTCCAGCATTAAAATACAAACTTTTGGCACACCTATTTTTCTTTTCCTTTTCTGACATGATTTGAGTATCAACTCCTCCTTTCTTTTCAACCCACACTATTAATGCCAGCTTTTAAAAGTTAATATCTATGGCTTCATGCAAATTTAACTATTTTTGTCTTTGACTTTACTGAGCCACTGGCTGTTTTTTGTTGCATGGCTTTGCATTGATTTTGTGCTGAACTGCACCTTATTAGGTCTAAGGATTGGATTTATTTAATTGCAATTCCTTAGGAAAATGCCCTCTTGCATGTGGAATTAATGTAGGGGGCAGGATGAAGGCTGGACCTCTTCCTCCACTAAAGAAAACTGTAGGTAATGCCTGTTAAATGAGGAAGGGGTTCCTGCCTTCTTACACAGCTATTTCCATGGAAGGAGTATTTTATACAGACATCTTGCTGTCATGGAAAAAGGCACCAGGACCTCAGGAGCTGCAGCCCAGCCCTTGCCACTGTTCAGGATGCTGAATTTCCCCTGAGACCTCTCAGGCTGACCCCAGTGGCCCTGACTACTGCAGGTGACTCAAAGCACAAGGAAGGCTGAGCTGGGCAAGGGAAGGTGTTTGTGTTTGTTTTTTCCTTACTCTCATGTGTGAAAAAACACTTTGGAACTGCATATCAGGCTGATTTGGACACTGTTCATCTCTGGTTTTGCCAGAGCAGCACCAAAAGGGAATTTCCCCTATGCTTTAGTTGTTTTGTTTCATATCAAAAATTGCCCTTGTTCTGTCTCCTGTGTACACAAGAAATGTTGGCATTTTAGCTAAAAGTATGGGGGAGAAAAAAAAAAATCTGTAAAATGCATTTATTTCTTTGGCTAACACTGTTGCTGAAAAATGTGCTGCTGATTTTTTTTTTTTCCCTTTCAGAGTGATTTTTGGGTTATGATGAAGTTGGTTCACAGTACTAAGCTCCAGAATTGTGGTTAATTAGTAGCCAGTTTAGGAAATTATGTTATCATTACCTCATCATTTCTTAGCTTAGCAGCTTTCCTCTTCTTCCACCTCTCTCCTTTCTCCACCCCCTCCAGCCTTCCCTGTTCAGGGATATAATTTTTCTTAATGACATCTTTGTCACACATGCAGACTTAGATTTCCTAAACACACCTCAGCATGTCAGGTCTCCAGGAGCCTGAAAATGCACATGAATTATTTTTTTTTTTTTATTTTACACTGAGACTCTCCACCAAAAAAAAAGCAGGTTTTTGCTTCCTTCTCACCATGCTGGTTTTACTCTGGCTCTTGCCCCTGAAGTTCCCTTTCAGTGCTCAGTGTGATGCTGGGCTGACCTCCCTGTGCCCTGTGTTTGTTGATGATGAGCATGATTGCATCCACCCTCTGCCATCCTTCCCCACGTGAAAAGCAAAGGGCAAAACAAACGGGAGGAAGAAGCAAAACAACTGGGTCCCCTAACAAGTGGTGGCAGCATGCAAAATTAAAAATAAAAACCATGGAGTGGGAGATAAAACCCACAACTGAAAAGGGTATTTTCTAGTGGTCTAGTGTGAAATCAGATATTTGCTGTAGTGGCAGAGGAGGAAGAGGAGTGGGAGTGCAGAGATGGAGATCTCGAGTTTGCTGGTCTCTGTTCAATCCTGTACCCAGCCAGGCTTTGGATTTGCAGTGTCTCAGGATTAAAACCCAGGGTGGACACATGAGAGAAA
Source organism: Erithacus rubecula (assembly GCF_903797595.1). Lineage (NCBI taxonomy): Eukaryota > Metazoa > Chordata > Aves > Passeriformes > Muscicapidae > Erithacus > Erithacus rubecula. The sequence goes on along the minus strand of NC_136686.1, from coordinate 64,814,945 downwards.
CACTCATCTACCAAGTTTTGGCCCAGAATAACTTTAAATTGGTGTTTTGTTATTCTCTTTTCATTGATCTATCAGTTATAGGATCATTTTAGCAGTTTTCCTTTCTGTGATGGAGGTCTGTGTTGTCACCTACAGGGAGACTTGGCCACTTTGGGGAAGGATGGCTGATGTGGAAACCTCTGGAAAACAAAGGCATGACCTGCAAAATCCTGAGCTGAAGCTCTGATTTTTTTTATTGGTGTGGCAACAAGCACATCCTCTGTAACAGAGCATTTAGAAACACTTGCATCAACCACCTACCACTTGATTGCTCTTTCTGTGCACAAAATAAGCATTTCCCCAATTGTTGTTATTGTTCTTTTCTACCTTGGCTGTTGTTTTTGTTTTGTTTTGTTTTGTTTTGTTTTGTTTTTGTTTTTGTTTTGGGTTTTTTTGTTTGTTTAGAGTTTTTTTCTTTTGTTTCTGGTTTTTTTTTTTTTTTTCATTCCCTCTGTCTTGGCCTCTCATGCCACACCAGGAGAATGCTTGGGTAGATTTGCAGAATCACAGATTATCTCCATTGTCTCCTCTAAGACGGTCTAAATGTGGGTTGTGACCATCAAGATTTACCTCACATCCTATTTTGTCTCCACTGATTTCTTCTCCTACATTAGGTCAGCTCCCCTCCTCTGCACTGTTCACACCTCTCAGGCATTTTCAGATGGGGTGAGGTTGGCTCACAAGTTAGTGTTTTGTTCAGCAAGCTTCTCATGGTGTTTGTGGCTTTTGTCAGCCCTAAAATGTCATGCTGGTGTTGTCAGCACCCCTCCTACTCAACATGGACATGAGGGGTCTGGAAATGCAGGTGATCATCCACACAAACTGTCCCAGCAGCTTGTAGAAGAGCTTTTACTGCCCAGCACTGATCACAATATTGAGACAGGCCAAAATCACCCCAGCTTTTGCCATCTCACATTTCAAGGCAGAACTATCTCTTGCCTCTCAAGCATTCTTTAGGCGGGAAAATAAGTTGTGCCTGAAAAAAAAATAAATAAATGCGCTTCTGAATTTTAAGCAGGACTTTGCACTGAGGATAAATCAAGTTTCAAATCATATGAGCTGGCTGTAGCCAGCACAGCAGTGGGATGTGTGGAGAAGGCTAATCCTCGAATTCCTTCCATACACTTGGCACTAATTCCCATTGAAAATTGTATGAGTTGAAACACACTGATATTTTTCTGGAAGTTTTGTGTGTCTCATCAAACATTTTCTCTCCCCAGGTTTGTCCCCCACCCAACAGTGTATTTCAAAGGCTTTTCTCAGTCCTGGTGTTTGTGCCTGTTTTCCCAGGAGAAATCTCTTTTCCATCTCCTGCCCAGGCAGTGCATCTCCCTCCCAGGGGAGATGTCACAGGTCACAGAGGTTGTCCCAGACAGAGGAGCTGAGGGACTGTCAGGGAAAGTCAGGGAAGGACATTTCTAGGAGATTCACACTGCTCTGATGTTGGAAGCATCCATCCATCTCCTACACAGATCCATCATTTTGAGGTTTCTGGGGTTCCTTGCTGAAGGGAACCATCCTGGTGGTTATTATGGAGTGTCAGCATTTCTGAGCCATCAGTGGGGAATGGTGAGAGCCAAAACCAGCCCTGAAGCTCTGTGGAGTAAATGACCTTACCCAAGGAGAGGACCTGCTCCTTTCCCATTTTGCTTAGAGAGGACAAACCATGGGAATCTCAGCAAGATTCCTGCTGGGCAGTGGGTTGGAGCCAGGTCCAAAGCACAGCTGGGGCTGCAGGCAGTGCCCACACTAATGGGCATCTTCTCTGCCAACACCCCCAGCCCTGCCACATCCAGCATGCCCCAGGGACACAGCTGAAAGTTCTTGTGAATCCCTGGTGTGGATGCTCAGTAACTAGCCTAAGGTCCATTTTAAAAGCCTTAATTCATGGGGAAGATTCTCAAAAAATTTCACAAGATGTCTGCTCCTGTCTCGATCTGTCCATAAGGAAAGAGGATTTTTTGCTGGTCATTCAGTTAAGTTAAACAGTTTTCCACTGCAGGCAAACCTCTGTGCCTCCCTGTCCTGCTCTCTGTCTGCACACTCTCTCCTGCCTCTGGCAGAGATGTGAAAAGGCTTTGAACACTCCAAAATCTGGCACCCTGATGCAAAAGCAGAGCTATTTATTTTCTCACTGTTCAACACAGGGATCTCTTCTGGGGGTGGTTATCGTTTAAGACTGAGATTCAGGGGATGCTGCACTGTGGTCTCAGCTTTATTCTCACCCAGCTGGATGCATTTCAGGGGTGGTGAGCAGCCCTTGGCTCCTCAGATAGCCACAGTGAAGACAAAGGGCATCTTTGCTGAGTGAGGTGTTATTTCCAGGGGGACAGACACATCTTCACCCTGGCTCAGCCTATTTTGTTTTGAATATCTTATAAATACTCTTCTGCAATAAACTTATCATCTGAGAATCTCTCTTTTTTTTTTTTTTTCTCCTTTCTTTTTTTCTTTTTACTTTTTACCTATTTGATGTAAGTTGTTTTTAATCTGTGCGAGTGGAAACTGAAAAAAAAAAACAAAAAACCTTAGCCACAGAAGGAAAATTAAAAGATCTTTGAATTTTTTTTTTTTTTTTGCCTTAGGACTTCTAGGTAGGTTTGCAGTTTTTAGCACCTGACAGTTACACCTTGCAGACAAACAGCTTAAAGCATCAATGCCTCCTCCCCATAGCAGGTCTAAAGCCTGGGGTTTGCAATGCACAGCTCTTTTCTTTTCATGCTCTAAGGGATGATTTTAAATGAGTTTAGCTAAATCAGAGAAAAGTCTCCCTGTTGGAGGTATTCATAATCATAAAATCATAGAATATCCTGGGTTGGAAGGGACCTGCAAGGATCATCCAAGCCCAGCTCCTGAAATAATCTGAAAAAAAGTGCTTGGGATGAATCTGTCTCATTAATTTAATTGAGCCTCTTGATAAGATACCTGAGTTAGGCTGACATGGTGCAAACAACAGCCCTTAGGTTGCTTCTCACTGTTTTCTTGGGGTCACCCCTGGTCAAAGAGAAATGTGACATAACTTGCTTGTCCCCCTCAGCCAATACAACTGCAAGAGCAGAAAAAAAAAAAAGAAAAGAAAAAGAAAGAAGGTGACATTAAACCAGCTAAAAAAATCTCAAGAGACCTGTCAATCAAGAAAGATATTTACTGAAGCTTCTATTGACCCATATATGCTCTTATCTAGAAACCTTTATCTTCTAAGACAATGTTGACTAACAGCTTTTCCTTTACTCTTGTTTCTATCTTAAAAGAATAACAAATAAGCTTAATTCTTCACAAAATCTTTAGCAAATGCCTTTTAAGCCTAACACAATGGTAGTTATTTTAAGAAGGATGGCTAAGCACTGCAACACTTTTCTATTTTTCTGTCTTCGTTTTTCATATTGGAGCACTTAATCACAGTTAATCTTTGTGCACAAGGAAGACACATTAACTTTGTTTGCACAGGACTGATATAAAAGCTTTCAACTCCTCTGTTCCCGTATTCATCTCCCTGGTAAGCTTTACCATTTTAAATAACAGATAAAGGAAATGCTAAAGATTCGGTGATACAGTCTATCCTTGCTCAAGTAGCTGCAGGAACTAAACTTGTAAGAAAACTTGGAGCCAGCCTAAAGCTGAGCACCGGCAAATCCCACTGGGAGGTTTTTGTGGAGGAGAAGGGCAGGGTTTATAAGGTTGTATTCAAAAATAGCAACCTAGAAGGTGTCAGTGGTTAGGACCTCCCTGTAAAACTGGGGCTTCTAGAGTCTCTGCTCTCTGCAGACACAAAAAAGTCATTATCCTGGGTTGCTCCAAGCCCTGTCCAACCTGGCCTTGGACAATTCTAAGGATGAGGCAGCCACAGCTTCTCTGGGCAATGGCTTCTTAAAGAGTCTTGTTTTTCTAGGGTTATATTCTCCAAGGCTGTGAAACTGGGGCTCCACTAAAATCAGTAAGTCTGAAATAAACAAAATTTCTTTTGGCCTGACTCTGATAAGGGCAGTGGTAATTAAAATGTCTTTTATGGCTCTTTACTCTGCCAGAGCAATAAAAGGGGGTGCTTGCACCCGAAATTGCCCTCCTTAATTATCTTGCAATAATAAAAGTAATAAACCCTTTGCCTTCTCCCTATCCCACTCACATTTACCAGAGCAGACCTGCTGGTATAAATGTACCAGTGTGGGACAGGAAGAGAATTACAATGCTGTGGCTTGAGGGTATTGGCTGGAAGGAGACAGCTGTATGTTAATTCATTAAGTAAGACCTGTTCCTGGGATTTTTTTCTGGGTCTGATTATATAGGTATGAGCTTAAACTACTGAACTCAGGAGAAATTCTGAGCTCTTGGGTCTGGATTCCTGCCATGTCCACATGATTCCATACTGAAGGAGTCTCAGAAGTGCACAGGATCCCATGTGCATTTACTTGCACAGGAAAGAGGATTTGGCATGGGGAACAGAGATGGTTCCTCGTGCTGGCACTTGGGAACCAGGGCTCTGGGACATGGCATGTGCATGGAACACATCCTTGGATTCCTCTAGGAGAACTCAGCTGCTGAAGAGAAATGGGAAACAGAGAGAAGAGATCCCATAGCAACTCCAGTAGATATTAAAGCACAGCTAGAAATCCTCCTTTGCTGTCTTTTGCTAAGCCTGCATCCTGTTTTGTGTTTGCTAGGATCCAGCAAAACACAAGCAGTACAGGTTGCCCAAAATTTCTCTCTGTCTGTCCAGACACTTCTGGGAGCTGTTCACAGAGACCAAACTGAAAAACACTGTGCATATTTTGGCCAAGAGCCATTTTACTTTGCTATGAAGTGCTGTAGTATAAATAAATATATATGTGCAAACAAATGCATAAAGAAGAATCGTTTGGTGGTCAGGAGAAGCAAAGCTGCCCTTTCATCCCAAGATGAGAGGACATTAGATCAGGCTGATTAGCAGGTAGACTGTTGGCTGTTGGGTCTTTTTGTTTCCCCTTTACTTTCTGTTTAGTTTCAGTTGTACCGAAACAACTTACAAGAGGCCTGAGTATCCACTGACCAGACATCTGGTGGGCTCAGAGCCTGAGAGCCAAAAGGTTACACTCAAAGGACATGTCTGTGACAACAAATAGACCATGGCTCTGAGGGCAAATGGCACAAAATCAATCAATTATAGAGATTCTTACTGTCCCTTGTTTCACAAAAGTTCTGCCTTCCCTGCACTATTCATTTCCTACATATAGAATCATAGAAGATGCTGAGTTGGAAGAGACCCACAAAGATCATCAAGCCCAGCTCCTGCCCCTGTGCCAGACAACCCCAAGAATCACACCAAGGGTGCCTGAGAACATTGTCCAAACATTTTCTGAATTCTGGAAGGATTGGTGCTGTGGCCACCTTCCTGGAGAGCCCGTGCTGAGTGTCCTTTGAAAGACTCTAAGATGTGTCTTGCCTCTTGCTGTTGCTCAGAAAACCACAGGTTTTCCATAGATCCCAAATAATTTCTGACAATCTGATGCAGATGATATAGATATTCCAGGGTTTTACTCCAGGTGCTGGTAAGTGGCCAGCTGGATGCATGTCCTAGAATGTACAGCCTCTACTAACAAGAAAACTGATTAGTGGCCCTACAAAAGTGTCTGCTTTAAAGTGAGCTGAGTAAATTTTAAGAAGTCACTGACAACACTGCTGGCTTCCCACCAGCTGCAGTGGGATTTCACAGGTCATCAAGTAAACACCTGAATTTGGATACCTTCATCTGTGAGCTAAATCTCATTCCAAATTCCTACTTGAATATCTAATACCACTTGAAATGCATGAGTTTGTTCGTGGATCTGACCATGGATATCTAAGGCTCTATATCTTACCCGCTTTGTAACAATAAAAGAGTAAATATCAGAAAAAAATCCTTAGAAATAAGCTTCTGAGGCAGCTTCATGTGCAGCACAGATAAGGCAGAAGAACCACTTTTTGCTATATTCTTCTTTTCAGAGTGCCCTGTTCTAGTCCTCTAGGACAGGCAACTTTGTCTCCTGGGGAAGCAGGTAAGTATAGAGATATTTATTGCAGATATGCTCATTTCTAACTCCCTGTCCTAACGACTGCAGATTGTGTGTCAATTGGTTTTGTCAAAAAAAAAAAAAAAAAAGAAAAAGAAAAAAGGAAAAAACAACAACAAACCAGGCTCCTTGGGTTTCTACAGATTCCCAAAGGAAGTTTTAGTTCATTGGCTGTGGGTATCATCCTACAGTGTCTGAATACTGGTGCTACTGGTTGGGTCTTGGAAGGGATTCAAAGGCAGCGTTGTACAAGAGAGCTTCACAGGTCCTGGCATGCTCAACAGTGGTGGGTAGTGGGGTTGCTTAATAAAGCAGTTCAGTTCAAAGTGGAGGCAGAGGGAGTGTAGGCTCATAGATCACAGCACACATGCTAGCCCAGAAATGCCAGGGTATTTCAGTTGTCATTAAAACATGCAGGTACATGAGTTATTGGTGGAACGAATCATCCTGTGATGCCTCAGCATGGAGCCAATAGAGGCAAAACACTTCCAATATTTAGCAAGTTTGGCAAATTGTTTAGCTTGGAAGTTACTGAAAGCCATATTCATTTTAATTAGCCTTCCAGTGTACTGGCAACAGGTCTGGTTTATCTGTGCTCAGACCCCCTCCAAGATAGGTGTTTTTCAGGTCCCACACATTGAATTTTGGAAGCAACTTGAGGAATTATGAACGTGAGGGATGGATGTGACTTGTCTAAGTCAGGCAAGATGTGGGTGGGCTCTTTCTCAGCTGTCTGGCACAGCCAGTTCTTGACACTCTCCCTCATATCCCACCTGCCATTCTAGGGCTGGGTTCTCAATAGGGCACAAAAAGGTGTTTGACATCAAAATCTGGATGCTGTAGATTCTGAATGTCATCACAGGAGTCTCAGTTTTTAGGGGATGAGATGTTCAGCAAGGGACACAGAGGGTCCCAGATGTTCAGACCACCTTCTGTGTGTGCCCATTTACCTCAGGACCAGTCAGTGATGTGCATTACCCTGATCTCCCCACCCTGAGCTGTGGAGTGCCCACAGAACCCAAATGATGCACCCTCATAACAATCTGGGAGATTATTAGGACTATATTCAAGTTCAGTGGCACTTGAAAATGGTATCATGATTAAAAGACCCAATTAGTTTTTCAGAGGATAGCAGGGAGGACTTGGCCTTTTCCCTGCTGTTATAATCTCCCTTCTCTACTTTGGGATGTTCCTGAGATAGAAAACCTTGCTAAGAAACTCCTCCAATGAAAAATAATTAATCTTTCATCATCCCTCATTTGCATCTATCTCACTACCAGCCCAGGAATGCTGGTCTAAACAGAGACAATCTCAAAAAACAGACAGGTAGACAGGGGGAGTAGCAATGTGGACTTCATCTTAGACATCAAAGTGATTGTTAACTGAGTTCTATTTATAAAGTTGGTAGATTTTCAATGCACTTTCACAGAATGAGATAGATAATTAAAGAGTGGAGGTTTTGTGTCGATGAGTAAGTAAACATTTCATTTCTAAAATGATTTGTCTTAAATGAGCTGCTTAAGGTTCTGTTTATAGTCTTGGAGTGCTGGAGCACTGTCACACCTCTGCTGGTAACATCCACCCTCAGGGACTTGAAGGAACAGCATCAGGCCATGTGGTTTTTCTGGAATAATTTATTAACACACTTTGCTTCCCAAATCATGCTGTTTTTTCTGACATAGCATGAAAAAAGGAGCAACTTTAGGTCCCACTCTTTAGTCCAAAATCCTGAATGACAAGATGAAATATTTTTAAATTTATAAATTCAATGTTTAGAGGAATTTTTTACACTGAACATGGAGGCTTGTGTTTGAGGAATGACTCAGGGTGGGGGAAGTACAGAAACTGAGATTTCCTGGTCCAGCTATGGACAAAGTGGGAAGATGAATGAGGGATGATGGGGAGAGAGAGGAGCTGCTCACAGTAAAACAGCTTATGGTCTCTCCAGTTCTGGAGAACAGGATTTTTCCACAGGGTTTCTTTCCCAACAGGGAAATGTAACTAGCTCCATCTGGGACTAATTATTCACCTGGTGAAGGAAAACAGGAACTATAAACTGATTTAAGGGTCCTGCCTCTCTTGCTGTAACATTTCTCCAGCAATGACTTCAGACCCACTAGGGGGAAAAGGGAGAACTGCTAGCAAGAAACACTTTTGCCTTTGTTTATTCTTGGTGGCCTCAAGGAATGGATTGGACCAGCTTAGAGCAATATCCAAGCTGCACTTTTTCTCTCTGATGCTCTTTTCCATCAATATAAATAGGATCAGCTTCTATGACTCCTGAAGAAAAGTTTCTTTCTTCTTTAAAGAGCCTATGAGTATCTCTCAGAGTGATGAAGATGAGTTGAATGATGTGGCTACTGAGTGCTCTAGATCAGAAAGCAAATGAAAGGCAACACAGAATCGTCCCTTGGTAAATTTTCACATTGTCCTTAAGGTAATTTCAGAGGTAGATTCCATTTTTTGAGTGTTTGATTTCATCACCACCATCTTGAAGCCTCCCTGCTTGAAATTGTGACACAGAACTGGGACTCTGGTTATTCCAATGCCAGAAAGGAACTCAGGTCAGATGTACTGAGCCATATATGTTCAACACCAGAATCTCCATATAGCTGGGAGGAATGGGTACAGAGGGAAAGAGCAGTGTGTTATAGCTAACAGCAAACAGTAAATACCTTGGAAAAAAACTCACTGAGAATAATCAGGCAGTGATACTTCCTCAAACATTCTCCCAAGTGTCAGGAATTTGCATCTGAACCAAAGGGGCTCCTTTGTGTTCAATAGCCCTGGGGATTTTTAGTTCCCTGAGTTTCTCCAGCAGCCCACTGGACCCAGGTAAGCTATTGGCAAAGATTTGTTACTCCTGTCCTGCTGTGCATTTCCACCTGCTGGGTGCTTCTGGCAGGGCTGATGTGGTGTGCAGGAAGCACCAGCTTTGTGTGTGAAGAATGGCAGCAGTGGGAGAGGCTGCACTGTAGGGCTTTGCTGCAGCTGGGCTGTCACCTGGCAGCACCCCACAGTCAGGAAAGGTTTGCTCTAAGGTATTTTCCCAATTACAGCTTGGCTATGAGTGTCTTCCAAACCAGGACAATGGGAAACCTGGCCCATGAAATGATTCTTTGGAGACCAGCATTACAAAGCAGTCATAAAGTTTATTCATCATGGTGAATAAGGTGGGTACCATGAAGAGTGACAGAGGCACAGATCTTGGGGAGGTGTCTGTAGTGGGTGACAGGGCACTCTGGTCCTCTCTTCTCCTCCTCCTGTTGCCAAGCCCAGCTGTGCCCACACAGCTTCCAGGGGTGCTGTGCAGACAGCAATTTGAACACTGCTAGATAAAAAGCAGTCTGTCTCACACCTCTTCTTCTTCCAAAAGCAGCACCAAAGCAGGAAGGAGGAGTGAAGGACCTGGATGAAGATAAGGGTGGGTTCTGCCTCTAAGAAAACATGTGTGGAATCACAAAGTTGTTAGCTTAATGTCTATGAATTTGGAAGGCACTCCCAAAACACTCCCTCCACACAGCCCTGCCCTCCCTCACCTCAGCTTGGAAGATGCCTAACAGGAGGCTGGCATGGACCCCAGTGATGCACAGACCTGTGTGGGGTGATCATGCCAAAAAATATTTTTACCCCTACACCTTTCTCATATGTACACCTCATACCCCAGCAGCCAAGGCAGCTGACGAACTCTGTGCAGTCTAAGGCATTCCCATTCCCTCTCCCATCTACCCCTGCCAGCCAAGCACCTTGCTGAGAAAGACAAGGAGCAAGCTGAGCTGTCACCACAAAGGCTCTGTCCCTATCCTCCCTTGCAAACTCAAATAAAAGTCTAGAATGCTCCCTAAACCAGGCTCTGAGAGGAGTGGGTTAACCTGGGAGGCACTGAAAGCCACATGAGAACTACACAGGTGCAGCAACAGTTTTTATTTGGTAAATATCACCTCCCCAACCCAAGAGGAGGCCCATGAAGGAAGATGCCTCTTCTGCAAGTAGGAAGAGTGTGGTTAGGAGCTCTTGCCGAGCTAATAAAGGCTGTTGAAGCTTCAGCTTCCGTTGGTGGTTAACCCTGTGACTCTGCTCCTCTGAAAACAGCACCTGAGCCATACATGGCTACACTGTGTTAGATATTGCCATGGTTTTTATCACACAGCCCTCTGGGCACAAGCTGAGAGGCATTGCTCAGTGCAGCAGGGGTTAATCAGTGCACAACCAGCCAGGGCTGTGCACTGCTGCTTGGGGTCAGCTGGGGAAATCCAGGCTGTCCCTGCCCTGTGAGCAGTGCAGGGCAGAGAGACATGGTGCAAGAGGAAAATAGTTGTCCTTGTGGTTAAAACCCAAAGCTTGGTGACCTATTTCCTAGCAAAAGTGTTCTTTTTGGGGTTGGTTGTTTTTTTCTGCCTCTCGAGGAGGAGTGCTTGGATTGAATAGATGAGATGTGCAGCTCTCTGAGATGAAGGTTGGACCCTGGCTCTGCATCAGAGCCACCTCAGCCTGCAACACCCATGTTTCCTATAGGCCAAGGCTCCACAGGTAAATAAATCTTCAGAGCAGGATGGAGCCTGAGCACTGAGCTGATTTCTGCATTAGGAGCTTGTTTGCATCTCAAGCCCAGAGCCCTTTCACATCCACAAGACTGATTTTTGAGCAGACAGAAGTATATTAGCAAAAAACCTGCCCACAGCTTGTGTGCCAGCTCTAAAGCTGCTTCACAAGCTCAAGGGCTTATTTCTTTCCTGCAGGAGTAAGTAATGTCAAAATTAGGAGGAGGATGTTACATGGAACTGGTATCACCCTACCCCATGGTAACATCCAAAATTACCATCACATCCTCTCCTGGGCTGGGAATGGCTCATCTCTCTCATCCACTGTGCAACCCCAAGCAGCTATGTGAGGGGCTTGCCTGTTTCACTGTCTATAAATATATCTCTATTTTCTCCATCCCTAAGCACTGCTAAACTGTATTTCAGATACTGAGGAAGATGAGGGAAAAGAGTCTGCAACAGAACTCTGTGAAGGTATGTTTTTTAGGGTAGAATTATATATATCTTTTCTTATTCAGAAATTTCTTTGTCTGCAAAACATCACACACACCCCCATGGCTCTGTAGGCACACTACAATTTTAATATTGCTTCAGTTCATGTTTCACTCACTCCACATCAGTGAAGTGGCGTCTACAGAGTTGCAGTCCACTTGCAGGCTGGTAAACAGCTCCCTGGAGGTCCTGCTTCATCTGGGCCAGCTCTGCTCTGGTCCAACACAAAATGATGGGGTTTAACACTGCCCCCATGGCAACCCAGCAGACATTTTCTCCTTACTGCACTAAGGCAGGATTGGGGTGGGCTGTCATATGCTGCAACAGATCCAGGCTGGCCCTGTTTGATATCCCTTAGTGTTCAAGGCCAGGTTGGATGGGGCTTGGAACAACGTGGTCTAGTGGAAAGTGTCCCTGCACAAGGCAGGGGTGTTGGAACAAAATTATCCCTAAAACCCCTTCCAATGCAAACCATTTTGTGTTTCTGTGACGTTTATTTCTCACACCTTCACTCCAGTGTCCATAGGCTGTGACAAATATCCTTTCTCTATACCTTCATTCTCTTTCCTCTGTTGTCTTCTCCTATCCAACATCTCCTGTGCACAGCTGGGCTCTTCACAATGCTGTTTTCTCCAGGCATTAACTTATGAATGGTACAGGCAGCACCTTGGAAATTTACCCCTATGTGCCAACTTCCTGCTATGTGAAACACCTGCATTTAACAGCAGAGAAAGAAAACAACCAGCACAGTAAACCTTGGGTAAAACTGGTTTCAATTAGGAGCCTTAATTGCAATGAAACTGAAAGGAACTCTGCTTATACGAGCTCTCCTCCTTCTCTCTCCCCACCGCCCTTTTCATTCCCTCCTGTATGGGTGAAGCATCTCATCTCTTCAGTCCCCACCCAGACAAGTGAGCCTAGTACCCAAATCTCTGCCTTCTTTCTCATTTTCCCTCCTCACAGGCTGAGGTGAAATCCCAGCTACAGACTCTCATGGCTACAACAGACCTTCAGACACTTTGCACTTTGGCATGACTCCTTATATAACCCTGGCTGGTGCTTCTCACCCAGTTACCCTTACAGTGAGACCCAGAGATCCCAGCTTGTTTTCCTTCTTCCCCTCATCTCCCCTCAGTTTTGGGATGCCAGCCATCACACAGACAGTGCCCCTGACTTCCTGCCTGAACGGGGAAGGGGCTGCAAACTTCCACACAACATTTCCCCCTCCCCCTGTTGTAAATATTCTCCATGCAAGAAGACTGAAAGCTAGGATTTCTCCATTTTAAGCCAGATCTGCTCAAGGTGTGGCTATTTTCATATTTCCATCCACACAGTTTCGTGTCTCTTGGCAGAGTGAGTGTGTTGCCATGCTCAGTATCGCGTCCGCAGGTGTTTCGGCCCCTGCCTCACTAAGGAGGTGAGAGGAGATGCTTCGGACCTGTCACACCTCCATTTCATCATAAAAATGTTAATGGATCATTCCAGAGAGTCTCTGCAATCTTTTCACCTGCTTTTACTAAATGTTGTGTTGGACATTCTTGGCACCAGCATGCCTTGTTTCTGCCTCTGGAGAACTGGAGTTGGGTTATGTGCAGTGCTTGTTCTCAGCTGCAGGGTTCTGCAGACTCCAATTTCTCCTGTCATTAAACATTAAACTGTTGGACTTTCCACTCTTCCAGCAGGAGATCCTGGTGATGATGGCTGTGGTGGCAGGTGGTCTTCCTCCTGGTTCTCGGCATAAGAGGTAAATGACTGCCAGACCCAAGTGGCAATAGGACCCCCCAAACACACAGGGTTGAAATTCAAAACTCAGAGATGCCATCACTGTGTGTGAATCCAGGGTGCCTTGGTTTCTCTCTTTATTTTTGGTTCTTTTGAACTGTATACAAATATATATATACAGTAACCTTAAAAAAACCCTACATAATTGAGTTAACAGCTGATATTGTAAGGTTGTATGGTTTGCTCAATAGTTTTGTTTCCCATGCCCTCCTTTTATGTCCTTGCTCCTTAGTGGCCTGTTCCATCCTGGTTGCTGGCATTTATCAGCACAAACTGGTGAGAGCATAAGTGAAGGTGGATATTTACCATGAGGAGCACTCCCCCAGGAGAAGGCAGAGTATTGTTGCTGGAGCAAAGCTGGGTGTTTCTTTAGCTCATGCCAGTGCAGGACCTAGAAAACAGGCAGAAGAGCTTAAATTCCTTTCAGCAGAGTTGAGTTGTAGCAAAATTTTCAGCATGTAAGGAGGGACTGTTAACTTCCAGTAGGGTTGAGGAGAAAGCAAGTAGCATCCCAGGATTCGTGCAGATGTTGAGGGAACTGAAGAATCACCCCTCCCTGGCAGTGGGGATGGCCCAACTCAGGTGTTGCAGGTGGGCACTTAGGGATAGAGGATGCATTCCCTACCCAGCAAACACAGAACAGAAGTCACTGGGTGGGTTGCAATTCCAGTTGTGTTTCTTCACCCCTATACCATCATCACCTAGAGGAAAGTGCTGTTTCCCTTCTGTGTCAAGGAACCTTTTGTTTCAAGGAGGCAAAATGAGACTTGTGTGAGACAGCCAGTATGAGAGTGCCACCTTTCTCACAGCAAAACCACCTATCAAACCCTTGCTGCTCACGACACAGCCCTGAAGGCAGCAGAGCCAGAGCTCGATGGAGCACCTGCCCAGCTGAAAGCTTTATCTGCCAGTCTCCTGCAGCACTGGGTGCTTGTGGTAAAACTGAAATCTTCCTCAGCATAGCTGAGCTTCCTCAGCGTGGTTGCTGTGCAGTGAAAGAAGGGATTGGTGTGTGTTTGATCTGTGAGAGGTCCTGGTTTGCCTTGCACTGCAGCTGATGGGCTCAAGATGTGAAACTCCCATCCGAGCTGTGGCTGAGCAGCAGCCTGTGGCAGAGAGCAGCCTTGGGGCACGTCCCTGCCTGACTGTGACCTGCCCTGGAGATGGGAAACTGCACCTGGGCCCCTGGCATGGCTAAAGTCACTAGCCCTGCTTATCACAGCTCCCACTTCACACCCATTCTCCTTTCTCACACTTATTTCCTTATTTGCTGTAGCAGAGGTGGTATATGTCACACTGGTTTTTGACAGACACTGGGGAGCTGGCAGCCAGCCTGGCAAAAAGATTGTTCATGTGATTTTTTTGCAATTGTGAGGAAAAGGTTTGGCATTAGGCATGGAAATGGAAACAAAATAGAATTTTCTCCCTCCCAGATTTCTGTGGCAGCTTTGTCCTGCTCTTTCTTCTTGCTGTGAGACTCGGTTTCTCCACCTGGGAAATGAGGAGAGATGCTTGTATTTTCATCCAAGATACAGATGGCCACTAGCTGCTGTGGCTCAGTCTAATCTGTGCATGCCATGGAAATAGAGGAGAAATGCAGAAGATGTTATCATGGAGTTAGTGGGCCTTAGCACTCACAGTTTGCATGCATTGACACCAGCCATGTACTTTCAGTGTGCACAACTTTCCTGTGAGGCTGCATCAATGGGAATGGAAAGAAATTTTTGGGTCATCAAATTCAGTCCCTTGCTGTGTCTGCCTGGTCATCTTTACCCTTTCCTTTAACAAACTTCTCAGGTTTTCACCCTGTGCACTGCTCTTACCAAAGCTCTTCCAGATCCAGATTCCATTTAGGATTAGACATATTTTTCCACTATTACTTGGGAGGGGAATGTAAGAAAATCAAAACAAGAAAGACTGAAAGTCAAATCGCTCTCTTTCTCATGGTGTAAGATCCTGCACATGGATTGGAGCAATCCCAAACACAAATACAGGCTGGGTAGAAAATGGCATTGAGAGCACTCCTGAGTTGTGGGTGTTGATAGAGGAGAAGCTTGAAATAACCCAGCACTGTACCCCCAGAAAGTTCTACCATATCCTGGGCTGCATCAAAACAAGTGTGACTAGCAGGTCAGGGAGGTGCCTTTCCCCTTCCAATTTGTTGTGAGAATCTCCCTGTGAACATCCAGCTGTGGGACATCTAACAGAAGAAAGGTGTGGACCTGCTGGAGACAGTCAAAAAAGGCCATGAAGATGCTCAGAGGTCTGGAACACATCTTCTATGTAGACAGGCTGAGGGACTTGAATTGTTCAGCTGCAGAAGAGAAAGTTCCAGAGAGACTTTATGGCTCATTCCAGTATGTAAAAAAGCTACAAAAGAGTTGGAGAGGGACTTGGAACACAGACATGTAGTGAAAGGACAAGGGGATATGACTTTAAGCTGAGAGCAGGTAGGTTTAAATCAGAATAGATAGGAATAGAAATTTGTGACTCTGAGGGTTTTGAGACAGTTACCCAGAGAAATTGTGGATGCCCCATCCCTGCAGGTGCTCAGCACCAGGCTTTGAGCAAGCTGGTGTGCTGAAAGCTCTCTGCCCAAGGCAGGGGGTTGGAACTGAGTGATCTTTAAGGTCCCTTCCAACTCAAACCATTCTGTGATTCTGTGATTCTTGTGAGTGAGGTGTTTTATATCTGAGCTGAGGTGGCTGCACCATGAAAACCAGAAGAACACAACACTAAGCAAAGCTGGTGCAGCCACATTAGCTTCACTGCAGTGCACTGGAGGAATCCCTTTGGATGATGCCAACAGCTGAGCACATTTTGTTAGGTGAGTTTGCAGTTGGGTGTAGAACCATTTGAGAAGGAAGTCCTTCCTGTAGCCCAACTTTTATATGCAAAGTAAACCTGGCCTGGCTTCACCATGGGTCTCTAACCCTGTTTTTCCCCCAGCCAGCTTTTGTCCCCCACTTTCTGGGCCCTTTGCAGCCAAGCATTACCTGGCCATGTGTTTCCAGGAACCCTCAGGAAGGTGAATGAGCTCAAGTGTGAAGTCACTGTGCACCAGCTAAAAACATTTAGCCCTTGTGGGGAGGCTCTCATTCAGTAATAAAGTCACCTTACATTGCTGTAGCTAAATCCTCAGAGGAGGATTAAGCACTAAAGGCATTTTAATCCTAAATGAGAACCTGCACATGTGCTTTAATTTATGGGCATGACTTCCCACCTGTCGTTAGCTGACTTGCCTGCACTTCCCTCTATGTCCCTGTGCAGGAAAGCTCTAATGAGATGCAACTGGAATTTGGGTGATGCTGATGTTATTAATTCTCTTTTGGAGGTTTCTATAGTTTGGGTTTCAACGCATTCTTTGTGGTTTGAGTTGGGTTTTTTCCCCCTTTTTAGTCTTTTCAGACACCCTTTCAGTTTTGGTATATAGCATGTTTGATTAGAAGAATTCCAGATGGAAGAATGTTACCTTCAGAGAAACATATGCTTTTTGGCCACTAGAATTACTTTGAATCCTGATGGGAATTAATATGACGCAGCCTCCACCCATGGCTTAGAATAATTCTCTGAATAAGAAGGGACTCTTCCTTTAAGTACAGTTCTTCATAGAAATTCCTAACTCTAAGTGTTCAGTTAAGCTACTGAAGTTACCTAGTTGGAATCCTAATGCTCTGTCTATAAACATTGAAAAAAGTAATTTTGTCTGGGTTGGTTTGTATTAAAAAAAACCATTTTTGGAGCAGTCTCTCTCTTTGTTGGCTAAAGACTTGAGTGTAGAAACTAATCAGGACAGACAGACAGACACCTAAACTTTGTTAGTGCAGTGATTCCACTGTGCTGGAATCTGCTTTTTTGCTTCCAAGAAGGAACTCATCCATGGCCTTTGTAAGGGGGAATAAGGACCACCTGCACTGTTCTTTCATCAGCTGGAGCTCTTTGAGTCTGAGATGACCATACTATAAAATGTGGGCAGAATTAGGTCATGCTAATCCACCAATAGCTTTCCTGGCTGGAAAATACTGCATTAGCGTTCTAAGAACATCCAACAACACCCATTATCCTAAAGCTGATGTCTGTGGGGAGAGGGAAGTGGATTCAGTGCTGCCAACTGATGGAGGATCTAAAGCACAAATCTTATGAGGAGTGGCTGAGGAAACTGGAGCTGTTTAGATTAAAGAAGGCTTGGGGGTGCCCTTACTGTTCCTAAAACTCCCTCCTGGAAGGATGTTGTAGTGTGGGGGAAATTGGTCTCTTCTCCCATGTAACAAGCAATAGCACAAGAGAAAATGGCCTCAAGTTGCTCCAGGGGAGGTTTAGATTGAGTATTGAGAAGAATTTCTTCACTGAAAGAGTTGTCAACACTAGAATAAGCTGCCTGGGAAGTGATGGGATCCCTGTCCCTGGAAGTGTTGAAAAACCTTGCAGATGTGGTACTTGGGGACATGATTTAAGGGTAGACTTGGCAGTGATGGGTTAAGGGTTGGATTTGATGATCTTGGAGGCTTTTTCCAACCTTAGTGATTCCATCATTTTATGAATTCATCAAAAGACATCTGTGGTTCCAGATGCAGTGGTATACCCAAAAGACAGGATTTTGGTTTAGAACAGAACTGGGAACAAAGGCACAGCCCCTGATCCTGCTGTGCTTTGGTTCTTCCAGCTTTTAAATAATATCTGTTCTCTTTGCTTTGAAACCTCTGTCGACACTTGATGAATCTCAGATATTTCTGGAGTGATGATTTGAAACATGAGTAATTTTGTCTTCTAGATAAATCTTTCTCCCTCTGTTGATTACCTGGGGAGCCAAAAGAGACTAAATTTTCCATTTGGACTCGAGATTTGGCTTGTAATAAGCCCCTGATTGAGGTTCTGGGCTATAAAGTTAATATCGTTATAGTAATGATGACAAAATAATTATTATAAAATGCTCAACATGATACTTTATTCTGCATGTAAGATAAGTGGATAAACCTTCCCATTTGTTATCATTGTTTACTAATTATTCCTGCAGCCAAAAATATTTATTGCTCCATGGAACTAAAGGAGAAGGGGCTTAGGCTGAAACTGCCTCTTGCTCATAGTCACTTTCATCCACTAAAAAGGAGGGAAAATAGCCAAGATTCTCTGCTCAAAGGATTGTTTGGTTTTGATTTTGCTGTTGTTGTTTTTAATTATTTTATAAAGTCTTTAGGGCAAGTCTAAAATGTTGTCACCTACTCCCTGATACCTGGAAATCAGTACAACCTGGTCAATGATTCCAAGCTTTTCCAGGAGTTGATCCTCTTCTTTGCAATGTATGAACTGCTGCCAGATTTAAAGCATGTGAGTGGTAGTGCCAGAAACAGTGGACTTCATGCCCTTAGAGCAAAGTGCACCCTTTCAAGTTTTTTTATAGAATGGGTTGCTCCTTATTTCTAAATATACAGAAAATTTGAATTCTATTGTTCATCTGCAATTCTCATAAAACTTTCTGAAAGCAACAGAAAAGCCCAATTTCCACATGAAAACATATTCAATTACACACCAGAGAAGCAGAAAAACAGTCTTTAAACCACTGCAAGATGTAAAAACACACAATCCCTTCTTTAAGAGGTGCCAAAATATCTTTCAAGTGACCATCAGCATTTAAAGCTGAGAGCTTCCTAGGCCTTGAGGCATTTATACACAGACTTCCCCTGACTTGAGAAGTCTGGCAATTTCATTTTAAAGTAGCAATTAAATTATTATTTAAACTAAATCTTGAAGTGACATGTTATACTGCAGGACAAGCAGGTCAGTGTTGCAGGGAAATGAGAACAGGCTGTTGTGAGCATCACTTTTCTGCTCTTCCCTGTGTCACTCACTCATTTAAATCATAGAGCTCAGCAGACCTCAAACCAATTTACAAAGGAATTGCAATAAATTACACTCATCCCTGTTTTCACAGAGAAGGAAACTGAGGCAGAGAGAAGTGAAGAAACTTGGCAAGTTCCTGCAGGGCTGTTGCAGAGGGAGGCAGGATCCAGATCCTTGGGCTCTTTGTGGATGTCAGGCTGTGTTGTGTAACATTACGTGCAAAATCTGTATTTTCTAATTGCTACAGACTAAATCCTAAGGAAATAATGAAATGCAGTAATCCAAACTAATTGTGCACCATAGTTATTTAAGCAATACAGGAGGTTTCACTGAATACCATGCCCACTAAACCCTATCACAAATGCATTTGAAAATAAGAAAAAAATTTGGGTTTTTAAACATTTCCTAGATCTTTGATCAGTGTGACTTTGAAGTCACAAGTGGGGGATGGAGGTGTGCTGTCTTTTGTCTGATCTCAGGGTTTCATACAACTCTGGGACTCTCATTTTCTGAGGGGAACCTTGAGGTTCTTGCTGCCATCATCTCCAGGGTTTCTATTGCTTTCAGCAGCACTAGGGATAAAATTTCTGGTTTGAAAAAACAATCCAAATCTCTTATCCTCAACCAAGCTTATGACAGTGTAATAAAAAAATCCACAACCTCATCTCCAGGATCTGTCTTTGTTCCATCCCTGCCCTTCAAGGAGGTGAATTCTTCAATAGCTTGCACAGATGTGTTTTGTGGTGTACAGATGTACTTAAAGGGAGATGCATTTCTTCATGCCGTGGTGAATTTGGCCTTTAGGTATCAAATTCTTCTCTCTGTTACTCCACTACAAGCTCTTGCACTTTTTCTGGGGCAGGGAATGTCTTTATGTTCAGTGCATGTGAAGGGCTGGGTGTACTGCGGTTCTGGGCCACAGTTTGGGGCTCCTAGGCACTACCACATGCTGCATAATTAATATTAGCAATGAATAATAATAATAATAGCAGCTATAATAATAATAATAATGTCTGAATAGGAGGGAACCCCATAACCTTGCCCTTGGGTGCCTGAGTAGGAAGCACAAGCCAAGGCAATTTGAGAGAGACACCAACAACTGGGTTACAGCAGCCCCAGCAGCTGCTGGCTTTCCTAATAAGCATTATAAATGTGGCTGGGAGAGAGAGGCAGTGCACAGCAATTTCACATTACTGGGCTCCACGTCCAGAGCAGTGTACCATCACCAATGGAGTCATTTCAGTCTCTGCTGGAAAACCAGTGGGAATTACTGCTCTGGAACACTTTCCATTGAAGGGAGAGCAGCCCCAGGAGCAAGCTCTGAGAGCAGCACTGGGGTGTAAAATGAATTGCAAACAACTCTTGCTTTTATGTCTTCCATACAAATGCTTGAGTGATGAGAGTCAGGCTATTAAGAAAGGTTGCTCTGTGGTGCCAGCCAATTGGTTATCACTGGGGTGATTAACAGCTCTACCTGTCACCTCTTTATTCCAATGTATGGGGCCCACTTTGTGGGGGACTCAGTGGGGTTCTGGCAGATCCCCACTGACCCCTAATTTGTTGCAGGATGCATCCGAAGGAGGTGCTGAGCATCCCCACCTTTCAGTGATGACAGCACTTCTCTGAAATCAGCATTCCCTTGAGAAATGACAACAAAAGATGATAGGAATTTGTATTTTTTTTTTGCTCCACTGTTACTGTTTTTATTCTGCTTTCATATCTAGACTTACAGTGGTTCCAGAAGGCTGTTTGATACCTGGAGAGAGAAGCAATCTGATCTTTATGTCACTCTTTCAGGATGGTGTTCCTGGTGCAGAAAAGGCTTTTGATAGCACAACCTGTCCTTCCACTAGCAAAGCCCAGCATAACATCAGCAGCTCAGCACGTATTTGGGCCCTCTGCTACACAGGAGCAAACTGAAGCTTTGCACTGAGAAATAAAAAAGGATTTGGCCTCATGTCTCAGTGCCAACGAGTGTCATGGTTTCCATTTAACCTGGCATTTATTGCCTCTCCCAGGAAGACCCTTGAAAAGTGTCAGCAAAACAATTGTTGGTGTAATTATCGTCTGGATAAAGAGCTTCAGCATGCCAAGCCAAATCCTGCCCACTTTCAGTCTGCTGTAAACCCAATGAAACTCTCTTGATTTTTTTTGCATTATTGGGAAAGCAAAGCCCAGCTCTTCAGGGCCCTTCCCAGTCATTCCTGGAAGGGTCAGTCTCTGCTCTGAAATCCACCACACCCCTGCTCTTGCCATCCAACATCTCCTAGGTCACAGCCATTAACCTACTGCCAGTGCAATTCAAGCAGTTTTAATGCCCCTTCTCCTCTCTGATGGAAGGCTTTTCCTGAACTTCACTCCTCTGATGTTTAGAAATCTTCAATTTTCCAGACTTTATGGCCAGTTTGTTCTTGTGCCAACATTGTCCTTTTGCTTAAATACCTCATTTCCCTCCATGGCGCTTGCCCACCTTCGCCTCCCTAGGATGTATTTATAGAGAGCAATCATATTCACTGCTCACCAGTGCCTGCTCAGCACCTTCCAGTATAGGTCCCTGGCATCTGTCTTGTAGACAGGGCTCAAAGTGCTTCCTCTGTGTCTGAGCACAAATAGAGTTCCCACCCTGTTCCAAACATGGTGCTTGCACACGCTGGATCTGGTCCAAACGGCCTCAGGATTGCCTATACACTTAATTTAAATGGCAACAAAAATAAATCTCAACCCAAGCTGTCTCGTGGGACGGGCTCTTTGCAAACAATGGAGATCTGTGCCCTTCTCTCAGTTCCCTCTGCCTGAGAAAAAAAAAGGGCAACTCCAAGTTGCCGAGGCTGAATTCCCTTCCCGCCTCGCTGCTGCGCTCCCCCTGCCCTGCTCCCGGGGTCTCACTGGGGAGGGGAGCCCCTGCAGTGGTGCTGATAGGACTGGAGTTGTCTGGCTGCCAGGGTGAATCACAACAGCGCCGTCTCTAACATCCCACCGCCTGTTAATTAATGCATTAATGAATTGCCTTCTAATTCCTATAATCATCCTTATTTTTGGGGGGTGAGCAGGCTTTCAAGGTTGCACAGCTTGCCCAAGGCCACGTAAGAAGTTAGTGGCAGAGCCAAGAAAGAAAACCTGGGTGCCCTGACTCCTGGGCTGGGCCAAATTGCTCTCCTTTTGGTAAAACATCCTACGCACCATTTCCTTCGCTCCAGCAAATGCGCTCGGTGCGACGAAACACCTTTTTTTTTTTTTTTTTTTTTTTTGCCTTACAGCAAGACTGTAGCAAAGCGTGTAACAAACTGAGATTTGAAGCTGCCTTCAGCAGTTCCTAATCTCTGCAAACGTTATACTCTTTGTGGTAAGGAGCTTGGGAAGCTCTCCCTGCCTCCTTTGTGAAGGCAGATACGTGGAACTGGCAGGGTATTGTTTTCACTTCTGAGTCAAGCTCGCCTTCTGTACGCAGATAAAACTTCCTTCAAAGTCAAGAAGAGTTTTGCTGAAGTGCATTAGCCCAATTTGTTTTTGACTTCTATGTTACTTCACTGACATAAAAAAGTACAAACTAGTGCTAATGCTATAGGCAGCCAGTGCAGCTACTGAAGGGGGAACTGGTTTGTGATCTGTTAGTGCATTGATGGGAAAAACATCCAGTTCTGATGATCCGTTTTCCTCTAATTAATAATTTTATTTTTCACTTGTTCACAGTAACGCTTGTTTTTGCACATCTAAGTTAAAAATAACCTCCCCTAACTTCATGTGTAAACATGAACAGGATTATCTTTAGTATGTTTGATATTATCATTATTATTTTTTGTTATTTCACTATCATTACTATTCAGAGTTCATCGCAGAGGTAATATTTCAAGACAAATTAGGCAGAATTTGTATTTAACCAAATCAATCCTAGAACTGCTTCATCACCTTTGAGTGACTGATCTTGAGATGTTTTCATGGACTTTGTATATAAAGTGACCTTTACCTTCTTTTCAGTTTCCTGTGTCATTGTTACTCACGAGGGCAGCCCATCAAATGAGAATCTAAGTAAGAGAAATATGCATGTAATTTATTATATGGATTCATTGTTCCAACAAACTAATATTTCTTGTGAGAGGTGGAGGACTCTCAATCTACATGTATGGTTATGGTTTTGGGTGAGAAATTTTCACCAGAAAAAGAACCTTTTTGGAAAGAACCTGTATATTTCAGTACTTTTTAAATTTCTTTTAAAACATGAAAAAAATCTGGAGTGGCACCAGCATTGCTAAGGGTCTTGATTGTTTTCTGCTCGTGACTAAAATGGAAGGTGGTCTCAATCTTGTGGTAAAGGTTCTATAATACACCAAAATTCAACTGTTTTCTTCTCTCTATTGCAGAAGTGGGACTTTGAATGTCTTGTATTCAAGGTAAAAACAGAATTGTAAAGTCCCACCTCCCAAATGTAGAGATTTTAATCACTCCAAGATCTGCTCAGCTGGCAGCCTCTTGCCCAGGACAGGACCAGACTGGGGTGATAGGTTGAAAAGTGCTGTTCTCCTGCATGAGACACAAGATAGGAGGGCTGTTGGGGGTTTGTTGGGGGAGAGAAGTCCATGGAAGTCCTAAAGAAAGAGATCAGAGGAGGAGGCAGAAGGGAGGCTCCTGCCTGGTGGTGTGAAGATTGCTGATTCAGGGCTGCAGCCCTTGCAGGAGTTAGTGTGCTCTGCAGTGCGAAGGGAGCCAAGCCACTTATGCAATATTAATATTAATAACTGCTTTGCACTTCTATAGTGCCTTTCATCCGAGGATTTCAAAGCGCTTTACAAACATTAATTAATTAAGGCCCATAACACCCTGTGAGGTAATGCAAGTAGATATTACAGCTCATGCAGAGGCCAGAATTGCCAGCATTACAGGTATAATCCTCTAGCAACAGTTAACTTATTCTTGAGCAAGCTTTCTTACTTATAGGCATAAACAGGCTTCCCTTTAACACCGAGCGTGTCTTTTTTTTTCCCTTCTTCCCCTTGATCCGTCAGTCTTCACACAAGCAAAGCTCCCACTACGAGGCAGCCAAATGAGGTGAATGAGCAGTACTTCCATCTCCCAGCTCACTGCTTCCTCTTTGATCGCCTGATAAAATTGTAGGATATTGAGAGGCTGCAGAGTTGTGTCACATATTAGTGTCCTGCTTCTGTGGGGTTTCCCTGTTCTAAATATACTTTGCACCAGGGAGATTAAAAAAGGAAGTGAACTAAAATATGTTTTATGGCACCTGCTTATCAGATGACCTCCCAACAACCTGCAGACATTAGCTAATGTAGCCCTCAATGCAACTGGTCATAAATGCCATTAGTGCCCATTTTAGCCAGGGATGTTTTAACCATTCCCAGCTCCTGTATTTGAGGACTGAGTTTGAGGCTTGTGAGGAAAAGGTCACCACTTAAATCTTCTGCCCTGTTCATTGCAGACCCTAATTTAACTCTGGTCTTGCCCTTTGTCAGCTCAACATTTGTGCCCATCCTGCTTTCAGCCTGCCTTTTCCTCTATGGGTACGTGTTGGATGCTTTTCCATCCATTTCTGTCCTCTCTACGTTGGACTAGAGTAGAGTCAAGCTGAGTGAGGAACATTCCAGGCAGCTCCATGTGCACCTACAAAGGGTTCCTGTCTCAAAATCCAGCGTTGAGAACACACTGAGACCTGGGTTGACATCTCTGGCCATGCTGAGTCACGTCATGCATTTAAATATGCTGGCACGTGTCCCTCAGTTCATCCTGGCAGGAGCAGACCTGTCCAAGGGGAAGCCAGGTGGTTGGAAAAGCCATGTTTGTGCTCATGTATTCCAGTGCTCACAAGTTCTCCAGAGTCTGCAACAAGCAAAAAATTGGTGTTTATTGTATTTGCAACAAAATGCCTATTTTTTTCTGCCATTAGCTCATCTTCCATCATCTCCCTTCTCCCTTTTGGGACTGATGGAGTTGATCCTTGAGCTCCAAGCTCTACACACAAGGGAAGTGTCATGTCCATCCCACCTGACCATTTTGGTAATCATCCACTGCAACTGGAGAGGCACAAAAGGATCTTTGGGAGCAATTACTCCAGAGCACAACTTCTCCAGGATTTGCCCATTCAACTGCATTCTGAAACTGCACAGACATTAGCTAATTAATGTGGTGAGTTCACTAAACCAATTAATTGCATTTCTTTCTGTGAGTGGGCTGGGCCTATCAGTCATCTTCATAGAGTGCCGTTTAGGGCGTTAAAAATATTCTCTTCATCAAATTAAACTTTATTAAATAATAACTCCTTCCAAATTCTGGGCTAGGAATGAACAACGTCACTCTAACCACAAGAGGTGTTTATTGCACATAAACTTCTTTTACTGCCCTGCCAGCTGTGATAAAACCAATTCAGATGCATATTCTCAGTACAGTAAGCACTTTCTCCCCTTTCATAGTCTTATTTTAACCCAAAGAATCCATCCTTTTGTGCAGAACTCCCACTGAAATCAATGGGAATTTTGTGTGTGCAAAGAATGCAAGGTTGAGAAGTTAGACATCCTCATGTTGGCCAGGAAAGGCATTGTGCTTGCCACAAGGGGCTTTTTGGCAGGCAAGAGAGTTTTTTGCATTTTTCAAAGGCAAGCAGAACTGAAGAAACGCTTAAAGGCAAGGAGAAAAACATTGTCTTTTAGTTTTGTTTCTCCTTAATTCTAAAGAGACCCTGAAAATACATATTTTTAATGTAAAAGAATTTTAAGACATATCTTTTAATAAAACCCTTTTTTTAAGAAATATCCTCCTTCATTTTATGTAACTTCTCTGAACTCACAGATTTATCTGTTAGAAGACATCTTTAGCAAGACTTCTTTTCACCTCAATATTTGTCAGACAGCAAAATTTAAAGTTGCTAAATAATAATAATAATAATAATAATTGTATCTCAATTCAACAAAATTATTTTTTGTTTTAGGTTTCAATATCTAAATTTCTGCTTTATAAGTCTAATTTAAAAATTGGTTTAGGGAACTTTTTATGTTTTGCTAGTTACCCCAGAAACTTTATATTTTAAGATATGTTGAGCACCATGTAGTGAACACCAGGTCTAATTCTTGGCACTCAAAAAATCATCACGTATTAGTAATTTCTCTGCTGTAATTTCATCCTTGAAGATCTACTTGATATTGATTTATGTCTGCTTAGGAACTAGTTAAAGCAGCATTTCCAAAGCTTTAGTAAGAAAAAAAGACACAAATATAAAGGTGCCACTGTCTAAATGGCTTTGACTTCAGTCCCCACTCAGTGACCAGCCCTGTTTTGTGATTCTAAGTTATGGATACCCCATGACTGGAAGTGTTCAAGACCAGCTTGTGCAGGACCCTGAGCGACCTGGTCTAGTGGAAGGTGTTCCTGTCCATGGCAGAGGGTTGGAATTAGATTGTTTTTACAATCCCTTCCAACCCAAACCATTCTATGATTCCATGATTCTGTGATTTAATGATTCTGCATCCTCTGGTGCTCATGAGGTCCAAGAACAGGTCTCAGTGCCCTGGCAGGATGTCACCCCACATGGGGCTAAGGAGGGAGGGACACACAGAATTCTCTCTAGTTGAGGATCCCCTTTGCCTGCTCCATGGGTAGCTGCTCCACTACTTGTCAGCTGTCTAACACTGTACTCAACTCCCACTTACCCATTAAAAAAAATAAATCCCAGGTTTTGACTGCCTGTAGCCTTTGAAGAAACTTAAGGGAAGAAATTTGTTGGAAAATTTTGTTTTCTCTTCTTCCCACCCCTTTGTTTTCCACGTCATGCTCCACATTTCTGCAGGAAGGCTTAAAGCTGCCCAATGACTCAGTTTTTTTGGCTGATCTTTGTTCCACCAAAAGTGTTTGACCTCCACAAGGAGAGCTGAGTAGCCAAACTCTGGGTTCTGTATTTCTTTTGCCATCCCAAGCAGCTAAAATGAACATTAAAACACCTATCTTGCACATACTTTAGTCTTCTCATTAGATCTAGCTTTTAGTTTTGTGTCCCTTTAAGAAATAGATTGAAAAATGTACCTCACTGCGTGTTTATGTTGAAACTTGATAACACAAAGATCCTGCTTCACAGCTTCTTCAACTCATCATTCCTTTTATTAATTAAATTAGGGCAAATTATATGAAACATATAATGCTAAGATTAATTTGGAGATTCTTGGAAAAACTCCAACCAATTAGAATGATAGTTAAAAATAAATTCATATCTAAAAAAGAAAGAAACCTGAAAGACCACAGGAGGCCACAAAACATTGTAAGAACTTGAAAATAAAGCTGCAGGGAAAAAAATCAATTGCATTGTGGCCAATATTAATCTACCATCAATAAATACCATATCTTTCACTGCTTATGGTAATTGCCCCAGTGATTCCCCTTAAAGTGGTTCTTGAGCACTTAGAGGGGCTGTTGATAGCATCTTATCAGGTCTCAAAGCAATGGTGTGAAAGCACAAATAGGAATCTCAGCCCGGACTGAGAATAGATGTGGTATTTAAAATGTGCTGATTTGACACCAAGTTGTTGTTTGTCACAGACATTAGTTTTTATCTGCTTAGTGGATAGTTCTTCCAGAGGGGTCTCTGCAGCATTTCTCTGGCATTGCTACTCAGCTTGACATGAGGGGGATTTTCCAGTAAAAGTAAATATTGAAATAAAATAGGTCCAAACTCCAACTGCTTCTTCAAACTGACTTTTTTTTTCTGGAATCATGGCCTGAATGCTTTGGGATGGCATGTGACTTTTCATGGGTTCCTGCCTGAGGGCTGCTGCTTTCTCCAGCCTGAAAAATGTCAGGAAGGAGCTCATGCTACCGTGAAAATGTCGTAAAAATGGTTGTCACACCAAAGGGAAGTGAGCTTGGTGTTTTGGCTTTTTTCTTTTGGAAAGTGTTTTGAGCCAGAGCTAACATCCATGAAAGTTGGTTGCTGACCTTAATTGCCTCTTGGGAAGTAGGTACAATGTCACATTTGTTGTGTGCAAAATGGCATTCTCAATTTCCATTAGTTACCTAGAGCCCATCAACTTTCATGGATTTTAGGAATTATCCAGCTGAATCTCTCTTTATGCTTTTTTTGCCGCCAGGACCTGTAAATTTCACAGGTCAAGTCCTGCAGAAAAGGCCTAAGTGGCCATCACTGTGAAGGGCACTGTCTGATCTAGAAAGTTTGAATATTTTCACAGCAGAAGAAACACTTTGCATGCATATTTTGCCAATTTCTAGGTGACCCTGGTTATTTTTTTACTATGCAGCTCACAGGATGCTCAAAGTGCCCATAAATGATATGTGGCAGAAGGAATTTGCCAAATATGAAAAGATTTCTGGGATTCTGTTTAAGTAGTACCAAGTCAGGCAGCAGAAGAGAGGCACATAGGGATTTTCAGGCAACATCCTTCAACAGGATATACTGAGCATGATCTTGTGATTATTTTATGTATATGTGTTACTCTTCCTGATGACCACACATAAAATTTGATGTCCTTGTATTCACTCATTAGTGAAAGTTATGTTTTGCTTATTATTTAGATTTCCTTAGGCTTAAATGGCATTTTCTAGATTTTACAGAAATGTTCCAGAATTTATCCCTTCCAAGGTGGCATGTGCTGTTTGAAATTAAACTAAAAGACATCTCTTTGATGTTACTTTTCATTCTAAACTTAGCCATCAAATGCCAAAGCCCCACTTTTGATTGAACACAGCTTCCTTCGTTTTTGTAAGTTTTTTTTTTTTTTTTTAAAGTAAAGATCTCATTAAAAATTAAATTTTCATTCCCCTCTAATGTATCAGCAAGATTACAGAACTCTGATTTACTGTTAGGATCGGAAATTAACTTCAAAAGACAAGAAATGGAAAGTGGTGGCTTATTCTCCCATGGCATATTACAGCAGTAAGAGAGAGAGTGATATAGTGATATCAGAAATGCATTTTTCTCTTAAATGAAGAAAACTATATCAATTCATTTCACACCTGTATATTTACTTGCACTTCAGGACACTTTTCTACCCTAAGTAAACATCTGGGATAAGTCACAAGCTGGTATTAGTATTGTAAAATATACTGGAAGATAAGAAGTTTCACTTTTCTGATGCATCCACTGACAAGCACTATTCCCTATTATATATTTTCAAGCTAAATTAGGCAAAGTATTGAGTGTTCTGGCTTGCATCCAGCTGCATATTTAAACTCATTCTTGACAGCAAGCAGCAGTGGTCCCACTGACCCTGGTTATATGCCATAAAGAGCTATGCATTGAATTGCCCAGCTGGGTATGAGCCAGGGTGCAGAACATTTTGGGGATCCAGGCCATCCCACAGTCACCTCTATGGTTTCTGAGTATCTGCCTTAAGTCATTCTTTTTTTTTTTTTGAAATGGCATCTCTGTTGTGGTATGTTATCCCTCCTTCCTTCATAAAAACCTTTATTGAAGTTTCAGCTCTGTCCTTAAGGCCTGATCCAGACCAGGATAGGAGGCATTGCATTCCCAGCTGCTCTTGGAGCTGGCTGAAGTCATCCACAGGGGTTTAGGCATCTTGCTGGAAGAGGTCCTGTGCTTACCTTGCCTGCTTTTAGCTCTGTGGGCTTTTTTGGAGGGTAGACCTGGTGAAGAAAGCTCACAATCCTGAGGGATTCACCACCAGAGAAAGTTTTGTCACTTGTAGAAGCTGACAACACAGGAGTGTTTAATGCTTATTCCAAATGAGACAACTCATAGCAGTACCTGTGCTCAGAATGGGCCCCCAACTCAGTGTTAAGGGCTCATGTCAGTTTGTGAAGTGCATTCAATATTTTAGAAAAATAGATAATAAATAATTCCCAACCCCTACACTGAGCAGTAAATTGTCAAGAAAGAAAAGACCAAGTGGAAGTGCCCAAACTAGGGCTGCAGGGAAATATGGCTGGGACAAGTAGGTCCCAGGCTTCACCTGAGCAGGTCTTCAAAGGACAAAGAAAATCAGCTTTGCTTTGTTCCCTTCAAAAAACACAGTCTCCAAAGGAAAAGGAGGAGCCTCTCACCATTTATGTTGTAGTTCAGTGGTTAAAACCACTTGCCCAAGAAAAGCAAGACAAGTTTTGGGTTTGCTTCTGCCTGGGAGGTTCAAACCTATGTTTCCCAATTGCCATGGGAGTACCCCAACCACAAGACTGCAGGTGACGCTGGGTGGAGAAAGCATTTCTGCATTCCTTGGTCAAACTGTGGGACTGTGCAGGAAAGATGAAGAGATTCCCACAACTCTTTGTGAGGAAAAAGAGATGCTGGGCTTCTGGGGCATTTTCCCTTTTGTGTCAGACTGATATCTGTTTATCTAGACACGGTATGAGATTTGGATTTAGGAAAGGGGAGTGATAATTTCAGGAGTGACTCAGAGAGGCATTTAATGAATAAAGTGTTTTCTCCTAGAGATTATACTCTATACATCCTTCAAATACTAGTCCACAGCACTGTAGTGCAAAACACTTACTTAAAAAAAAAAAAAAAAAAAAAAGTGGAAATTGAAATTTAAGACAGTCCTCTTTTTAAACATTAGGACATGAACACGTGTTCTGCTTGAAAGTCACCTTGGGGTACTGTGACTCCTTCATTGCTTTCTCTCTATGATGAGTACATCAACATAGTTTGAAGGAGGAAATAAACACTTTCTCCTTCCCATGCCCTGGATCTCACCCTCACCCAATAACTCAGAGTTTAGGATGGTTTCATGGGAAATGGGAACTCTGAAGCCCTGGGGCTGAGGAGGGCCCAGGACCCATTGTCCCTGTTCCTGGTGAGTGCTTTAATCCTGGGGTTATTACAGGAGCAGAGGGCACTGCCACTGCTGCCTCCTCCCCTGCCAGCTGCATTTAAAAGAAGAAAGCAACTACGACTGCATTCTTGAAGGGTGTGATCTTGTGAGTGAGAGGTAGGTGTGTGTGTTCCCAGAATTTCTCCAGAACTGGGTCCCTCAGGGGACTCTGGTGCCACCTTGCCTTGCCATGCTGGATGCCACTGGGGCTGCCCAGGCCAAGCCAGGCACACCATGAACTGACTAGAAACCAAAGTTTAAACCACCTTCATGTCCCTCTAATGTAATTTCAAGTCTAAAAAAAAAAAACCTCAAACTAAAACAAGGCACCTCCAGGGTGAGATGGTAGAAGGAAGGGGTTGAGGGTTGTGATTTTTTTTTGGTGCTGTAATTTCCCCAAGTCTTTTCTGTCAGATGTCATCAGCAAACACTGAGGTCCTTTAAGAAGGGCAGCCTCCATGGACATGCAGAATTTCCCTTCCAGGATGTGCTTTTCTCTTCACTAACCACAAAGAAAAGCTACAGACGTGCTTTAATGCAGGGTCACTTAAAATTATATGTGGGCTTCAGTATAACTTTACTCTGAAAAGTGTAGACTTAGATTAAATGTAACAGTGAAATTATTTGTGAGTGGTGAGACTCTGGAACAGCTTACCAAGAGAAGCTTTGGACTTCCCATCCCTGGAAGTGTTCTAGACCGTGTTGGATGGGGCTTGAGCAATCAGACTTAGTGGAAAGTGTTCCTGTCCATGGCAGGGATGTTGAAACTGGATGATCTTTGAGGTCCCTTCCAGCCCAAACTATTCTATATGCTTGGACTAAAGTATATGGGCTTAAGCATTGTGCTTAGGTATGTGCTTAAGTGATGTGCCTGAGTAGGTTAAAGGCAGGTCACTGGGAGCTGCCTCAGTGTACTGGCCATTATTTTAATTGTTTTCCTCTGTTACTCCCTATGAAACAAAAACAATTCAGTAAAAATGGTTCCCTGTGTGTGTGCTAAAGCAATATGGGACATTAATCTGGAAAATAGGGCCATGTCTCCACTGAGATCATACGGGATCCTTTTTGTCTCACCTAACGCGATTTCCCAGTTTACAAGATGGAAATAGCTTTCCTGTGACTGAAGGCGTCTTTCACACACTGTTTCTTTAAATTATCATTTGCAATCCCTCAAAGAGACAGAGGCAAAGGAAACTGGGTGGGAATTAGTTGCTCCTTCACGTACATTGCACTAGTTACTGTGTGGGAGGATCATTATTTCTAATGATGATGGATGGTTCCTATATGAAAGGGTTTTTTTGCCTGTGTTGTTCCCCAAGTTGGAGCAAGAAAGGGTTACTATTTTAATGAGAGAAGTTGAAATACAATTTATTGAGAGGGATGAAAAAGAAAAACCATAAAGGCTGAATCAAGACAAATGGAATGCTTTTACCTGATCACTCTTATGGCGTTGCTGCTTTCACAAGGTGTACACACACACACACACACACACACAAAATCTGCCACTGAGCTCTGACTTCAGATGCTCTCTGCAACCTCTTTTTTCCCCTTGTATCTTCAGAAGACAGTTTTCTCCAAATAAATATTTCCAATGCCCATTTTTACTCAAAGCACAAAGAGGGAAAAATGTGACTACAAAAAGCTTACACGTTGACAATTTGTTTTTCTTTTTTAACAGCCCCCGACAGAGCCTGTCTCTATTGCGAAATGACAGAAACCCGACACCTTTATCACACTGATGTACCACTATTACTCGGAGCCCTGAAGGTGCTACCCAAAACAATGGCAAAATAAAAATCTGCTAAACGGGGACCCTCATACAAACACAGCATAAAAGCATCAGTTTATTCCAATCCATACTCAGCTGATTAAACTGAGGAGTTGTCATGAAGATAGGTAGATAAATAGATTGATCATATCTTTTTTTTTTTTATTTTTTTTTTTAATTTTTTTAATAATTGCAGCCTTCAAACTTAGCATATTTTGACAGTGGAGTATATTAAAAACCATTAAAACAGCTGTTTTGCTGTAGGGAATATTACTTGTGGGTTGAATGCAGAGATATGTGTAGGTATTTATTCAGTAATCAATCATAGAGAGGAAAGACCTCGAATTTCAGTTGGAAGTTTTTATTTTTATCCTTTTCCTTACTACTGGTCTTTAAACCTGCTCTGAGGAAAGCTATACATGCCCGGCTGGTGCTCATCAAAAGCAAGCAATCACAGCTAAATCAGCATGCAAAATGCCACTCAACCTTGGGCCTTTATTAAAATTTGCTGGGACTCAATTTGAGATAGCGATCGTTCTTATTAAAAAGCAAAATGTAAGATAGTTTTTTTATATAAATCTCTGGATGGAATGGAATTGTTAATCAGCATAGGCTGATGTGATTTCTCTGTTGCAAATCCTGCCGAGGGCTCAGAAGTGGCACATTACCATAATTCCTAGGCTAGAGCTGGCAGCTTGAAAAAGACCTGCAAGAATCTTTAAAATGCTTAAGCAAAGCTGTAAGTCACAGCAAACAACACACACTGGAGATGGTTACCGCAGGTTCCTCGTGTTATATAACAAAGTTTCTTCCTTCAGTCTGTTTGCTCTTACCACAATTTGCTGTTCTGTTGGTTAATTGTTTATGTTTTCTTGAGAAAAAGGACAACAACAAAAAAATTCTAAATCTAACCAAAGCTCTGTTATTTCCTCCAAACCCCAACCTATTTTTATACAAACCTCTCTGCTGTGTTGTGAATTTGATATGTGGCATCACTCAACTAGGTACATATATACATATGTATTTTTACCTTTAAACTAGCATCAATTATTGCAGGATTAGTTTATCACTTTTTTTATTCCCCTCGTCCTCTCCTGCTCTTATGCTGGTGCATTTCAGCCCTGAAGTATCTTCAGGTCAGCAGTAAACATATCTCCATCACTATTTTGTACATTAGTTTTAAAATATTGCTGAGCTATTTGTTATCCCAAGCATTAATAAAATTGAGTTTATAATTAATAAGAATCACTAAGTAATGCAAATGACAATTATTTTGTATGATTGAAAACATGATGCCAATCACTGAAGATAGAAAACTCCACAGCTGAACTCTGCATGGCCAGTACGATTATGTTTTATCTTTAATATTTTCACAAAATTCAAAGTCTTCTGTTGTGCCTATATTAAACACTGCACAAATGTACAACAAAGAAGAACTGTTTTTCTACTTTTGTTTTATTCCATCTGAAAATATAAAGAACAAGGGATAATAACCATTAAAGCATGGTCCATACAAATGTCATAGTAGCTCACTGCAGTACATTCTGGAGGCCATGATATCAATAACAAATATTTTCATTGACTCATATGCTTTTGTCTCAGGATCCAAGACTGACAGTCGACTGCTTTCTTCTGGTCTTTAATCAGAAATGCACAAGAGAGAAATGAAACAAAGAGCCTTTATATTAAGTACTTCTATCTTGGTATTGCTGGTCCAAATCTTGTCCAGGCCAGTAGTGGACAAAAGTATTTTTTTTTTGTTTTGTTTTGTTCTATTTTTTTGTTTTTTTTGGTTTTTTTTGGTTTTTTTTTTTTGTTTGGGATATGTGAAATAAAGATGTTGCTCATGGTCCAGTTTTTATGGGAGATGTGTCCACCAAAGAAAAATATCTCCTCCCAGGACTTTGTTGAGGTGTTCTGTGTTAAGACACTGAAAACTCATTGCACAAAGGGTGAGTTACCTGTTGACCTACGGGACAGCCTTTGCAAACTGATGCATATGGAAAGAGAAAACTTGTTCTGATGTTCATTCTTCCGTACCTGCCTTGAAGATTGTGAGAACAAATCGGTCACAGATTGCTGCCTGATAGTCATGAGCAAATTTTAATTCCAGCATGCAGGCACTCCCTTTGGAAGGGAAAGACGGGCTCAGTTGCACATGGAGAGACAGAATTGCAACCTTGCAAAAATCAGAGACTTTGTTTCGAGAGCCAAACAAAATTGAATGTGTTCCCCCCACACACATACATACACTATCATCAAATATTATCAATTTAATTGCTCGGCTCCTGCAGCTGTGAGCACAATATATCAGCTTGACGGGAATGGAATTCGTAATTCTGTAAGACGTGTTCGAAAGTAAAATATTGAGCTAAATTTTCAGCTAATGAGAATCAGCATAGTTCCACTAACCTCAGATAAGCTACTGAGCAAGCAGGAATCATTCGAGTTCCTCTGACTTAGTTGGAATGCCTTCACTCGATTCAGCAGAGGAATATAAATTTACTCCAAGAATTTTTGTTTCTACACCTTTTTGGGGATCTGATATATCCAGTGCTTGGAAGGAGCCAGCATGATGTGATACACCCCAGCAGATCTTCTCCAAACATCAGGGGCTCTGCCGGGGAGCTGCGCTGGCAAACTCGCTGTCACGGGATGCTGTCGATGCTTAAAATCTACACAGCTTAGGGGAGAAGTTAATGGAAGAGAAATCTATTTAAAGGTGTTAAATATAAAGACATGATCTCTGGCTCAGAAACTCTCGATCTGCAAATTTCTGGCATATTTGAGAAGTACCATCGTGTGCCTGCACTTTTCTTATGTTCTGTGCATGTTCGCTTTTGGCCTTTATTTAAAACATGATCCTAAGTTGAGAGAACCTTTGCTCTGGACAAATATTGCTGATTTTAAGTTCCCAAAAAATGGATTATGGACTAGAACTTTTTCTTAGTTGTCAGAGATTTTGCTTCCTTTTCCCCTCACTCTAACAAAGCATTTCCCCATTGTTTTGAGCATTTAAATAAATAATAATAAAAAAGACAATTAATACAATAAATAGAAGACCATAAACTTCACATACTCATTTTTAGCTATTCTAGGAACAAGATGAGAATGGGAATATTTACCCTGGGTAAATTTCCCACTCCATACCATCTTACCAGATCGCAGAGTTTAGTAATGGCAATTTTCTAAATTAGGAAAAACATTTGTCTTCTATGCTTTAGTCAAATTATTATCTCTAAAGATGAAGTCTCAGTTGTCTATAACTGATATAGATATGCACACACATGTATGTTTACATATATAGGTATATACTTATATGTATATATATTGCTAGAAAAAATTCTTTTATCTCAGAGGTAGTAATTTGTGCCTGCACAAAGGAGATGAAAATAATAACACCTTTCCCTTGTTTTCCTGGGCTATTATTGATTTACTTAGGTGCAAAGCCATGGAGAATTGGGCCTTTTGCATTTAATTCTGTGTGTTTCCCAACTAATGCTATGTGACCTATGTGAATGAAAGTTTAGCATTCTTGAAGGGTTATGTAAATGTATACGTTAGTGAATAAACAGATGTTTTTTAATGAAAAACATCTTTTCATGAGCTGTGTCATACTGATTTGATTCTTTATTTATAGTATCAGATCTTTGATGTAATGAAAAAATGAGTAGAGCTGAGTTTACAAAACCCAAGTTCGAGTGGACATCCTTTAGAAAGGTAGGAAAATTGACATTGCATCAACTAGTGGTAGGTAAACTAGTGCAGCTGATTTTTTATTACTAGTGCTTGAGAACAAAAAGATGCGGATTCTGATCCAAGGATCTTTGGCTGCCCAGCAGATCTGTTTTCCAGGCATCAGAAATGCCCCGTCAGTTTGAAGGAAGCAGCCTCATTTTTCAATTTGAAACAGCAATCAGATTGGAAGAGACAGAAATTATCTCTCAGGAAAAGAAAAAAAAAAAGGGAAAAAAACCCCCCAAACCATAACAAAACAAAAGAAAAACCAAAGGAAAAGCCTAACCCCCCCCCCCACCTAAAAACTTAAAGAGATATTTTGTTTATTTCCATTCACATCAAGTAAAAATGGAACAGGAGTTTAGATGCCTGTGCTGCATTTATTTATTTCTTTGAATGACTGGATTTTTTAGAATCAGGTTACGCAGCTGGACTTCACATTGCATTTGCTGCGGCTGCTTCATCAGAAATGCTGGTAGTATTTGTCAGCCTGGAAGTGTCTTGAGGCTGCTTCTGAGAGATACAAGGAGGCAACTGATAAGGAGAGCATCAGAAGGGCAGTTAATTGCCTCCAGTCTCTCGGTGCCGGGGAATATTTAAAATCTATGGGATTAAAGGCAGATTAAAAACTGTGGAAGCAGGAGCCCAATAGCGCTGAAAGATCATAATCAGCAAGGGTAATGGCAGAGCAAAAATGAATGTGGCAAATAAAATGACAGATAGGAAATTCAGATCCGCTTCTAATGCTCGAAGTTCCATCTTGTAAGCACAATTCATCTACGTGTAAATCATTTTTTGGCTTCAAGCTTATCAGCCAATCGGTGAATTAAAAATGCTCTTTCCTTGGAGGATTAAAGAGGTTGATTGAAGTCAGTGTGAAAACTGGCTAATAAGTCTGGAAATGTCAGGAGGGTGCTTCATAGGAACTCAGTGTACTTTTTCTATCAGAGCTATGAAACAGGAAGTTTGAAAAGCTCTGTAGTTCTGTTACTTTGAGAAATGCTTTTGTGTTGTTTTTTTTTTTTTTTTTCTTTCTCCCTCCTGTGTGTCAGAGTGTCATGCAGAAATATTTTAATTTGCAAGATGAATGGCGATAGATGCAAATGTTGAAAAATGAGATTGGGTGAATTCACTAAAATATGCAGAGAAGTAAGAGAAATTTCATTTCAGAAAGCTCAGTGAATGCATATCACGGCCATGGGAAGTTCTAGGTTCCAGGCCATGAACTGCTTAGACATGTCCCACCTTGGAGAGGATGTTTAAACTTTGCTTCTTTTCCATGCCTAAAAATCAAGCGTAGGTGGTGAGGCCAGGGATTGTTTTAAATCAGCCTCTCTGCTAAACAGGAGCTTCCAGGGCATCTCCCAACACTGTGCACAAAAAATATACACTCCCATACGATATGAAGGTTTTCCATCTGTTAAAAACTGAATGAGTTTCTCAGAGCTTTACATGCAAGAACTGTACTGTTAGTGTTTCCAGAGGCAGTATTTCCATCTGCCATGCCCACACTGGTAAATGCAAATATACTACCATGAGTATATTTGGAGATTTGGACCACAGTTGACTGAAATGATTCCTCATATTCATTTATGAACTAATAATCTTCCTTTGTTTCAGCCCAAAATCACAAAGGGATTCAAAAACAAAGGTCCTCAAAAAAGAGAATTTTCTGGAAGGAAAGCTGCTACCTGGGCATACCAGTTCCTCTGCTCCTGGGCTCACATCAGAAAGAAGTCAAGGGCTAAGTTCGTGGGAGTACCCACTGATTAATCCTATCTTTCATTAGAACAGGGAGAATTAGCCCTTGGGGTTGTTAGAGCTCTGAAAGACAGCAAATGAATAAGGATGCAAATAGGGTAAGAAAGGAATTGATCATCAGCCTCTCAAGGACTGAGACTAAAGAATTCTCCATCTCCCTTTCACCTCCTGCTCCACATAGGAGCTTGTGTCCTTCACAATAGGAATGAAGGCATGCCCTTTCTCACCCACCCATGAGCCAAATATGAATGGTTGGCCCAGCTGGTGGACAATTACTGGGAGATCCATGCTTTGCCAGCAGCTTGTGCTGGGCTCCTACATTTTGCCCCAAGTACCTGACCCATTTCATGGCCTCAGCAGCACTAGATGTCCCCAGTATATCCTTTCTTTCTCTCCCATGTGATTCCAGGGAATATCAACTCACAGAAAATTTAATGGGTAAAAAGAAAGATAATTTGCTGTAAGGAAATCTTGCTTATTGCTAGGTTTCATGGCCCAGAAAATGCAAAAAAACAACATGAACGGATCTTTACCTCCTTCTAGTCTCTAACATTGTTCACTACATCCCCTCCTTGAGTTTGGAACAACAAATTGGTGAGCTGGCCCATATTTTCATGCATTGTTTTGTTCACAACCACTACCAAAGAAACAGCAAAGATACCTGCAGATTGAAAAATGTAAGATTGAAATCTGCAGCTCCCTGACTCCCAACTCTTTGGTACAGGCACCTCTGGTGAGGAGAAGAGATGGAGACCTGGATTCCTCTTCCTGCTGTGAGATGCAGCTCTGTTCTTCTCTGCCCTATGACTGATTTTCATATGAAAGGCTCTGACTAGAGCAACTCTAACCCAGAGCCCACGCTGGCCAGCTGAGAGCATAACCACAGACTGCGAGTGGTGGGCTGCGTGTGTCTGGGTTCTGGGAGGCTCCTTTGATCTCCCTCTGCCCCCTGGAATGCTCTTCTGTGCTGCTTCAAGAAGAGACGGCTGAGCATCCTATCTCCCCAATCTCAACCTCATTTTACCCCCGTTGGTTTGGGCCTTCTCTTGGGAGGTGGGAAATGTGGTTTGGATCCCTTCAGGCTGAAGAAAGCACTGAAGCCTGATTTCTCACTTCATGGGCCAGCGATTTTGCTAACCTGTCTCCTGATTAAAAAAAAAAAAAAAAAAAAAAAAAAGGTGTGTGCACCCCTGTCTTGGTCCATGTTTAAAAAGAGTGAGCAAAGCTCAGCTCTGAGCAATTCCAGATGTCTCCCCTCAGGAGTGGGCTCGGCCCTCTGGAACCTAAGTGGAGGGAGATATTTCACTTTGCAGCCCTGATTCATGTACTTTAGAATGGGTTGGAGTTCGGGCACACCCTTTGTGCTCAGCATTTCCAAATTGGCTGGCTTTCCACGGCTTCCGATGCTCCGCATGGAGTCTGGCCCCAGGGCTGCTCCCTGCTGTGGCAGACTTCCTAGTTCTGAGCCTTCAGGCTTGGGGCTGCAGCAGGACCAGAGATGAGGTGTAAGGAGAGGCTCCATCTCTGAGGTACCTAACACTCCCTATGCATCAGGCAGGGAGAGCCCAGGGGCCCCATGCTCTGCTTTGGGCTTGTGCTGCAGGGCCAGACACCAAAAACAATTAGCACTTAAGTCCTTTGCTGTGTGCTTAGGTTTTTAATTTGGGAGAACGCTGTTGTGTACAGTTTCCTCTGACTACTGGGGCTAGATTACTGAAGATATTTAGACTTCTTGAAATGGAGAGCTTGGAAAGCTTTCCAAAATCTCACAGATGTAAGCACTCATTCCTTGATCTTCAATGGCACTGAGATCAGCAGGACTTTAGATACCTCATTACATCTCTGCACTCACTTCTGCACACTCCACTGGGGGCCTGTGTAGAGCTGAAGGCACACAAGTATTTTGTGAATAAGACCCTCAGTGTCCCTGGCCACATGTCCTCAGTGCATTTTTTATAAACCCTCAAGCTTACACCTTGCTCAGCCAAATGGTGCTTTGTCACCAAGCCTGTGTTAATTTTTGGGTGTGAATCTTACCATGAGTGACCTGTATGATGCCTGATATGACCATGCAAGCATATTGTATGGCCTAGGGGTGGCATCTGTCATCTTGGGCTTCTCTTGAACAGTTTTGGGTCAGCCATCTGTAAGAAAAAATAGGAATTTCTGACACTGTGTTGCTTGGCAGTAGATCAGTGTTAGATCAGTGCTCATTCCTGGCTGCTCTGTGTCTGCTTCTGCATCTACCAAAACAGAGATGCCCACAAAATCATCAGATTTTGCTTTCCTCCCTGCCCTGGAATCCCCACATAGCATCATGTCACTGCTGTTCACAGAGGACTCAAGCCACACAGAATATGACTGTGGCAGAGAGAGTTGAGGGTTGATGGGCAGGAGGAATCCTGCAAAAATGGTTGAGAGCTGTATGGAAAGAGACATGCTGCTAGTGCAATTAGCTAATTAGCATGAGGTTGAATTCTTCTTTCAGATGTTCACAGACACTTCAGTACACCCCTCAAAAAAGATAATTTGTCTAGCAACACCAGAGACAGTGAAGAGATAGAAGCCCTTCCCTAAGTCTACATGAGGAACAGAGAAAATGGTGTGTTTTGTACCAGTCTTCTCCAGCAGGACACCTGCTGAGTTTTTAATGGTGTATCCCATGAAGGACACCAAATTAGAAATACTGAGGACTGCCAAGGTGGAGATAAGTGACTTATGTGTGATGTGACA
The DNA here is from genome assembly GCF_903797595.1 of Erithacus rubecula. Lineage (NCBI taxonomy): Eukaryota > Metazoa > Chordata > Aves > Passeriformes > Muscicapidae > Erithacus > Erithacus rubecula. The sequence goes on along the minus strand of NC_136686.1, from coordinate 64,774,453 downwards.
GAACCAGAGAAAGGATGCACACAGTAGGGTTATGTGGCAAAGCAGCACACAAAGGAACAGGTCTTTGCAGCTGGGTTTGGGGAAGAGGACTGGGGTAGAAATGCATGTCTGGGAGAACCTTTTGCATTCTCTGCATGGCAGATCTCAGTTCCTGAGAGTTATGATCAAAGCTGTGAAAGTCTGCTTCACTACACAAAAATCACCCTTAACAGCAAAGTCTTGTAGTCTTTGGAGAGAGTGAAAATAAAAATATTTAATTGTGGGTGACATTAGAGTAAATTACCCCAACTCACCACTGCCTACAAATGCACACAAACATCTACCCTTTCAGCAAACTTCCATGGCTAAAACTAGAGGTAACTTCATTTGTAGCATGAGAAGTGAGTTAGAGGTACTTCAGGGTAGCCTGAGGGTACCTGTGACCTTAAAATAAGCTGAGCTCCAAAAGGTATAAATAATAATAATAATAATAATAATAATAATAATAATAATAATAATAATAGCAAGTCCCTGGATGCAGCTGGACTTACGTGTCAGGAGTCATACTTAATAATGGTGTGCAATCATGAAATTATTATCTAATAACTGTGATTTTCTGTACACCTATTAAAGTAGGTAGTCACAAACCCCAGAAATCTGAGGTTTTAAAGCCCACCTGACAAACAGGAACTCCTCACTCTTTATCTTTGTAATCACAGCTCCACAAACAGCTCTCTACGGCTGGATTTTCAAAGAGGAATACTGGCCTCTGGAAAACTAGAAGGACTTCTGTTGGGTTAATAGTCAGGCTGATGTTATCCCAACCAGGGTATGCTCACAGGGTTGAAATCCACCTGTGGGTGCCATCAGAATGTATTGAGAGCAAAATTTAAAAAGTAACTTGTATTTTATGTCCTGCTGTTGTGAGAAGGAGATAAGCTAATGTAGCTTTCAGTGACCTGCACATGTCTGTGATGTTCCTGGGGTTTGGTGGGCAGGCTGGCCAGTGTTTCACAGTTGTTCAGCAAATGGGGTTGATAAATGCTTCAGTAACAAATGCTGAGTGTCACAGCCCCCAGATTAATTTGATTAACTACTGCTGGCATTTCTGCAAACATGGGACTGGTAATACGTTTATATTTGATATTTTTTCTATCATAACCCAGGCAATGTGGTGTGAAGGTGATGACCTGTCACAAAGACTGGAACGAACTTTTGGGGAAAGTGCTATGGCAGGTGAATTCTGCACAGTTCCCTGTTGTTTAACTTTCCCTCCCTCCTCTTCTTTATGTTTTCCTCCTCACTGGGGGGAGATGCTCTTCTTCTGAGCTCTGGGTTTGTGTTTCAGCCTCCATTCATCTCCCTGAAGAGAATAAACTGCAGTGGGGCTGATTGCAGCCGCAAAACCCATAAAGAGATTCCCCTTCTCCTCCTCTTGTGAGGGCTTTCCTCGCTCAGCCTGCCCCAGGGGGGTTGAATGCCTTCTGCCACCTCACTCTTGAGGCATTAAGACCTTGAAATTTGAAAGAGGAGTGGTGTAGTCTGGAGAAAAATGGACCTGTGTTCTAACCCATGCAGCTTGTGATACGCACATTGTCGGGCGATAACAAAGGATTTACATAGGATTTACATTTTTCTTAGGGGACGTTCAGTGGAAAGGGAGCAATCAGTAGCAATGACAGATGAATCCATTTGGCGGCAAAGGCTGCCTCTTTCACACAAATAACAGGCTTTTTCTTAATCTACAATTTGTCACTGTTTATTCGGCAGTGCAAGCCTTTAAATTGCCCTGCGGCATCCTGGGGTTGTGCTTGCTGGGACGCACGGGAGGAGTTTGGGGGAGTTAGAGGGCATTTCTGCCTTTGGTATAAACCTAGAAACCTGCATGAGGCTCTCCAGAACTCAGTTTTTCTGGGGGAGAATATAGGTGGAATGTGATCTGATCTGTTGTGATTCAGTCATGGGGGAGGAAACAGACTGGCTCCCACCAGCAGTGGGAAGTTTGGCATTGGTGCTGCTCAGCATTTGCTTTTCTGGGACTGATGCTGAAGGGGATTCACAGTTTTTTATTTGTTTTCTCAGCTCCTGTTCAGGTCTCAACATGAGAACTCTGAAAATCTCTCAAGTCACCTGCTGCTCCAGGGAGGCAGAGAGGACAAGAGAGGAGCTCCAAGCCCACAGCTCCCCATTAACTTTTACCCACCGTGTTTACTCCCAGTTTGTTCCCTGGTGATTAGGCTGCTTTCATCCTGGCTTCTGTTCCCTCCTTCAAATATTATTTCTGCTCCAGGCATTTGTAGTCTCTATTGCTAGAGAGTGCTGATCCAACATGTATCTGTAAAGGAGTGTTTGGGAATAGTGACTCCTGCCTTGGAGTTGTGGATAAATTCTGGGAAATCTCCACAATCTTTCCAGAGCAGTGTGTTCCTGCTGAACACAGTGGATCTAGTGCTATATAGCTCAGAATTTCTTTGCTGTTTGCCCCAGAGTCAAATAAAAGAAATCTCTACTCAAGTAGTGAAATCAATATAAGAAGGATGGATCTTCTATTTTAGTGACCATGGCTTGGATTTTGCCTCTCCCTGCTCTCCTGCCAGTTTGATTATACAATTCTATTTTGGGGTGTCTATGGAAGTTGACAAATATTATTCAGGAGATGATGCCTAATAAATAAAACGAGTTGTGCATCCATATGGAAGCTGATATTTATTCTGAGCAAGCAACAAGCTTCAATGTAGTTCAGGTTGGGTGGCCAAGCATTCAGAAAGCAAGAAATGCAATATTAAGGTTGGGTAGTCCTACACTTCATAGAATCATAGAATGGTTTGGCTTGGAAGGAACATTAGAGATTGACTAACTCTCTGCCATGGACAAGAATACCTTCCACTACACCAGGTTGCTCAAAACCCCATCCATATAGATGCATCAGGATTAGATAAATTTTCTTCCACTTCTTTCCAAATTAGAAAAAAATCAGGGAATTTAATATATTTCAGAGTAATAGGAAATGAAAATTCCCTTCAGAGAAAAATTCAATTCTGGAATAAAAATATCATTTTAATGTATAAATGAAGAGATAACTCAGTTACAAACTTAGTAGTAACCCCAGCAACTGCCAATGTCTGCAATGGGCTTCAGATCCTCCTCCTATCCAGTGCTTTGGTCAGAACATATATCAGTCACTGGAGTGGAAATAGTTATATCCTGGCAAATTGTCTATATGAAATTAAAAATATCATTAGCTTTGTCAGAAGTTGTATGTGATTAGAAACCATAGAATTGGTGGTAATGGTGCAGTGTAATTTATTGCCACAACAGGGACAACCCAGGCCTTTCGTTTTACCTGCTTAAAAACAAAAATAAGCCCAACTTTCAGAAAGATATTTGTCTCATAGGAATACTTACACTCTCCTATTTTTCAGGATGTTTGCAGGACCAGAGGCAATGGCTAAAGCCCTGCTCCCACTCCCTGGAACCCAACCAAGGACCTTTGTCCTTCTGTGTTGTGGCTCCAAAGGGATTTGGGGTCAAGCTGGGACATTTCACATGTGCATGTGGAGAGCTGCTCTGCAGCTGCTCTTCCACTGGCTTTGGGCATCTAAGGAAAAGCTTGTCCTTTGTGAATCACTGAGTGCCTGGGGGCAGAGGAGGGACCTAATGGTGGCTCCTGAAGCTTCCTTGGGCTTCTCATTAAATATGCACCTGGAAAAGATGGACCTGGAAATGATGGCCCATTATTTTTTTGGTCGTAGGTGAAGTTTCCTGATATTCCTTGGACATTTTAGGTTAAATCTCCTGGTAATCTCATTCCAGAGTGTCTTTTTTTTTTTTTTTTTCTTTTTTTTTTTTTTTTTTTCTGAGTAACCAAAAACTAAAGGAGAAATAAGAGTAGGATACACCTCTTCCATGAGAGGTTCCTGAGCTACTGGCATTTTTGTGCAGGAAGTGGGAAACTTAGCTTCAGTATTTCTTTTTTCTTAGAGTGCCTGTCCTGTTGGGTAAGAAGAACAGTGAATATATTTCACCCTTCCTGTCCAAAAAGTCTTATTTCATGTAAATATGCAGTCACAGAAAACCCACAGACAAAGTGCTAACCAGCAGCCTCAGGAATTAGTCCACTCGCTTTACACATAGAAAAATATGAAATTATTTTGAGATTGGAAGAGATCCAAGGGGAAGAATGAAAGGCAGCAGGCTCCCTTAGCACTCCCCAGGGAGATGAGTAGGATATTTGGTGAGGAGGCAGCTGAATCAGGAAGAAAGTTGATCTGAGCAGATGTTTCCCAACCAGCTGCTGAGTGGTCTAGCCTCTGGGCTGGAGGGTATCCGAGGGCAGCAGGATCTGGAAGGCTCTGGAGCCCTTCCACCTGGCAGGCAATAATTCAGAGCTCACACAAAGAGCCAGGGTGAGTCACTAGTCTGCTGATTAGGCTGCTCTCCTGGGAGGGAGGCACCTGGAACCCAGACCCAGGTAAGGGCTGCAAAGTGGAATAGAATCAACTGGGAATTGGAAATTCTTAATGCTGCCTGGTTAGGAGGCTCTTCATGAGTGGGAGGCATGAGCTTGAATCCACTTGAAGAGGGTAGAGAGTTTAATGCAGGTCTCCTAAAACCTAAAGGAAATGTCCTGCCTTAAAGTTTTGGAAATGGGATGCCTTTTCTTCAGCTGTTGGGTATTGAGATGGATATTTGACTTTGTTTTCTTAAAAATGATGGATTTTGATTCTGCAGAGTCCTACTTTCTATGGGTCTTTTTTTTTTCTTTTTTTTCTTTTTTTTTTTTTTTTCTTTTTTTTTCCCCTAACTGCTATAAGGCTTTTTACCTGCAGAACAGATAATTATTCACACTCCCCTGTCTGGCAATATCCTACCATGCCCTGAAAAGTGCCAAGAACATGCTTGTATGTGCAGAAGGAGACATGGTCTCTGGAAATGGTCTGATGGACTGTGAGTCAGGAATGGCCACAGAAAAGTTTGATGGGTCTGGCAGAACCTGTAGCTATGAAAAGAGAATGAGTGATTTTTATATCTTGGGAAAGTCTCCAAAATTTTATCTTGAATGGATATGTTAGTGGTAAGCAACAGAGATTTAGAGTTTTAGGGGTAGATTCATCTTCATTTACATTAGGTAAAAGCTGAAGATAATTCAATTCAAACCCAGAGTGTTATTCTGAATTGACTCTTCCACAAAAGAGATAAGAAAAATGACCAAAATTATTTATTTGTGTCAAATGTATAAAATGTGTAAAGGGGAGTCTCCCTGCCTTTACCAGAAACGATCTGAAAGATCCTATCTGGTCTACCTCTGTCAGCTTGGCATCTTTGCAGTAGTCAGTGGTTGCACAAAACTGGCCAATTTTTCCATATATAGGGTTGCTAAATTACCCTTTCTGGTTTGGTTTTATTACCCCCTTGGAGCAATGATCTCACCCATCTGTGTTGTGTTGCTCTTTGGGAGTGGCAGGGGTGGAGTGGGGTGGGAAGAGCAAAGCCCTGAGCTTTTTCCAGAGTTCCCTGCATATGCAGAACATTTCATTGTCTTCTCTAACACGCCCTCACCTTTCACACAGACTGGAATTTGACACACCAGGTTAGAGAAAGAAAGCAATGGGGGGAAAAAAAAGCATTAAAAAAAAAAAAAAAGCACAACACAAGAAAAAACCCAACAAACAAGATCTTATCGTGCAAAATATCCATCCACCCTCCTGATAAAAAAAAAAAAAGCCTCAGGTTAGGAAAATAAAAAAATGACTCTAATGAACACTCAAAATTAACATGCAAATACATCCATGGTTCCTGGCAGAGATGGAAAGACACAACATAGACTTCTTCCAAAGAGGCAGTTTTTAGGCTTCTTGTAAAAGGGAAGTTTTATCCCAACTGTTGTTGTTGTTGCATTATCCTGAGAAGGTTTTCTTCTCTGTTGAGGAAAGCTCTCCTCCTTCCCTCACCCCACCCCATACCCCACATTCATTTCACCAGGTGGCATGACGAAACCCTCCAGATCAAGGCAGGTTTCATCAACAAGGCTTCATGCCATGCCATCCATAATTCATCCCAGCCTGCTGTGGCTTTCTCCCAACAAGCAGCACCTCTTGCAAAACCAGCCCCTGTCTCACACTCCTTCCTAACTCGTGTTCCTGAGCACCAACAATAGGAGAGCATGAATCACTAACAGTACAGACCTTCGCTCCACTCTGGCCAGTTTGTGTCATTGCCTTAATGTTAATTACACACCATAATGTGTGCATTTAATTTCCGTGGTGTTTCAATTAAATTAATCAGGCAATTAAAATTAATTAAAATTACAGAAATCACCTGCAGAAGTGCTTGAAACGTGGGGGAGGGGAAGGGAGGGGTTGGGAGGGAGCTGGGAACGTAGATGGCTGTGTTTTCACAGACCTTCCTTCCCTTGATTAATTTTGGGGATAGACTCTTTCAGAGCAGGTTATTTAAGGATTTAAAAGCTGTTCCAAGGCCCATGGAAGCCAATGGAAATCCTTCTATTGGCAGTGATAGGCTTGGGACCAGGCCACTAGCCTCAAGTGCTCAGGATGGAGATTCAAGGGGTAGGTGATGAAAGTCCTGATGTTGAGCAGATATTCCTCAACATCTTCAGGGAACAAAGCCAAAGGCCTTGAAGTACCAAATCAGGGTCAGATTTTGAAAGGCAGGTTAAAGATGAGGATGATGTCCGTGGGAGTTAAGTGCATCAGTCCTTCCAAGGATCTGGGCAGGAAAGGTATTCTAAGAAACTTAAACAGGTTTGAAGTGTCAAAGGATTTTTAAAAGATGACTAACTGTATCCTACCCTGAGGTCTCACTGGTTTCTGCAGTTAGTGAGAGGGGGTCCTAATTTTACAAAGGTGTTTCTTGATTCCAGAATTCTTGAACAATGAAGACTGTGCAGCAGTTCCCTTCATTTAGACATGGATTAGTGCATTCAATTGCTTCCCAGAGGGGTTGTATCCTGCTCTGTGGAAGAGTTTGAAGACATCATGTCAACCTGGACAGTTCTCTTACTTCTTATGCCTTTTTTACCAAGCAGGCACAGCCTCATGCTCATCTTTCAGCCAAACCATCATTTTTTTCCCCGGCACAGAAGGTTCAACACTTTCAGCTTTGAACAACTACTTCCTCCACAACATCCTACCAATCAACCCCTGCCCAACTAGTTCCTATGTCTGGGAGACATGTTGGTTCCTTCTGTGCTTTCCTGGAAAGACTTTGCCTGGCACACTCCTGTCTTAGCCTGTGAGTCACCCGTTCTTCGCTCCCATTCTTCGCCCCACACTTGGGGATGTTTATACTGCAGTCACTGAAGTTCACTCAGGTATCCCCAAGCTGCCTTTAAATTAATTTGCTGGAGTGCCATCATTAGGATTGCTGTAGTTTCAGGGAACACTGTGTGGGCTGGAAAACCAGGGGATGAAGCAAAGTAAATGCTCACAATTAGGATGAGTTGCTCTGCGCTGCACTGGCCACTGGATCCTGAGCCTGCTGTTTAAAGGCATAACTGCATTTTTGCACATTATAATTTCACTCACACTGCCAGATAATCCCTCAGAGTTCCATAGGCAATTACCCAAGCTTCTTGTGTCCAAGAGGGAGTAAAACCTTATCACCTCTGCCCCAATGGAACCTGCTTTTGCTCCACGCTCGTGAGCCACCTTTTTCTCTCCAGTTGTTTAGATGATTAACATAATTAAGTTATGCAGACAGCAAATATTTAAGGCTTCTAGTTAGACTGAAGTGTACTGCCAGCTTCAGATCTGAAAGACTTAAGCACACCAAAACTCGTTATTTTTTTCCAACTGTATCAGTTGATATTTTCCTCTTTCTGTAAATTATGAATCTTTTACACTCTCAGGTGATTTGATCACAATATTCCCATTATTATTAACCACTTCAGCATAATTTTCTGCTACCCTTGTTCTTTCCTAATTCATAGCAAATTGTGTTGTCCATTTACAAAGACTTTTCCATCTTTTAGTTTTTTCGATATATGTCTTTCCCCACTCCCTTTTAGAACAAACAAACAAACAAACAAACAACTTAGAAAATAAGAAACAGAAGAAATAGTAACAAGAATACCGAAAGAGAAGGAAAGAAACCACCCAAGAACAGAAAAACTTGATTTTCAGAATTACAAATTTTAAGTGGATGATAGCATTTTATGGCCAAAGAGCCCAGAATTTCAATTAAAAATCTGATGAACATTCATTCTTCTCTCCAAAATTTTCTGAGTGATGAAACACCCCTCTCTCACTTTGCTAATCCTCCTCCATCTGAATCCTTTGACACGACTTCTTGTGTGGCCTTTGGCACGTCACTTCACCTCAGTTTCCTCATCTATAAAATGGCTGTTAATCCCTATATAGCATCACCCACGCAAATTTCCAAGGCTTATGCTTCAACAGGGCTTTGAAGATAAGTGAGCAAAGTTTCAAAAGGACCTAAGAGATTTAGGAGTGAAAGTTTCATTAGCTTTCCATCAGATTTGTATTCTTATATCTCCAAGAGCCTTTTGAAAGTCTGCAGAATTGCAAGACTTTACTCATCAGAGTCATATTCCTTGTTCTCCTCAAGGAAAGCAATTGCTCCAGGCTAGTTTTGGCAGAAGAGCTTGTTCCTCAAAAGAAGCAAGGTGAGTCTTGGAGCTCTCCAGTTTCTTCCCCAGTTTCAGATATGAAACCTTGGGTGCATGCTCCAACCATTTCGGGCAGAGTGGTATCTCTCACTCCTTATATCAGTAGATCTTCTTGGCTTGTTTTGGCTGAAAGAAGAGAGGGAAGGTGCACATCTCCAGCTTTGGGCTGGATTTGAGATAGAAACCTTCACCTGGGAGGCAGTGGTGAACTCTTTGGGTGCTGTGGGGGTTTTCACCTGAGTCAGCACCATTGCTCCTTGAAGAGGGAATAATGTGCTTTTCTCTTCATGTGCATCAGGATGGAGAGGCGTGCAAAGTGCCCTGTCAATCTTGGACATTGACTAAAGAAGAGTTATGAGAATCCTCCAATTGCAAAAGGATGATCTTACTGCTCCAAACATCCACTGAATGGAAATCCCCTGCTTTTGTTTTCTTTTTTTTTTTTTTTTTTTTCTCCACTAAAAAAGAACAACAATATTAAATAAAAAAAACCTCATGTATCGAAATTGCCAGGGAAACACATTGAAAAAATTTCAAATATTGCCCTTTATTTTTTGCCTTTTTTACTTGTAAATTTGCCATCCCAAGTTCCACTTTCTCACCCACCTTTCTCAAATACTATAAAAAGGGAAAGAAAAATAAACTGTTCAACCAAAAAACCCCGTAGATACCAGTAGCTAGGTGGCTTTGGTTTGTTCAGCTTCAGTGGCTAAACCACTATTCTGAAAACACTGGGAAATAATGTTACTTTTCTTGGTGGGACTTTCCTTATCAAAATGAAAAGATAAAGAAACTTATGAAGAAAGAAGCATTTTTCTTTGGCCAAAAATGAAATATTTACTTTTTATTTTTATTTCATTGACATACTTAATTCAACTGAATTTGAAATGAAACACATTTTGAAAATGGGAACCCAGATGGTTTTCTTTCCTAAATTTTAGGGTAAATTGATTTTTTTACCCCTAAACTGTTATACTTGACATGTTTGCTGCAGATTTTGCTCAACTAGACATGACATTTTGCTTAAAATAAATCTTTCTGCAAAGAACCTAACAAACTGTACTGAGTTTGGGAAAGGGATCCTTAGGAAAAACCAGTAAATATTATAATAATAGTAAAATAGGATTAGTTGCTCATATTCACAGCACAAAGCTCTGAAGTGGACCAGCAATTAACAATAGATCCTTCCAATCTGAATTACTCTTTTACTCTATCAAAGTATCTGTCTTTTGTACCTTGTCCCTAAAATTCAACACCTTCCAGTTTAATACATTCAGTCTTTAACATTATGTTTTTCTTCAATTTCCCAGGGGTGCAACAAATTCAGAAGCAACTCACAGTGAAATTTTCTGGCTGAGTAGGTAACCAAGTCTACAAGACTCAAGTCTCAAAACATCATCACACTGCAGGTTTCCCATTTCCTCTTTAGTTGTACAAAATATAATAAATGTCAAGTGGTCAAGAAATATCTCTAAAACACTGGTGTGGAAAAGTCTGGACAAAATTGGATCTCTGGTGGATCTCTTGGGAGATTTTGAGTTTTCATTTTAAATTTTCTTCATCTACAGTGGAGGGCATTGGCCTAGTATTTATGTTTCTGCAGGGCCATTGATAGTGTCCATAACTGCTGTCAGCAGCAATTGGGAAAGACAAGGAATCCAAAAAACCTCAGAAGAATTTATCTTGTGATGGAAGGCTCTTGGTATGCAGCAGAGTTTCTTTTCACCTCTGGAATTGCATGCTACATACTAATTAGAGATGTTAATTAAATACATTTTGTTAAAACATGTTGCATCAAAGGTGAAGCATTTTGTAGAGAAGTTTTGTTGACACTTCTCTTGGAGAGGTTTTTAAGGTTCAGGACTAGTCAAAGACAGCATTCCAGGAGAAGCACAGTCTCAGGTTTCTGTTACATGGATAGTATGAAAGTGTCATTAAAATTCCAGTGTCATTAAATTAGACAGAATATTTGAAAAGCTTTTTAATTTCCTCTCTTTTTCTTCCCTCCAATGTGGAAGGGAAACAAATTTCAAACCTCAAAAAGCATGGTAAAATGGAATTGCTGTCCTATGGATTATCCCTGTAACGAAGCCAACAAACTTGTCATGCAATGTCCAGTTCCTGCCTGTGGAAGCCCAGCAATTCATTTCTGCAGCTTTACCAAGTGTCCAAAGAGCTTCATGCATTGCTGACAATTATGGGCACATCTTGGTGGTCATATTGAATTCAATGGCAGCTTTCCCACAGATTTTATCGGGAACAGAATTCATCCCTATATGCTTTAATTGTATAACTCAGTTTCTGTTATTGCTTAAGACTCCCCAGTCCGTGCCAGCATGTGAAATTCTGATGAAGTTTTATGTTAGCGGCTGCTGCTAACTGTTCTTAATTATTTGATAGTCATCTGAGGCCTGAATTTCATAGATGTGCAGCTCCTCTTATTCATATTCTAATCGGTGGTAATTTGGATACTTTGTCCATCTGTAAATCAGACCTTTGAAGGCCAATCCTAATCCCATTGTCTCTAATGGATGCAGGTCATACTTCCAAGGCTAAACCTCTTTTTCAGTTAACAAATCAGATACAGCTGGTTAAAAAACATTAAAAATTGTGATTTTTTTGTAAATTACAAAGGGATTTTTTTAGGGGGAGGGGGAGGGGGTGGGCTAGGGGGGAAGAATCTCAAATGTAGGGAAAAATTAGAGAATTTTTCATAAAGCTGATATTTTGATACGTCAGTATTGAGCACAGACTTGACAACAGTGCATGATGGAAAATTGTCTGGACATCAGAAACCCCTGATGTTCCCCACAGCTGGGAGACACACATATGGGATGTCAATCCTTGAAACTGTCACAATTGCTCAGCACTGTGCTGATTAAAGTTCTGGTTGCAGCCCCACTTCGTTACCTTTCTTTCAGGGACCCCATAGGGAATGCTTGACTTAAGGTTGGATACAGCATAAAGCATAATGAAACAAAACCATTATTTTTAAAGGCATTTCTGTGCTTAATCTCCATTTCTCTAGTAGCAGATTTCCAGGTCCTGTTTTCCCCTTTCCTTTTGGGGAAAGATATGCAACAATATCAGTGGGGTCACAAGAGGTGGGTCCTCCCAGGGCTGTACAACTGTGGCCAAGGGAAGGCTGGATGAGACTTTGGCACCATTGGTTTTACCAAACCTTTCTCAGCAAGTTCCAACAACAGGATTTTCTCTCAATGACAGCAGAGATTAACCTTGGTTCAAGCTGCCCTGCTGAAGAGCTGCAGAGGCTGATCTAACAAATTGGAAGAGAATATTTTAGTCTCTTCCCACTCAGAAGTCACTCATGTAATCAGACCTCACATCTAGACTAACACCCTGCCTCGCCTCAGTTTAATTGAAAAAGAAAAAGCAATCTCTGTATGCTAGAGGCATGATGGTTTCAAAAGTCTAGGGTGTAATACAGACATTTTTGCCTTTGGGTGCCCAAATGGAGGCATCTAAAATGTCTGTCCAGTCTGTCAATACTGAGAAATTTCTGAAAACCAGCTCTTAGAAATACCAGAGGAAAGCTCCCAAATTTAGGAATCCTTCTGTCAAAAATCAGTTCTTTAGGGGTAGTTTTGGAAAAACATATTGTCCCCATCTCCAAATGCTTTCTGAAGGTTTGTATGACCATGAACACCCTTTGTATTTGGGATCAGTCACAAAGCTACTCCCAAGCTGACACCTTACCTGCCACATCCCCACCCTGGTGGGAATACTGGCTTTGAACTGGAAAGGTTTATGTCAGAAATGTTGGCACAACCCTAAACTGATGTTGATGTCAGGAAGGAGTGTGAGGTAGGAGTTCTTTGAATCAGTCTTTCTTCTAATCTTGGGAAGGGGCTCTAGAAAAGATTAGTTTTCTATATCAAGTGTCATTCATTGGAATGGTTTGGGAGATAAAACTCATAAACTATGGAAGCACAGATACAATGTGGGTGAAAGGGTTAAAGGGCTGAAGAAGACTCAGTAATTCTCATAAATGAGAACCAGATGTTTTTGACTTTTAAAAAATACTCATCCTCTTCCATCCCTACTCACCTTTCTGATACTGTGAATTATTCAGTTGAGATCAATGAGACATTACTGAGGAGGCAGTTTCTTTTCCATGGTTTCTCCTGTTCCCATCAAGAAATAAAAGGGGGAGTGGGGGTAACAAGGATATATATGTTAATAATAGCAAGAGCAGTTCTCACCTGGTGTAAATTGGCATAGCTCCACAAAAGAGATCTGATTTATAGCAGATGGGATTTGTCCATCAGAGTGGCTGGCTATGCCCAGTGATATTGAAAAAGCATTTACAGACTATGTCATGTTGCTCAATATTCTGTCTGTTCAGGGCTGTGCCATGTCAAATGATGTTTGAAAGGTGTGCCAGTGAAGAATCAGGCCTGCTGCAAACATGGGGGTTCTGAAATCCCAGGGGAAAAGAGATGCACACCTGAGAATGAGAAAAGATGTGGCAATAGCATTGGTAAGTGGAACATAAATGGGTAAAGATCTTCAGCTATTAGGAAATAGAAATGAGGGATTATGTTGAACTAAATGACTGCTAGGCAGAAGAAAAATCAATCTAATTTGTTGATTAATCTCACATTAAAATCAGCCAAAGAAAGAAGGAGTTGGGTTGAAGTTTGCCTACAACAGATAGGTCACATCAGACCTGTTCAGTCCAGTCTGATTCCTTCCCTGTCATGACTCACTTGTGAATACTCATGAAGGGGTGCTGAATTTGGCAGGCAAAACACAGTCACATCACATTTGGTAAATCCAGTTAGCTCAGTTTAATCTGCATCCAAAAATATTGTCTGTGTGATGAAAGGGACAGGCTGAGAAGTGGAGGGACATTTCAGTGCCCTAAATGATTGCACTCATCACCATTATCTTGGGCATCTCCATTCATCCTTTTTGTCCACTACCCACTTTTCCTAGGGGCAGGAAATTCTTGCAGCAGCAAAGAGACAGACTGAGGTTATGCCTCTTGTGCTCAGACACTGAGCACTTAGGGAGCAGTGTGGCTGCTGGATGCTTCCCACCACAGTCACTTGGAGCAGCATGTCAGTGAAGGTGTGGGGAAATTGGCCAAGAAAAAGCTGGGTTGCACTGATTGAAGCTGCCTCTCGGGCTAATGGCTGAGAAATTTGTTTTAAATGATGTGACCTAGTCCCAAAGGGATGACATGAAGGTGGCAGAGGGCAGAAGGAAACAGCATGAAACAAATCCAGAGCATTATTCTGGTCTAGGATGGAGTTTAACGTGGGGTTCCCACTCAGTTCTGTGCTCCATAGCTTTTCCTATGGGACAACTTTTTTAGGGAATGTCCATTTCTTTCTTCAAGGGCAACAGTGAGGTGACTTCACAAAGAGGGGACTTAAGCCAGAGCTGGTAGATTCTGGAAATAATTGTATCTTTATAACTCACCTAAATACTTATTATTTTATACTTATTATTTCATTATTGCATTTTTATAATTTAGTGTTTATCTAGGTGGCTTGATATCTGGGTGTGTTTTATCTTCCTTCATTTCCTTTTGCCCTGTTAACCCAAGTATTTTTATTTTGTTTTGTTATTCCTTAGGGAGACACATCACAAATGATGCCCTGCCACTGAATACATCTTTAACTGATGTATATTTAATATTCTTTTTCTAAACTCTCTTGATTTACTGACTCTTTTTATCCCCTGTGATAATAACTAGTCAATGTATTACCTTGAGATTTTTCTTCCAAAATATTCTCGTTCCCTTTACATGAGCCTAAATATAGGTTGGCCAATGGCCAAGTAATTTTCCATATCAGCAACCTCTCTGCTTGCATGAAGTCAGGAGAGATGTGCCTCTTGTAAATTCTGCTCTTCTCTAAAATCCAGAGTTCTTGTACTCTGAAAAATCCCCAAACTTTCTGTTTAAAATTAGCTGGTCAACCACGTTTTGGCTTCCTGCTTTTGATTTCATTATTTCATGCACCTTTGTTCAGATTTCCCCCCTCCTCACTACTTAATACCAAAATAATGCTTTTTTTCTTAAATTTATCTCAGTGAACTCAGTGATAAATACATGATGTCACTTATCATGAAGATGAAGGGTGGTCAAATTTCATTCCAACTGATATGAATTTTTCCACCACTTTTGACACTACTCTTGGAAGTTGTTGAACATGGATTGGTGAGCTAAAGTTAATGGATAATTTTGTTGTAGTGGTCCATGATCATGGAAAAAAATCCTGAAATGAGCAGTTATTACTTGCACCACCTTATTTAATTCTTTACAAATTAAATGTATTACCCCCTCCACTCCCCCACCAAAAAAAGTTGTAAGCAAAGTTTGCTGGTGGAGGGAAGAGGATATTCAAAGGATTAAAGCCAATCTCTTAGGATTACATGGTTGAAGTGGTTCTGTGGGCTCTGTTGTAGGTAATTCTTGAGCATGCACAGCAATAAATGGAGGCAGAAAGCAGCAGTGGAAATCTAGTTGAAAACATGTGTGGTAGGAAGGGACTTTTGGCACACAGTTGCACGAAAAGGTCATGCCAGTGTGTGTGGGTGGTGGAAGACACCACAGAGACCAGCACCTTCACAGAGCTATAGGGGTGATATTTATCACCAAACTCTGTAAATACCAAAACAAAGGCACAAAAGGAGACAAAGGGGATTGACTCTTTCAGAAGATAAGATCAAAATGCAGAACAGGGGGAGGAAAAGGGACCAGGCCTTGAGGTGGGACTTACAAGGTGCAAATAAACTCCTACAGTGAAGGGACATTAAGGACCTCTGGTGGCATGGTCACAATGACAGATGAAGGATATATGGCAGTTCTTTGTCAAGTAAAAAAAAAATCTGTTTCCTCAGGAATACAGGATTGTACTTTTCTGGATTTTAAATGCACCATGTTAAAATATCTGTAATGTATGGGGTGAAATAGTCCTTGGGCTCTTCTTACAGAAGACCCTTCAGTTGTAACTATCCTACTATGAAGAGACAGACTTTTATCACTGCTGAGTGGTGGAGTCAATAACACCCTAAAATCCAAGGCCCAATATAGATAAAACTCAGGCCCAGTGAATCTGAAGGTTTTCTTTGCATCTTTTCATTCTAAACAGTGACTGTCTTCCTCAAGGCATCATAAAAAGACATTTCCAGCAAAGACCAAGTTCCCTAAGTAACATGAACTGGGAAAGTTCCAGTATCTTCTATGGAGTTTCCAGCCATATAGCCCAGCAGAGACTGGAGCTTCCTGAGTCCAAAGTGTTAATGGAAAGCAAGACCTGTGGCTATTGCAGAGGAAATTATATTAATAAAAATATTTCAGAAAATTCTGGATTCTTTCCAGTCAGACGGATATTTTTATTATGTTTAAATATTCACATCAGGGTCTCATTTGCTGCAGACTTTTAGGAGAGCAAGGGACATTCCTGAATGTCATGTTCCATATTTTTCCATTCTGTCTCAGACACATTTGATTTCATTTCATCAAGGGAGACACTATTCTCCATAAAAGTTAATCTACTGTCACTTTTTACAGCACTGGTTTTCCTTTCTAAATAGCAATAAAAGTATCGACCTGTTCCTTAGGGAATTTCATGAGTCAGTGTGAAGGAATACCTGGAGGAACAGCATGGCAACTCCATATGGCAGACATGGCACTGAGGCAGAGGGAAGTGATTTATTTAGAATGACCCAACAGTCAGTCCCTGAAGCAGTTGGGTGCAGGACCCAAACCTCCAAAATCTCAGAGCAATGAGCAAGAACCTGAGCTCAAAGACAAGGGAAAGCTGGATTTGAATAAATTCTGACTCAAAGTGTCTGTTTTGGGCAGAAACTGCTTTAGATTATTAGTTCTTTCTGATAGCAGAGGGAACCATCAGACTTTAGAGTCCCCCTGCTAAACCAATACAGAGCATCTTACACATATTTACATGTGCTTTTTAAGCTGCATGGGTTACTAGAGATTTCTAAATTTGAATTGAGCAGATGTTTGCTTCTCTCTTCATATGGTGAATGTCATCTTCATGACCTGAGGGAAGAGGATGCCCTGTGATGAATGGATGGGTCCTTTTTTGGTATGACCCCCTTCTACCTCACATAACATAAAGCAAAAACTCTATTCATAAAACAATATGAAGTCTACAGATAAAAAGCTCTCCATACAAATATTTAAACTGGATCCCAATACTCCAAGGTATCATGTATTCCAACTTCCACAACATTTTCAAACATAGCAGAACCAAGCAGAAGGAATTACTCCCATTGTGTGAGAAATTCCAGCATTTCAGAATTTGTTTTGGTAATTAGAAGTTGTGATATTTCATGGAATGGAAAGACAAGCTGTTTTAAAGGAAACACAGAAACACACTTATCAAAAGGGAGGTCATTAGTGTGAACCATTTGGCACAGGTGGGGACTCAGCTGGCCTGAAGTATGCAGTCCTGACCACCACATTTGAAAAAAATAAAAAGTAATAAACCTTTTGGAAAGCATCCAGAGTAGAGTAACATGAAGGAAAAGAGGTTTAAGAAAACATGCCCTATAATGAAAAGTTGAAGGAATTGAGTTTGTTTAGTCTAGGAAAGCAGTGAAGGAAGGGAGGCATGTTACGAGTCTTCAAACACATAACAGGGTTTTTTAAAGAGGACACTGATCAATTGTTCTCTGTGTCCACTGCTGGTAGGACAAGAGGGAATGGGCTTCATTTGAAATGGGAAGAGTTTTAGGTTAGTTATAAAAAATTCCTAACTTCAGGGAGAGGAACAGCACAACCTTGATGGGATAAAGAATCATCACCACTGGAGGTTTTCCAAAGCAAGTTGGACACATCTGTCAAGGATGATCTAGAAATATTTGTTGTTGTGTTGGAGCAAAGGGTCAGAGTGGAAGCTCTAGTGAAATCCTTGCTTCTTTATCTCCCATCCCACTGTGAAGTGCTTTGGCTTGGTAATGCCCACACATAGTTATAAAAATCACAGTGAACAAAAAAAAATCTTGTAATAATTTGATTAAAAGTCAAAACAAGAAAAACAAAAGAAAATCTTTAAAAAAATTCCAAACAAATAAAACAAATAAGGCCAAACTTCTTTAATCTTGGGGGTTCTTGAAACATTGGCAAAAAGAATATTTGCACAGTCAACTAGCTCCCAAAAAACATCTTGATTTTGAGAAATCAGGTTGGTGTCATAGAAAAATTTATAATCCAAATAATATTAACAAATACTGCTGCATCAGGAGGGCTGCTGTCCCTTTAAAACCCTAGTGGATTTTACTCCAGCTACATACAGAGAATATTTTTACCAAAATCTTCACTTCCAGCATGTTGGATTTAGAATGGGATATTGTATTTACAATACAGTGCTTTTTTTATAGCTTTCAAAGGGCAGATCTTGCAGAGGAGTGGACAGATGAGGAGAGTTTCACCTCACTGCTGTTGGAGTTTCAAAGCTGAAACTAACGAAAGCTTGGCAGCAGCTGAAGGAAGATGAGCAGCTGTGGGGAACCAGAAAAGTTATCATCTCTCTAAGTGGGACTTAATGTGCTAGGGGTGATGCAGCCTCTGATAATTTCTGTATACTTGGAAGTGAAGAAAAAAAAAAAAAGACTAAAAGTTGCAGAGAATAAAGACCTAATTATCTCTGTCTTCTAAGCCTTGCTGCAAGTTGCATGGAAATTCCTTTTGGGTCAGAGAAGTGCAATTACTCAGTAATCTATGGAGAGATGTCATCCTATAATCACCTGATGTTTGTTTACCAGCAATTCTCATTAAATTTCCTTTAATTAAGAAGCAGTTACACTGTACCTGGGGCCCTTTGATTGTCATTGACACTTTCTGAGAGTGAGAGCTGCTCTAGGTTGTAGAAGTGGACGTGCCCCTATTAAAATCATTAATGTTGGCCTGGGGATGTTGGAAGTGAAAGATGGATCTGATAGACCAAGGGCTCCCATATGCCTTGGGATTCTCAGGTTTTTGTTAACATGAGGCTTTATTTTACTGACATTACAGTGTTTCCTGGAAATTACCTTGACCCAGTACAATTTCAGATTCTCTGACATGTGACATTGAGGTTGTGTTTTTAAAGGGGGTCTGAGTTTTAAGGGTATCTGAGTCACATGTCACCACACTTATCCTTGGAAATGGTCAGTATGGGGTAACTACAGCCCAACACTGAGTGCTGACCCTTCTGTGTGTAGATGTATTTTGCATAAACCTGTGGGGAAGCCCTGAGTGGTGCATGAGATGTTTGAGGAGCTCCTTGAGGATGGAGCAGCAGAGCTGTGCTGTACCAGTGACATCCTTGCAGGTGACTGGGTTGACACCCCATGGGCACTGCACACTGATAATGGGGAGTTCAGCTGGAAGAGAAGTTGGTGTGAAAGAACTGAACAGGTGGATGTACAGTGAAAAACTGATTTTTTGATCAAAACTTTTAGGAAGACATTAACTAAAATTTGGGGCTCCTGCCATGTTCTGCCCAAGAATTGAAGCAAGAGCACTGAGATGGACACACACAAGTTATGCAAAGATCATCCTGAGGAAATAATTTTTTCTTCTTTTGAGTCCAGTAAAAAAACCCAGAGTGTGGCTGAATGTTGGATGTTCAGCCCCCAAAGCAAATAATTCATAATGAATGCCCTATCCCATTTTAATTCATTCAGTGTTGTCCCTATATGGCAGGATTTCTGGAGGCCAAACACTGTTCCCATAATGTTGGTGCAATCCCATTGATACATTGATTTCAGGAGGTCACACCAGATTATCATAATGGCTCCTTCAGGCCACAAAAATCTATGAATACGAAAGCATGGGAGAAAAAGTTCAGGAGAATGTAGAAAACTTAACTTTGTATTTTTGTGTGGAGGAGAGAGGAGAGTATGAGGGACTTTTGAACATCAATGTGAACACTTTTCAGGTTGGTACATGTTGAATGTTGCTACTATTTGATGGCTCTAGGGTAGTTTATGTGAAATCAGCTGGAGGTCTCTGCACAGTTCCTTGGAGCTAAAAGTTTAGTGAAGTCAAAAGAGAGGCTTCATGGACTTCAAAAGGTCTCTAATCTGGCCCTCAGTGGATAAATATCCACAACAATATCAAACTGTCCATTCTATGATGCTTCCTACATTGATTTTAACGCTCACCTTTTCTCCCTGCTAACACAACTCAGCTTTATCTGAATATTCACTTTGAAATACAGGGAGAAACAATGACACCCTTTTAAAAACTGCCTTTCAAATGGGCACCAGAGTAATAAAAGATTGACAGTCTCTAAAATCAAATGTTTCAGGGAGAACTGATGAATTTCCTCCATAAAACTCTCTTAAATACCCACATCCCTTCCCCAGGGACAAGTTTTCCATAAACAGGCAACATTCTTTTGTTGTTGTTGTTGTATTTCTAACAGTCTTGTACAGTATCTTGTCAAGATGTCATCAATACAATTGCTTTGACATTTTTAGTGCAGCATTTGGAAGGCAGGTTGGGTTTTTCAGTCTGGCAAGCCAATATAAGTCAGTCTCTGATACTTAATTTCTCTATGAGATCCTTCACTTCTATTATAAACAGATCCAGCAGTTGAGAGATAAATTTCTTGGTAACAGTTTGGACTTTTTTATGAACCACCTGCAAGTTTTCTGCAAACAACATGTTTTATGGGAGCTCAAGGCAATGTTCACCCATCAAGACCTGACAGTAAGAAGTGGATGAATGAGGCCTTATCTCAGCCACACATGTAACCTTCTGTGTCCCCTGGCTTGACCTCCCTCTGCACTCATTTATGAAAATGATTCATCTTTAAAGAGCTTCCTCGCTCTGCCTGGAGGCTGTAGATCTTTCTGCACTGGACTTGTGCAGGCTGAGGTTATAAACTTCGGCATGGAAGGCACAAAGAGGGGCTTAGTTTTGAACATTAGGAGGAAAAAAAATGTGTACACTGCGTACACACTTAAAGAGGCAGGTTAAAATACAGATAGTTAAAAAAAAATCCCAATTTCGGAATAATGAGAATTTTAAAAAGGGGGTGGCTGGAAAAGTGGGTATCTTATTAAGGTCATGATAGATTTTTATTTACATCCAAATTATTTAAAAATAACTATTTGTTGTCATTATTTTTGCTTCTTACTTTATGTGTGGATTTTTTTCCCCCTATGGACAATAAGGAATATAACATAATGCATTTCTAATTGTTACTGCTTTCTGGTCTCAGACAGTCACACTAGAATGTACCCCAGATTCAACAACTGAGGAAAAACTAGATCAGCACAGTCTTTCATGACAAAATAAACTCTTGTAGCACTGTAAATAATAATTTTAAAAGTCAGCAAAAAAAGCATTCTGTTGAATTTTTAGCAGCATTTAAATATCTGAAATACTAAACATATGTTAATGAAAAACTTCCCCACGTCTCAAGCTTATTTCTGCCCTTTCTCTGTTACAAGAAGTAAACTCTTCCTCTTCTTAGCAATCCTGAACATCTAAGATTTAGCAGTAAAAATAACCTTTAAAAAAATAAAAGCTGATGTCAGTTTCTGAGTTAAGTTACATGTCCAAGTTTCTTGGGTAGAATACTTTTCATATTAGTTTAGGATTTGTCTCCTGTATATAAACTATTTACCCAAACTCATATGTGTCAAAGTTCTCTGTGGGAATACAGATCTTCAGGTTGGATAGACCCAGAAGCCAAAACCCAGCATTTGATGAGTAAGACAAATCCCTGGAAATCCTTGTTGTGTTTGCTGTGAGATGCTGGATGTGGGCCTGAGAGCATTTATGGAAAATGTCTGCCCTCACTGGCTTGGTATTCACAGTGATCATTGTACTCTTCACAAGTATTTACTCCAAGGAACAAGAACATTCTGGCCAGTCTCACAGCCTAGCATGAAAGAACTTTTCGAGGAGAAATAAAACCATTACAGGAATACCACTGTTATCTTCCAGTTGGGTACTATAAATCCTGGAAATTCACAGCTTATGTTAAAACCCCAGGATTTCTGACACCCCTGTCATCCCTCAGGATGGAAAATAAGTTTTCCCATAGAACCCCTGCTCTGAAGTGATGCAGTGAAGTACTCATGCCATTCTGGAGGAGTGTTTACTGCTCCAGAGTAAATAGGACACGCAACACATCTGTGTGTTGCAGCACTTTCCAGCCAGTCATAACACCAATACCTTTCACCAAGCTGATAATTTCAAAACTCCTGCTGTACTTTTGTTCCCCCTACATGACTGAAGTTTTATAGATCTTGTTTTAATTGGAATCTCAGACATTAAATACCATTGGTTCTGGTAAAAGCATTGGTCATTAGCTCAAAGAGTTTTTGTTACTCTCCCTTGTTTATTCCTCAAAGTATTTATACAGGGCACTTCTAACCCCTACAATCCTTCCTTGCTGAGCATTTTAAAGTCAGCAGCTGTGTTCAGACATGTTCATCAATGTAGCACTAAAGACACCAGTGAGTAACTGATGTGCCTGTGTAGGACAATGTGTTGGTGTGCAGTGAGGTGATCTGGGGTCCTGCAAATCACTGTCAGCTCTGCTCTGGTTCTCAGCAGAGCTGGGGCAGCTGGGTGTGGGCACTGTGTTTTGACCCTTAGTCCACCCTTTTGTCTCCATTTTGAAGCAGATTTTCTGTCCCTCCAATCATTCAAGCAGCTCTTATCTATGTATCACTTAATACACAGTCATAATATATATAGGTTGTCTGTGTTTATGCACATCCAGAATATCTAATTGAAGCTGTCGTTAAACATCCAATGCAAGTTTCTCCCAGCTCCATGCCAAGGAGCTTAAACAGTTTTTTGTTAAAATCTGGTGAAGCTGAAGATATTTTAGGTGGAGTTTTTGCTGGGGTTTTCGTTCAGTTTGTGTTTTTTGAAAAATTATTACTGAATACAAATCTCAGGATCTTATTGATGAGTCTGCAAATGCAGACTTGACTGGGGAAGCCTGGTTTATTTACTGACCACCTGTCATTAGTACATAGTTTGAAGGTTAGCAGTTGAACTCAGAAGTCTTGTGATTGAGTTTATGGTACTTGATTGGGCATATTTAATATGCTTATGAGGAGGGAACATTGAATGCATTTGATTCAACTATTTTCTGGAGAGAGCTGATTTTCAGCTGGAGGGAGGGAGGGACAGAGACAGACAGACAGCAGAGCTCTCATGTGCAAAAGGTGATAAACAGCCTGACTGAGGAACAAGAAGGTTGGCAGCTTTAGCAGATCAAATGTATCTTAGCTGTGCTAAGTAAACTAAACATTCAGAGATGTGGATATTAAAGATCCTGGATACCCATGAATAAAGATTAAAGCTCTTACTCTTTTCTATTCTAAACTATTCCAGCCCTTCTGTCATTGGCATGATATCAAAGATTCACATCTACCAAAGGACTTGCCTATCACAGCTTGGAATTCAGTAGCTTCTAGTTCTTAGGAACTTTGTTGATATGGAGTTGCCCAATTTAGGCAGGTAAGCTTCTTATGCAATGCATTGGGCATCAAGCACTTCTGAAATGTTTAACATGTGATAGCACAAGGTAAAACCCAGTCTGAGGGCAGGAAGGCCAAGGGTAGGTGTGTGAGGCTTTGTGCTCTTTTCTTCTTGGAAGCCAGGTGCCCAACTCCAGGTTTGGAGGCAGATATTGTCTTTCATTCAGGTTTCACAGCCTTTTATCAGTCCATGAACTGCATCTCTAGCAGCCAGTTGAAACACTCACTCGATATCTTGGCAACTCTCTTTCAGATCTTCCCATTCTTATTGGAAGAGATCTGTCTCCCACTTCAATGGATTAAAAGTTAAAATACAGGGTCATTCTGTTGTCTTTGGACATTTCATCCAAAAGTGGAACTCAGAAAACACTGATGACCAGTGTAATCTCTGCATTTCTAGCTTTGCCAGGTAAAAAGTAAGAGGTGAAAATTCAGCTCTTTCACTGCCTATTAAGAATATTGGGGCTTTGAACAGGGGTCAAAGCCAGCTGTGTATTTGTACATTTTAAAACATATTTTTACATATTACATATGTATTTTCTGTATATTTATACATATTAAAAATCCAGCTATGCATTTGATCAGCCAGCTATGTGTGTTACCAGCCCATGTGGCATTAATACTTGATTTCTATATTTTCCTACCTTTTGTTGTTGATTTCCTCACAGCCATAGAGATCAGGTTTGTGCCTGTGCAAGGAAGAAATCCAGAGCACTAAACATCAGTGAATTTGTCAGTGATTTGCAGCACTCAAGGAGCAGCTCTTTCTGTTCCAGGACTGGGATAGTGCTACTCAGTGGCTAATTCTGGTGCTTGCAAACTGACACACAAAGAGCTTGTGAATCACCTCTCATTTCATGTTTCCCACTACTAATCCTCTGAGAGGTGTTTGGCAGAAGCAATGGCATGACAGAAAGGACAACAGCCACAGGGCCTTTTTTTGGGCACGGGGATATTTTCTGCCTACTTCATGTTTCATAGAAAACCAAAGCTGAGCCATGGGAAGAAGCTGGATGGCCGCTGAATGAGTTTCCTGTGCCTGATTGCCACGCAGGCTGGGAGCTTTCACCCTAGTTTGTTTAGATAGCTGCCTCTGATCATCTCAACTTTCTTATTTATTGGCACGCTGACAGCATGCCAGTGGCAAGACAACTCCCTGCAGGAGTTCCCATCATTTGGATCACAGCTTCCTCCCTCTCCACCTACTGCAGCTATTAGGCACATCCAATATACACCTCGGCATGCATGCACCAAACTGCCTGGGTGAACCCAAGGAGCAGCCAACTCCAAATACAAAACAGCTTCCAAATAATAATAATACCCGTGGAGCCTGAAGAGTTGCCTTCCCTGCCCAAAAGGCTTTTCAGGGGTTCTGGGAAGGGAAAGGAATGACTTTTGAAACCCAGGTTAAATCTTGCAGTGGAGATTTAAATTTTTGAGTGCCTCCACACTTTTGGGGTGCTTTCTGGGGCACCTGCAATGGCTCTGAAGCTGAGTTTCCTCTCCAGCTGTCAGATCCCACAGGATGGGGGGTGTTCATCACACAGCCAGAGCTCATTTTGCAGTGGCTCTCTGGCTCCTCACCACCAAAGTGTTAATTTAGCCCACAAAAATGGCTAAGCCTGAGGGACCCAGGGGCTGGCTAACAAGGGTTTTGGCCCGTGCAGATGCAGGAATATTCCAGTGCAGGACAGGACTTGTTCTCTGCACAAACCCTCCTCAAGCCCAGCTGCAAAGAAATGGTAGTGAGGAGGGGATATTTTCCCCTCTTTTCAGATGGACAGGCTGTCAGGTGGAGCATCAGGCAGTGCTTTCAGAATGGAGACACTTTTCCTCACTTTTTCTCCACTTTTCCTCATTATCAGGCAATGTTCTAGGCAAGGAGGCATTGGTGGGCTTGCCAAGTGCCAGAAGTAACAGGAATAAAAAACTTGGGGGATTTCCCAGCCAATTTTCACGTAGTCAGGTATCTCAATTGTGTGTTTCTGCTTCTGAATCACTAACTATTTAGTACTGGGGTGGTTATTTAGACAGCCCAGAGAGGTGAAGAGCTGAGAGAGACACCTCACTTTTTTACACAAGCTTGCCCAAGTCACCAACTGGAGTGTGGGGAGGAGAGGTGTCTCCAGAGCCCACTGTGCCTTCCTCTCCTGAGTCAGCCAGAAAGCTTCAATTTTCTGCACCTTCCAGGCAGAAAATTGGGAAGCTAAAGTGCCTAAAATTAAAAGAATTTAGCAATTTTCAGATTAGTTACTGGTCTAATTGGAAAAGGAACATTTAAAGTGAATAGTATGGTGTGGCCATCACTTGATCTGCTCCCTGAATAAGACAGCTGTGTAAAACAAGGACACAAAAAGAGCTGTATCAGCTATACAGGGATCCATCTAACACATGTACCTCTTTCTGACAGGGGCCAAGAATTAATACATGCTTGGGGAAAAGTAAAATGGCAAAGTGAGACTTCCTCAGAGCACTCTCACAACATCTTGAGATTTGCATTGCAGTGTCTTCCGGAGCCAGAGGTAATGTCTTTGTATTTAATAGCTCTTGAAGAATTTTTCTTTCATGAACTTGTCCAGTCCTTTTTGAACCCATGTAAATTTACAGCATCCACAACATCCTGTGGCAAGGAGTTCCACGGCTTAATTATACATTGTATGAAGAATCATTTCCCTTTGTTTGTTTTGAACCCGTCTCCTCCATGTTCCATTTGATGTCCCCTTGCTCTTGTTTTGGAAAAGACAGAGAACAATTGCTCGTCATTTCCATGCCTCTTTGATTTCACAGATCTCTGTCATCTACCCCTCATTCACAACCTGGTCCCTAATGAGCAATCTAAGGTTATCACACTGACTCTTGATTGCTTAAAATTGTTCTTCCCACCTAATGGGAATCCACATTGGGCAGAGAGAAGTGAAAGGGTGTTTAGAATCAGGAAGAATAAAATGTCTGGGTGGATTTGTAATATCAGCAACCATCACCATTTACAGGGAACAATCTTTGATCTGTGGGTACTTGGGAAATTCCTCTCAACCATCTGTCTGAGGAATTATGAAGGAGTTCCCTGTCTTGCAAGTACACTGCAAAAGCAATCAGAGGATAACACCACATCTAAATCTGCTTATCAAAACCACTATCAGGAAGAGATGACAAAAATATACTGTATGTTTACCGAAAGATCAGTTCTCTTTGTTAACTTTTGGTTCAAATTATATAGCCAGTAGACACTTAACATGTTATCTCCCTGAGATATCAGTGATATTGTATTACAACATTACAGAGAGCTTTATAGACTAGTGACAAGAAGCTCAGAGTTTCTCAACTGACATATAATTATCTAATGTGCTTGATGTGCCAAAAATTGCTACTCTACATGGGCGAACTGAAAGCACAGAAACAGAAAACACCTGAAGGATTTGGGAGGAAGGTGGGAAAAAACAACCTTTATAGCAGGGGTTGTTTTTCAGAAAAAAAATACCTCTGGAAAATAATCAATCTGTTTTAAAAATTAGTATAATTTTAATCTTTAAAAGTGCTCATTAATTTATGTTAAGCATTAATTAATTGCTAAAATCTGACCTGGCTCACTTTCAGAAAACCGACCTATTCATTCGTTCTGAGCCTCACAATCTAGAAGGAACTTCTGACAGCAAAAGCTGAGCCTGTGTCCAGGCAATTTCAAGGTATGGGGTCTTTGGAGAAGCTCTAGGTAGAGGAGGGAGCACTTGAGATATTGAGTGTTGGGCCAAGTGGTCGGAGCAGTTTGACTCTGTTTGTGCCGTTGCGTTTGCGACATCGAGCGATTGCGTGTTCCTGCCTGGCCCCCGTGGTTTGCTCCCAGGTTACCTCAATCTCACTAATTGCTGTCCTGAAGATTTAGCAAGATTCCAAGAAACAGTTGGAGGCTTTTCCAGGTGGCTGGAGAAAGGAAGGGGAAGAGACATTTCTTTCTTGAAGATCTAAACTTGGTGAAATTAATAATAGGTATTCAATAAAAACAAAGGTGGGTAGGTAGTTCTTCCTTTTTGTGTAAATGACTATTATCTCTTCAGATGCATTTGAACCCAGTCACTGGTAGAGAAAAGATCATATTCCATACAAAGATTCAGGTGTATCCTGGCAGTCAATACTTAGAACCTTACAGCAGTCTGACCTTTATCTTAACAATCCTCAGAACAAAGTGAGCATGAGACCCAGATTCTCAAAGGTATTCAGACATCTCTCCATGGTTAATCTGTACACCTGAATACATTCTGAGATCTGTGCACAAATATTATGGTTTATTTTAAAGGAAAAACCATACTATTTTTTTTAAACTGAGTTCAAATGATCCAAAATCCAAAATGTTAATCCAAACTTTTTACTTTATGGCAAGTAGTTGCAGAGATAAATGCTATTTTTTATGCCTGGAAACATGTATATCTTCCTGCAATTCCATCCCTATCCAATGAACCTTCCTTCCACTTTTGATGCAACAGACTGTCCCTGCTTCTCATTTAACAAAATTTATTCATGTAGTAGAGACATATACAAGAACCTGACATGTTTCTCATGAGAAAATCGCCCTTTATTCAGTATTGCCTTGTTGTCTCCTTATCTTTATCCTGAAGGAAGGACTGCTTTCCATTACCTGCCTTCTGCCTTGACTGCAGCCTTTCTGGAGCAGACCTTTTCTTTTTCTTCCATGTTTCTTTGCTCTTTTGAGCAGCATGCAGTGATCTGAGACCAGTTTTGTTTTTTGACACCCTAAAGTTCTGTGTGACTGCTGGACTGCAAAGTGTGCAACTCCTAAACATTGCACACACAGTAAATCATTAGAACACCTGGGTACTTGGAATTTTTCATCCTAGCTGTTGGATAAAAGAACTTTAACTACCCAACATCTTAAGATAAAAACTTGCTTATCTATGGATGACTCCTCACTTTTTGTTTTTTATTTATTTTTCCTTTTTTTCTATTTTTCTTTCCCAGGCATGCAAGATTCTGGTAAATTGAATTCAGCGGTTTTTTCTCAGGTTTCTCCAGCTGTTTATCTGTCTTCTACTCATTTCAGTTAAATCAGGTGTGGGTAAAATGATACATTTCTCCCTTGTAGATAAAAATGAATCAACTTCTTACTCTGCTTATTAGGCAAGAAAAAAAAAAAAAGAGGGAAAACCAGATTGCATTCTAAACTGCAACTTTTCCCTTAATTACAACTTGAGAACGAAATAAATTCAGCTGCTAGGCAAACAATTATCTTTCTGTGAAAATTTTTATCTTCATTAGTGTTAATGTGCTTTCTGTGTGTCAGACCACCTGCTTTTCAGAAGTCCCATAAAAGTATTTCTTAAGGGCCCAGCTCTACCCAGACTGTAGCTGAGGGAGCTGGAGGGAGACCTTCCACTTACATGATGCAATTGCCAAGCAGAACTGCAGTTCTTATCCTTCAGGGCCAGCATACCTCACAGGAATCACAGAAAAAGTAAGGAGGAACCTTGCTGCATAGTAGGCTGCAAAAGGAGGAAGCTGAGAGAGCTCTGATTCCTGTTTTGGCAGAGGGTCATCAAGAATTTGGGGTGGTCTGTGAATTAAACATATCTTTATTTCCCAAACCTCTCATATATGATTTGCAATGCCTCCTGGGGTTTAATATGACTGCTCAAAATTTGTTCTGTTCTTCCAGCATGGAATTTTGAGTAAAAAAGGGAGGAAATTTTGAGCTTTTTGTTGCTTTTTGTCTGGACAGATTTTCTGTCACAGAAGGGCCAACACAGATATAAGGAAAATGCTTTGCACTAGAACCTCTTTCAGACCTCTGGAAATTTAATTTGCAGGGTAAGGTGGGGCAAAGGAATTTGTGTCCTGGTGGAGCCCCCCAGTTCCTCAAAGCAGCTCTGCAAACCCTCTCCTTGTTTACTCAGTAATTGCTGCTGCCCTGATTTTCCAGCAGGGAGGAAGGGAAACACAAAGGTAATGTGACCTTTGGTATTTTGAAATAACATGATAACTATGCACATCTTCAAAGGACATGACTGCTGAGGAACAGCTGGGGATGGTGGTGGGAACAGCCTCCCCCTGACATTCAGACCTGGTGGAGGAACCAGAAGAACCTGCAGAGCTCGTGAGAAGCAGTGGGGAAAACTAGGAGTGGCCAGAACTGCCTCATTGTCCCCTTTCATTATATCTGAGATTGACCTTTATTAGTTGCCTGGGGGTATGGAATGGGCTGAAGCTCTTCAGAGGAGGTAGAACCCAAGCACCCATGCAAAGCATGGAAAAGGAGGAGGCAGGGTGAAGGGGAAAGCCAAAGGGAGATTGCACTGAGTGCTGATGTTCTCCCTTGAGGGCCCTGACTAACCACTGAAGGAGCTGAGCACGCTTTTAAACACTCAGCTTTCCAACATCTGGGTAGAACAGGAAAAGATTATTACTGCTGTTCATGTGAAACAGGAATGGTGAAGCAGAAGACATCTGAATGCCCCTAAGGATGCTGGTCAGAGAAATTAAATTCTAATTATCCACCAGAATCACTGCTTAATGGAAATTGAGGGTTTTTTCAAACACCAGCTTTTCTGGAGGTGGGGGGAAGGGGAAAATGAGACAATCTGAAGGAACAATTTTGATTCTGGAAAAAAGAAAACAATTGTTTTTCTCATTGCACAGAAAATAATTTTTAAACACACTACTCACAGAAGACAAATCTACAGCAGAGATAGAATAAACAAAAAGCTGAAAGTATTTGACTGAAGCCAAACATGAACAAAAATAAAGCTAAATAAATTTGTGTCCTCTGAGAAGATCTTGTAAATCATTGCAAGATGTTGCCTGGCAGGGGGAATGGACAAGATGATCCCCAGGAATCCCCCCAAACCCTATAAATTCTGTGATTCTGTGATCACCACCAGCACTGATAAATTCCCTCAGCATTGTGAATGTGTGAAATTTTTGAATATCAAAAATAAGCTGATTTTTATGAGAAGATGACATATGTATGGAGATTTTGGTCAAAGAAAGGATTCTCAAATAAATCTCTTCTGTTGTGGGTTAAGACAAGTCTGTGTGAAGCACTGAGAGAACTTTTAACTGTAGTCTAGGGAAGTTCTTCATATGATCCTTTTATTAATATTGATCTCATAGACAGTGCTCTATGAACAGCACCTGAGATTAAGGGCAAGATTACATCTCATAATTGATTCTGATTTTGTGAGTGGACAAACTTCAGATTCAGCAGGAATATATTCTGGATTCCACCTCCCTGAGAAGGGCTGGAGGTTTATTTAGTGAGCCCACCACTTATTTCTGAAGCCCAGAATAGCAGATTAAAGGAGCCTTGACTCCTTCCAACATGCATCCTGCTTCTTCTTCCCTCCCCTCCACACATTGCTGAGTGCAGCTGGAACAGGGCAAGGCAGGTGGCTGCCAATGTTTGCTG
This sequence comes from Erithacus rubecula, assembly GCF_903797595.1. Classification (NCBI taxonomy): domain Eukaryota; kingdom Metazoa; phylum Chordata; class Aves; order Passeriformes; family Muscicapidae; genus Erithacus; species Erithacus rubecula. The sequence continues at coordinate 64,743,914 of NC_136686.1, read as the reverse complement.
CTTAAAATCACTCAGCAACAGAAGGGCAATGCTTTCCAGCACCTGTGGAGCTTTGGTGTGTCTGCATAGCCAGGAGGAGGGAGCAGTGGTTGGAAACAAGAGTCCTCTCCCCACTTCTTTTGAGGAAAATATAAGTATGGCTGGTGTACCATGATAGGGGTGTCATGGACAGCATTTGAAAAAATATCCCACAAAACCAGGTGATGCTAATGCTTTAAAACAATGCATTTGATTTAGAAAGAGAAGGAAAGGACATTGAAATAAGATTTGATTTCACTGTAAGTAATTATTTGCTGCAAATGGGAGTTATTTTCATAAGAAGAAATTGGTAACTCAGTGTCCCCTCAGCAGTGGGCTTGCACACAAGGTTCCTGCATCTGCCTTCAGAGCAGATGCCATGGCCTGAAGGAATGTTCAGGGCCTCTGGGGTTAGGGATGGACACTCTGAAGGTGGAGAAGCCTCACCTTGCTGCTCCTGTAATGCCTCCAGTGCTGCTGTCCTTCTTTCAGGGGTTGTAGTAACCTCTGAGGCACAACTTGGGCATCTTGCATGGCTGCAATTATTTGCTAATAGTGATCCTAAAGAAAGAGCATGCAGCACTCTATTCTTGCACTTTGCAAGCATGAAGGAATGAAACTCCACACGAGGTGGGGAACAGACCCTCACAAAGGAGCAAGGCTCCAGCTGGGAGAGGCGTCAGGACAGAGGTTTGTTTCTGGGGAAAGGTAATCACTGTTTTGGGAAACCTGACAACTGTGCCGGGAGGAAAGAGGCTGATGGAGCACAGGCATGTGGAGACAAGCTCCCTGCTGACAGGGGAGAGCTCCCAGTGCCTGCACCCCAGTGCAGCCATCAATCATGCTGGGGCCACACGAGCACTGCCAGCACTCGCCACCAGACAGAGGCGCATGATGCAACGGGCACAGGTGCGCAGCAGGGCAGGCAGCAGGGCTCTGCCTGCAGAACACACCTTCCCTCTGAAGCTCCCAAGGCCATTTGCAAGCATTAATTAATTCTCACAACGCCCAGGGATGGTAGGCAAGGCAGTGTCACTGGCAAATTAATTTCATAGGTAGTGTCTTTGATATCACACGCTCATGTGCTCGCCGTGCAGGATTTGATGGATTATATTATTTCCCCAACACACCTGCTGCCCTTCAGCTCTTCTGTGCAGCATCCTGCATGGAATCATTATTATTTCTATTATTATTATTGCTGTTGTTACTGTTATTATTAGCTTTATTACAGCAGGACTGGTACTATGAAGTGGATACCTGCATCTGAAGAGAAAGTCATTGCCCCAGAGAGCTCATAACCTAAACAGGCAAGATCCTATTTGTGCAAGTCTGTGCTCGCTCTCCAAGAATGTTGGCTGTAAAATACCTCAGTGAAGTTTGTGCTGGGATTGACAAAGATTGGCCTCTCTGCTGGGTTTGTTTTCTTTTTGTTTTTTTTTGGTTTTTTTTTGTGCAGCTCTGCATTTAATCTGTGTTATGGGCTGACTGTGCATGAAGATGTTCTCACCTAAAGATTTCCAAAGCTGTGAGAGGGTGGTGCAGCTGCCTGAGAGCTCCACTGACAGGGATTGACATCAAGCAGATATGATGTCAATATGAAGAATTGACTATATAGAGGGGCTTTTGTCAATAAATGACAGTCTTATACAAAATTATCAAAATTAAGTTTTGATTTTCATTTCTTTTTCACTTTAAGGGTGAGCTTAAATGGAAAAGGAGTGGGAAATGATGAAGATAATTTTTTCATAGTAATTGAAACTAGCAGGATATAGAAATTTATCAGCCAGATCTATCTAAAATTTACTGGGCTTGGGAACAGGCATATTACTGATTCAATTTTACCAATCCAGGGAATTTTGGACATTTAATAGCATGCCTCAAAGCTTTTCACTTCTTTCCTCCTCTCTTTTATTCCCATTGGCATTTGCTTTTTTGCTTTTTTTCCCCCCTCCTTTTTTTTTTTTTTTTTTTTTTTTTTTCCGCCATCCATTTCCCAGTCAGGTGATCCTAGCTAGGAGATACAGATTGCTTCCCTCAGCTGGCCTAAGGCATGCATTAAAAAATCACTTTCATTCAACAGGATATCTAACCTCTTCATGTGTACTGATATATCACTGCTTTTTCATGTGTGACATAAATATTTATCTACTGGATAACAGGATGCAAGTGCCATGGTTTGCAGCATTGCAGAGCTGACCTTCAGTCTGGAATTCACGTGTTTCTTCAGTAATTTATATTACAGGTTAACCCTACACTTTGTCTTTTCTATCTGTGCCCTGGGGAAAGGCAAGTTGTCCAATGTCAGTTCCAGGCAATCTGGATTTTGAGTCATATCTCTTTGGAAATTCTGTTCTGTTTATTGGGCCTGGAACTTTAAAGAAGAAAGAGACCTGATAGCATCATATCCATAGTGTAATTTTATTAATTTTTATATGATATTCTGAGATCTGTTTGAGTGCTGATGATGCCATGGCCTTTGTTTGGGACAGGTCCTTGACTTGGGAGTTGAATTCTGGCAACTTTAATTTTTTTTCTGTCATTAAAGATTGGTAGATGTTGTGTGTAGATCACAAATAACACAGGTGTGAGTATGCTCCCTTGTGGTAAGCCATTTTGTTGTCACACCATTTACTCCATTTTTTCAAAGTTCATGGTGAAATAATTTGTTTTCTAATAAAGATTGTATCAGTCACACTCTGTGATGATCTTTCAGTACGATAAACATTTTGGCAGGGCATCCCATTAGCTCAGGCAAGAAAAGGAAGCAGAGATGCTACTTTTTTTTCTCACCAATAACATTGTGCTGAGAATACCCACCAAGCTCTGGAAGACCCAGGTTTAATCCCTCTTCTGCTTAAGGGGATTTGAACTTGTCTCTCCACTTCCCTGACTGCCCTAACCACTAGGGTAAAGAATATTCTAGGGCAGGGCATTCTCAGTTCCTCATATTGAAACCATTTCACTTTGCATAGGTTAATTAAATATTCATGGGAACAGGAAGATGGCAAACCTATGCAAATGACTATGTATCTTCGTGGTATAGTCTTTCATTTGGGAGCACAGGGCCTGGCTTCCATTATCCACATCAATGAATACTTAAATGAGAAATACAAGAAACATTCATAGAAGCAGGCACAGGAACTAAGGACTTCCTCTTCCAGGTGGATACTAACCACTGAACTAGAAATCATTCTCCCCGTGACACAGGAAATGGTGAGGTGTATTATACAAATAAAACTGCTCCAACAAGAGAACTTTAGACAGGTCTGTCTTGAAACCTTGCACTGTGAATATTCACCCATAACTTGAGACTTGGGTTCAAGTTCCTTGAGAAGAAACTATGAGCTTTAATTACCAAGGTGTGTACAGTCCATCCCTGGTTTAAAAAAGGGCATTGCCACTATTTCTTGCTCTTGCTTGCCTGCTTAATTTTTTATGCCTTTTTTTGGGTGATCAAAGGGTGGTTGTGTTGATGGTGTATTTATTTTGTACAATGTTTGTTATGAACCTTATTTGGATGTTGCCTTTTTTGGTTGAGTCAGAAGGATGGCTGATTGCCTTCTGCACATGCCTCACTGTGGTGCCTTTCCCACCACTGACAGATTGTGCTGCTGAAGGGAAAACTGTGTTGTTGCTGATTTCATTGTATGGGGACTCCCAACTTGTCTCTTTGGTCAATGACATTCCCACCAATTTCCAATTAAACCTCCTTTCATCAGTTTCCATCAGGGAAACTTCACTAAGTAGATCTTTCAGATGTAGAGGGGAGAGGGATGTTTAGAATGGGTTTATTGGATTTCCACATCAAGGTTTTGATGGAAGAGGGATTGCAGTGGTTCCATGAGGACACCAGAAGCTGCATCCCTGTTGGACAGAGTTTGGGCTGGCTCCAGGACAGACCTGCCACTGGACACAGGTGACATTGGTAGCAATAAGGTATTTAAGAAAAGCCAAAAAATATTACACAGGGGATGGGAGAGAAAAAAAAAAAAAAGGAAAAATATGAGACACAATGCTGCAGAAAATGAGCTCAGTGAAGAAGGAGGGGGAGGATGAGCTCCAGTCTCCTGCATGAAGAAAACTCTAGTGAGGCATCTGTTCCTGTGGAGGTCCTCAGTGGAGCAGAGACCCAACTGCAGCTTGAGGAGTACCCAGTGCAGGTGGATGTGCCTTGAAGGAATCTGCAGCCTGTGGAGAAGCCCTGCTGGAGCAGACTCCTGGGAGGAGCTGCAGGCCATGGAGAGGAGTCCATGCAGAGCATGTTCCTGGCAGGAACCTTAGGGAACCATACCAGAGCAGTCAGTGAAGAACTGCAGTTCATGAGAAGGACCCACACTGGAGAAGTTCATACAGGACAGATCTCATAGGAGACACTTCCAAGCAAGACAAGAGTGTGAAGAGGAAGGAGCAGCAAGGATGGAGAGCTGTGAACTGATCTCAACCCTATTTGATATTCACCTGGGCCACTTTGAGGGAGAAGGTGCTTTTAGTTTTGTTTGTATTTCTCATTTTCCCTCTCTGAATATTTGACAGTAAGTTAATTTCCCTAAGTCGAGCCTGTTTTGACCATGACCAGAAGTGATGTCCTTGTCCTTATCTTGACCCATGAGCTTTTAATCATATTTTCTCTCCCAGTCCTGTTGAGAAGGAGTGATTGAGCAACTTGGTGGACACCTGGCAGCCAGCCAAGGTTATCCCATCACGAGGGTTTTGTCACATCTCACTTTAATTATTTACGACAGAGTTGGCCTCATCTGAGCTAATTTGGGCTTTACTGTCAGTCAGTGGAGAGAAACAAGATTTCCAAGAGGCAGTTTCATCTCATCCTAATGGAGACATAAAAAAGCAGATGAGATTTATCTTTTAAGCCCTTGTTGCTCTGTGGACAGCCAAGGAAGCCTAGAGTGTATAAAGAAGATGTAGGTATCTACATCACAGCTGCCAAGAGTTCAGAAGGTGGCTCCTTCTGCTGTATTTTATTGTTTCATCAAGATTTATTTGTGGTCTGTGGTTCTGATTGCCCTGGAGACTTGAGATGGTACTGCATACACCCAGTGGCAGAAGAGCTTTGTAAAGGGGAAATACGAGTTCTGTTCATAGGATGCAATTCCAAGCTGGGCTGAGTCCCAGTCTGGGAGCAAAGAGCACTGGTGGCACTGCCCCAGATGCAGAGGCAGCACTGATGCTTCAGTCAGGTGCTGGAGTCACATTAGAAACCCTTAGAAAATCTCAACACTGATACAACCATTCTCCAGAGTGAGCCTGTTCACACCCAGGTTTCTCTTCCTCTCCTCCTGCAGAGGTACCAGAAGCTTTAGGACACCTGGACCTCACTGACAGCTGGATCTCAAAGGCACCCAGGGCATGAATTTGTTTCAAAAAGCAGCAGTTATTTTTCCTCATCTATGTATGGCTTTCAGGATAAGTGGTTGCAGAAGCATATCAGTGTTCAAGAAGTCACAAACTAAAAGGAAACAAGTGTCATGTCCATTCTTTGATCTTTATATAATTCTTATTCTTTGTTTTAATTAATATCAGATTTATTTAGTGAAACTAAAATATGCTCACATCTGGCTTTAATCCCTATATTTTCCTCAGTCAGTAGACCGTGCTTCTGCACTCTCATAAAAATGTGAAGAATCAGGATGAACCCGAGCAGGCTGATAATGCTGTTTCATCTGGCTTCCCAAAGGCACAATGCATCATTTCAGATGTTGCAAAGCTGAGTCACTGACACTGATGTGACTAATCTTAACGATGTGCTTTGATTCCATAATATGTCGCTGTAAAGTTTGACATGTTTGATACATTCATCTCAGCATTCCAGGGGAACTTTCTGTTCCCACAGTGAATCTACTCACTGGGAAGACAAATTGTCTGTGGAAAAATTATTCCCAGCCCAGCCCTGGAAACACACTAGCTAATTTTCCTTTAAATTTGTCTATGGACCAAATTTTGCCCTCATCAGTGGGATGTAACTTTCATTGAATATACTATTCATGTATCCAAAGGCAAAATTTGTTCCTATCTATCAATCTACCTACTATTTTATCTACTATCTGTCTGCTTAACTCTATTAATTAGTTAATGTTTGTAAAACACTCAAAAGATGTAAAGCCCTATAGAAATGCTAAGTATTATAATTATTGTTATCTCACTGCTGTATCTCTTTACCTATCTAGCTATCTACCTTCTCTATCTATTATAATAACAATAATACTTAACACTTATATACTGTTCTTAATCTTCAAAGTACTTTACAAACATTAACTAATTAATCTAATCTAGTCATCTTGCAAACAACTCTTTTAACAAACCAGTGGTTGTTTCTGTAAAATAAAATTCTTTGCAAAAAGAAGGATTGTACTTTGGGGGGGTTATTTTGTTCAGGTTTGGCTATGATAAGGTAATAAATATGTATAGAAGTAAAGCAGCAAGGGGATGGATAAGAAAAGCTCCATCATTAGGTAAAATAAAGCTTATAACATGTTGCAGTTACAAACCATGAAGATGTCTCCTGGTCAGCTTATTCCTGCCTTATTAATAGAGAGGCTTCCTGTTACAAAAATGTGATTTTTTTGTTGTTTTTTAATAAAGAGCTGTGAAATTCTTCTACAAATTTCCTTTTTCTAACCAGAAGCAAGGCCAAGGTTGTCAAATGGAACAGCTCAAACTGAGCTCTTTAGCCCCACATCTGCAAAGATAATTTGGCAATTTTTTTTTTGTCCTTACAGAAACTGTGGTGATGGTGACACAGAAATTTCAAATTGTGCATAAGAGCAATGGGGCAAGGAGTCCAAATCCATTGAGGGGAAGAGACCAGCTTACTTTTAAAACAAATTCACCCTGAATAGCTCTGCAGATCTTCATCTAGACAGTGGTGCTGGAAAAGACTCTGTATATTTTCAGAGACAGTATTCAGGAAGTGTAAGGTAGAGATCAAGAAGGATGTGAAGCGTTTTTTGGGTTACCTTTGTGCTTCTAAAGAGATGAAGGTCACACACTCAGACCAAGCACTGCTTGACCATGGTCACCCAACTGCCTGACCTGGTTTTAGAATGTAATTTTCAACAAAAAACTTCTACAGAGAGGGGTAAGAGAGCTGTCCTGTGCCATTTGCATTAGGACTAAGCCAGCCCTGGCTCTCTTACACTGAGATGGGAGGTACAGACATGATGAAAGTGTATTCAGACTTTATGTGGCTTACACCACCAGCAGCATCAGAGAGAAGAAAATGAAACAAAATCAAATAGAAAAAAAGATTCTGCTTTCCACCTAGAAGGGTAGACTTTCTTCTTCCTTCTCCTTCCCCTTCCCCTTCCCCTTCCCCTTCCCCTTCCCCTTCCCCTTCCCCTTCCCCTTCCCCTTCCCCTTCCCCTTCCCCTTCCCCTTCCCCTTCCCCTTCCCCTTCCCCTTCCCCTTCTCCTTCTCCTTCTTTTTTTTTTTTTTCCTGTTATTTTTATATTTGTCCTACTTATTTATTTACTTAGACAAAATGTGCAGGGACAGTTCTGCTAAGTGCTAGCATGAAAATCAGTTAGGATTCTCCACTGAACTCTCCCAAGGCAGCCAGAAAAGCAGCAAATCTGTGACCACTTTTGCACAGGTAATTTTGTCTCTATTAGTTCTAAAAAGAAAAACAAAGCAAAACAAAAACACACAATGGAAAGGGTAATTTTTGACCATTTCCCAACACCTCTTCTTTCAGCAGCTAGGTTAAGATAAATCATACCTCCTCCAACTAAAAATTCAACAAACTTTTATATTGCATTCTCAGGCTCTCTTGCAGCTAGGTACAAGCTCCAAGCACCAATGCAAGATTTCAGAAGTACAGTTGCCTTTCAGTAAACAGCCTGGATAGAGCTGTCATCCTGCAATAGGTATGCTTTTAACTGAAAAATGAAACAAAACAAAACAAAAAAGTGTCATTAAAGGCAGTGACACAGGGCTGTTCAGGTTGTACATCACTCATACTGCCCTCCAGAACAGAATGGCATATTGAGTTGGAGCAATTACAGGAAAATCAGGCTTCCAATACAATCAATGCAATAAGCAGCTGTGCTGTTTGTGTCAGAAATTCACAGAAGATGATCTGAATGTGGTTCCTGTCAGTCAGGCATGACAGCCAGCTAGGCTGAAATCCAGGTGATACGGGCTCAGCCACACACTCCTCGAGTCACCTTGTACACAAGACCTAATCTAACCCCAACCTTCACATCTTGTTTTTTCTCTAGCAGTGCATTTCATAAATGCAGGGCTTTGATGGTCCTAAATGTTATGCCCAGCAGGGCTTGAAAATGAAAGTGCTGAGTTGAAGCTATGGTTGCAAATGAGAAACATGCACTCAGTTAACATCTACTAATAAGGGGTGCACTGAGGTGCAAGGCACATAGAAACCTTTAATTAAAGTTTGAGGTCGAAAAAAAAATGGATCAGGAATCTGGGAGACTTGGGCTAGAAGGGTGAAGATATCACCAAGTGTTTGCAAAATATTAGACTCCTGCAACACACTTGCAGAAGTGACATATCTCAAAGGTGGATAGGTGAAGCTGATGCAGAGGGACTTGGATCCTCTTTAGAGCAGCAGTAAAGGAATTATAAATTATCTGATTTTGGATAGGTGGGAGGGGGCTCCCTGTTCTCATCTTGACCCTTGGATTCACTACAGAGTGTCTTCAATGCAACTACAGCTCCTCCTCCTCTACTCCCTAGAAAGGTTCCTGAAATGTTTCTGAGAGAAGGGAAAAAAGCCCCCCTTTATCTGAGCACACAAAACCCCCTGTGCAGAAAGCCAAACCTCCAGATTAGAATTCAAGGCACTTTACAGAGCCACTGTTACTTACATGCTCCCCTCAGTGACGCAGAGGAAGACAAGAACATGTTTTTAATTGCAAAGTCAAATGGTTATGCATGGGTCCTGTCATGCTTGTGAGAACTTGTTCTTCCCCAGCCCTCCCTCTCCTCCCTGCTGAGACAGCCTTGCCAAAACCTGGCTTGAGAGTGGTCACAGGGAAAACATGAAGCCTTGCAGGGATTTGGGGAGCAGACACCAATCTGTCAGAGGTGTCACCAGAACTGGATATATCTGCTGATCTGTTACCACTTGCTAATTACGGATTCGGCAGCTAATTGTCATAAATCTTGGTAAGAGATGTGGAATGAGGCAGAGTTTTTAAAGCAGCATAGGCTGGATTGGTTTGCAGGAATGATCACCCCCGTGCCAGAGCTCTGCTGCTGTGTGATACCTCGGTGAATACCTGTATTGTTGTGAGTGCCAATTTGCTCCCAAAAGCATTTCTGACATTCCTTTGCAAGAATGGTGAGTGTCCAGGACTGTAATACACTGACTTGTTGAAGGATTTTGTTTAATAAAACCAGAGATACTGGCAGTCACAGCCAAACAGATGTTTTACAGGATGAAATCTTGCACCCTTCATCAGGCTGAACTTCTGGTCCACCCTTCAGAAAGAAAAGCACAACTGTGCCAAGCAGGATTGAGTTCTCATGTCTTGACTGTGCAAACCCACAAATTGGGCACTGCCTCAGTGAGTGTTAACACCCTCTGCATGTGATTCAGCCAGTCAGAGTTTGGACTTGGAAAGAAAGGGATTTAGCATGTTTGATTCATCTTCAGGTATCCTTTCCAACATTTCAGCCATGTCTAGTTACCCACCATCTTACTCCACCTGATTTCAACGTTTCTCTGAGTCTTGAAAGCTGCAGTTCAGGGTGGAAAGGGTAAAGCCAAGCCTTCAACATCTCGAAAGCATTACATTTACTTAAATGCTGAGCAGCTTTTCAGGAAATCAAGTCCCTTCAGGGTATGTGAAGTTGAACATCCAAAAATAACTACTTGAAATTTTCTGTGGGTCTAAAGATCACGGGCTCTGTATTCACGTGAACCAGTCTTCAGATAAAAGATCAGAACTAAATTTCTGTAATTGTTCAACTGGCTTTTCCTTTGGAGAGAATAGACTCAAGGCTGCATGCAGAATAAATACCTCTCTCAACAAGTAACTCTTGGTTTTCAGAAATTTTGTTCTGCTTTTTATTTCCTACTCCTTTTCCTGTTTTCAGCCAGTTTTTGAAATGTTTTCATCAAGCCCAAGTTTTTATCTAGACCAAGATTACCAACTGCTTTTGGAAATAAAAACTAATATCTGTCACATATTCCACTGAAATCTGCCAAATTTTTCAGGTAGAAAGACACAACAATCTATTTTAAGACTGGTTTTCACTAAATCGGCTGAAAACTCCACAGTGGAATATTTGTTTATTTTCCCAGATGAAAAAGCTGATTCATAGTAATTCAAACATTTTGCTGAGATGGTTCAGTTTTGATTCAGGTATGACAAACTTTAAGTAGAGCACAATTATCTTCTAATGATTAGATTCCTGCCAGGAATTAGACCTGCAAGGTGCTGTGGCCAGTTGGGAACCATCTCCTCTAGATCCTGTCAGCACATCAGGATAGTGGCCACCAGGGAATGAGGAACCTGAAAATGTTGAAATGATTCATGTTTAAAAGTTGTGATGTTTTCTGCTTGATGGAAAAGGAGACAGATGGAGGCCAGAACAGCATTACTCAATTCTTCCCTGAGCTTCCATGGCTGTCTATCTAGCTGTCTAAAAATAAGGACCAATTGCTTTGTCAGGAAAAAGTAAAAATAGGGGGTTTATTCTGAATGAGAAAGCAATTTAATACTAAAATATTGAAACCTGGTCTATGAAGAATGATTTTGCTATACAAAATATTAGGGTTTTTAACAATTCATGGCCATTAAGGTGCATTAATTGATTAATTAGAAAAAGGTTAATTCCTCTCTGGGGAATGTAAAACTACTTCTTGGGTATGAGGGAGAAAAGTTTACTCTGTATATTATTATTAAGCACACAGATGACAATCTTTCTGACTGGGTTCTGCAATCCACACCTTTTATTTCTGAAGGCAAAAGCTTTTGTGCACTGAAAACAACCATTTATCTTGCAGAAAGCAGAGATGCACATCAGCAGACACCAAAAAAACCCAAAAAAACCCAAAAACCAAGCAACAAAAATTAGCCTCCTACAAATTCAATAATTCAATACCTTTAATAAAAGGTAATTGAAAAAAAAATTGGTTGCAAAACACCTGTTTTGAAGCTTGTGCCACTGTGATTTTTCAGAAAAACCTTGAAAAGAACGTGAAAGATGTTATTTGCTTTAGAGTGAGATAATGTTTAGTTCTAATTTCACCTAAAACCTCATAGGAAATATTTTTGAATTGACATAATGCAAGTCAACTATCCTCAGCCATAATTCCCCTTGTTTTTTGGTAGTGCATGCTGTCTATGCCAGCCCTGGAATATCAGGATTGATGCAAAATGTCAATGGACTGGATCACCAGTAATTTTCCACAATGGATTGTATAAAATTTGTATAAAAGACTTATAAGTAGTCTCAGAATCTGGACTAAAGCACCAGAAAATTTAGTTTTATTGGTGCATTAATCCTCCATTTAGTGCTGAACTCCCACCTGAGCGAGGAAAACACCCGGAAACACATCGTGGCCCAAAGAACCGCAATCTCTTGCTTTGTTCTTCTTGCTGCTCTGGGGAGGCCAAGCAAGGAGCACCACACCATTCCCTGCTACAGGTGGTTTCCTTCCAGCATGGTGACATCCCTTCTCCTGTGAGTGTTTCTAGTGTGACAGCACGTGCAGGTGGATCCCATAAATCCCATCAGCTGCTCACCAACACTCTCCTGTCCCTCTGGAGCTGACTGGGTCCCAGCTGGGCTCCAACAAACACACATGTCCCAAAAACCAGAGCTGGATCTTGCAGCTTCCATGCCTGGCAATCCCATTCCTTCCTTCTACCCAGATCCACACCCAGCCTCTGTTGTGATGACAAATGCAGCAGCCAGGGTGAGACGAGTGGTTAAGCTGATGATGATTTAACACTTTGAAGGCTGCTGTCCCAGGTGATTATACATTCTTTGCATTTGTTTGGCTGGAAATATGGAAAATTAATTAGTAGCAGAAGGGTATAACTTTGCCAGCCATTAACTGAATTATAAGTAAGTGTTTTCTTTGTCTGGCAATATCTTACTTTGTCCTTCTGCCAAAAATATCTCATAACTTGGTATTATATTCTCTGAAGACAACCTTTTCAATGACTTTATGAGTGAAATACTGTAATACCAGTAGGAGAGGATTTTTTTTTTTCCTTTTTTTTTGGTGGTGATGAAAGGGGACATAGCTACATTTCTGAAGGTCAAGTGTTTGGAACCAAAAGCTGCATTCTTACTCAGTTTTTCTTTTTAATTGTCAACAAAAAATTAGAAAAAATACCCCAGCTAATGATGAAAAAAAGCTGAGAAAGCAAGAAAGAATATTTTCTAAGTCTAAATACTGTTGTTGAATTATTTTCCAATGGAAAGTAAAATGCTGTGGATATCTGGGAGGGAAGAGAGAACCATATTTGTCATCTGCCTCCAATCTTTATTTTATAGTAAGCAGTGTTGTAGCTGAGGTGTCTTCTATCTGCATATTTACTCTAGAACAAAGATTGATGCTGCCTGATATGTGTTGCAGTATTAAAAAAAAAAAAAAAAAGTGAGACAAAAGAAAAAAAACCAAACATGTCTTGCTCTAGACATGTTTTTAGAATGTTGTTATAAAGCACACAGCTCCTAATCTGTTTGATGTCCATTAATCAACAGAGCTGCAATCACATTATCTTTCACTTGGGCCCTAATGCTTGGTCCAAGCTTCTCCCTTCCTTTACTTCTGGAGGTCTATAAACCCAGTCTGCTTTGGATGGCAGATAGGAGCTGAGGATATCCTGACTCTCCTGTTTCTCTGGTGCAGGGATTTTCTGGCTGCTGGATGTTAAGCTGCTCATGCTTCTGGCCACAGGTGTAAAATATAAATCGTGGGAACCAGAGGTGATTTTTCAGTGTGACAAAAATGGGCCAGGCAGAGCTTTAGGTGCCTAATGGATGTGCTGCTCACTGTCTCAGAGAGCTGGGGAATGGTCTGAGAGGATGTCTGAGATGTTTCTTCCTCCCCCTGCATGCAGAGGCACACGCCGTTCATCAGGCTCTGTGCTGCAGATCGCCCACGAGTACCTGCCTGCTTTCAGAATTAATCACTCTTGACTTGGAAGCACTTTCATCTGCCTAAACTTTCTTTCCCCCACCCCCTTTCCCTTCCTCGTGCTGAGACAAGGTACCATGGATGCTGCAAGTGCAGTGGAGGTGCTGTCTAGACACCCAGAGCATCTCTGTGAACAAGAGACTCGCCGTGCACAAAAGGCATTGGCACGCGAGGCTGTTGGCAGGTTCATCTCCCACTCCCTTGGCCAAGGCTCCAGCCACAAAAGCCATGTCTAGTCAGTTCAGTGTGCTTTCAAATGTCAATGCTTGGACTGATTAGCAAATACGAGAAAAGATCTTGACTGTGGCAAAACCCAGAAGTGTCTAAGGGAGAATTTGAAATGGGTTTTAGGAAGTTGTGTAGAGTTTGCTGAGTTTTCTTGCATTGCAGCACAAAGTGATCCAAATTCCTCATTGTTGGTGGATCTTTGTGGTGCCCATTCAGGGACCATGGAAGAGCTGTTCGGAGAGGTCAGCAGTCCAGTCTCCATCCTGGAGATAACACATTTCCAACACCAAAGTAGGCCAGCCATGGATTTATTTAGATGAATCTTGAAAACTTCCAAGGATGGAGATTTCACAGCATTGCTGGGCTGTAACCTGCTGGTCACACTCTTCCTAATGTAACCCAGCAAAAAGTTTGTTATATTCACTGTTGTCTCACATTCAGTTTGGTGTCCTCTTTGAAGCTGGGCTGTTATTTATCCTGTCCCCTGCCTCTACTGGTTCATGGGGTTATTACAACTCAGCTGCAGAAATTATATTATGCTTTCTGTACTTCATGAAGTCTCTGCTGCCCTGGTCTTCAAGTCCTTAAAAATCTGCCTGGCTTGAAGATCTACTGTTCAGATTATCAGCTACTTGTAAATGCTCATTACCAACTGTTAAATGGACATTGACCTGCATTTGTACTCAGTACCAGGCTAATTTTCCACTTGTTTGGTAGTTTATTCCTTCTCCAGCTTCCTAATGATAATGCTGAGGGTGACAAAATCCTTATATATTAAAGATTTGTAATATCTGCTACTCTTCCCTCTTCATTACAGCCAGTAAATTAATGAAGAATTCAGTTGTAGAAGGCAATCAGGTTAGTTGCCAATGATTTACCCTAGACAAATCCTTTTAGACTGTTTATGATTGCTTCTTGTCTTTCAGTAGACTGGAAGTGGACACCAGGAGGATGTTCCCAGACCCTTCCAGAGCCTGAGGTGAGGTGGTTTTCTCTTTATTCACATTCCCATGGAATTGTTTCTATGCCTTTAGGTCCAGCAGAGCTTCAGCCTTGCTGACACTATCAAGACAGAAGTATTAACTCTAAACTGATCCAAGAAACAACATAGGAAACCTGGATTTCTCAAACCTTTGCCTGTGGATGGTGTGTGTGCTCTTGCAGCTCATCCTGGAGACACAGGAAGACCCACCAGGCCTTACAACTTTTCACAGAAGTTTTTCAAGAGGTTTCTTTTATGGTTGACGTGTGAAGCCATACAGTTCCTTCCCCTCTCTGAGTTCTGTGTGTTGGAAAGCCACCTCCCCTCAGTATGGCACTCACAGAAAATGTGTCTGGTTGAGGGGGAAGTGGGCTTGCAAACCCTCTTTTGTGCAAGGCACAAAGGAAAAGGGGTGGCTTGTAGTCTGCAGCAGAACGAGAGGAGGCTCTCTGCTCCCTTCAAAGGGCTTCCTCTTCCCCTTCTCTCTCTATTGTCAATTCTTTAAAAAGACCACCCTTCCCTTCTGCAGAGTGAAAACATCAAAGGGAATGGTGTGGTGGGGTATTTCCTTGTGAACACTGACTTACCTTACAAAGGTGAGGAGTTCACAGGAGGTTCTCTCTTGTGAAGCGTGTTCTGGCTGCCTGGCTTTGAATGCTGAGCTCACTGGGAAAATGTTCTTACATCTTCAGGCAAGCAGCTTTGCTGCAAAGCCAAATCTCTTCCTCTCCCTCCCACTTTCTACTTACCCAGTAATATTTTATTTTATTTTATTTTATTTTATTTTATTTTATTTTATTTTATTTTATTTTATTTTATTTTATTTTATTTTATTTTATTTTATTTTATTTTATTTTATTTTATTTTATTTTATGTTCAATTTAGTTTCCTACTTTATAATTTTATACCAATTTATTTCATCTTTCATTTAATTTAACTTCATATTTATTTTGTTTTGGGCAACACTAAAACTTTCTAGGTCTTGAGGGTTTTGTTTTTATTTTTAGATGGAGGTAGTCACACAAAAATTAAAGTGCAACAGAAAACTAAGATTTCCCACAAAAATTTCATTTTAAAAGATTCAGTCTTCTATTTATTAAGGTACATTTAAATATGAGGATGTGACTCTATCCCATCCCAGGATATGGAGAAAAGATAAGTTTGCTCATGCTTGTTTCAGCATAAGATTTTGATTGTTTTATTGGCTAATAAGCTTAGCAAGAACAGTCAGCAATCAAACAGCTGTATCAAATTCTTCAGTGAGCTGGAGTTTAGATTTAATATCATTAGAATAGCTCCAAAAGCCTCAATTTCCTCTGGTTTTGGACAAACTTGGTGGCAATTAAAACTGTAACAGTTTTGGTTTTTTTTTCCTTTTTCATTTTTATCCTTAAGGGTAGAACTGTCATCCAAAAACCAGAGGCTAAAACATGTATGTCATCAAGGATAAGGCAGGAAAACCCTCTTTGGCCCACCATGCCACATCTTTTAATGCTTGCTCTTGGTATAAGAATTTATATATAACTAAAATATATATAAAATGTATATTGTATATATATATAAAAACCTTCAGCCCATCATGTCACATCTTTTAATGCTTGCACTTGGTATAAGAATTTATATATAACTAAAATATATATAAAATATATATTGTATATATCTATAAAATGTAAATACAGACAATGAATAAAGATTCATTTTATGGATGAAACTCTTGCGGATGAGTCTCCATGGTTTACCTTGAAGCAAATATATTAGTTCTTGCATCCCATGAGTTTTTGGAGGTTCTCAGTCCTGTTTTAAGGACCATTCATTTCCTCAGGAAGCCACTCCCTCAGCACTGCATCATGTAGGAAGGTGAACTCAGGCTGATTTTCACTGTTTTGAAGTTTTGAAGAAGGGTAAAAGAGGCTGGAAACTGCTGGGAATTGCTAATCAACTATGAAATTTATCAAAACCACCCAGGATTTCAGCTCAAGTATGTTATCCTGGAGCAGCCAAGTGGGGATGTCAGCTTCAAAATCACAAGTCCCTGAGTCTCAGTACCAAAGTGACATTTGGAATTTGCTATTGAGACCTTAAAAAAAAAAAAAAAAAAAAAAAAATCCAGTGTTAGGTCAGTGGTCAAACTCAAAGACCTGAGAAGACTTTTCCAACCTTAATCATTCTATGATTCTGATTTTAAAAATGAGCTTCATCCAAGATGCCTCAGAGTCCAGAGGTTTGTTTCATGCTAAATCCCAGCTGTGACTCACAGTCTCACAGCAGAATTCATATAAATGTGTGGATGACACTGCAAGTGAGTTGTGCAATGGCAGGGGAGGAAAAGCTAAGAACAAATCCTTTCTGTTCAGTGGCAGAAATGAACCATACCAATCCATCAGGGTAAAGAGCAGAGGAAATCTTTTATCAGGAGCTAAATGCAAAGGATCAGATTTTAACCCACGTTGTGCAGGTTGGCTACAGCATGTGAGCATTTCTGAAGTCAGAGGTGCTGAATGGAGAAACAGTTTCTGCTCTTGTCAGCACTTTGGTCTGTGTGTGGTTTCCCTGCTGCCATTAGCTCCAGGCATTTTGGAAATTGTATTCCTCCTGCAAGGCAGAGTGGGAAGAGCTGACAAGGTGGGTTAAAGTATTGAGTCATGAGGATAATTAATCAAGGGTCTTCTGCAGAATTTCTGTTTGGTGTTGGGTTTTTTTTTTTTGGTCTCACAGCAATGAGCAGCCTCCAGCGAGCCCCTGGCAGCAACGTGGGCGCTCACAGGTTTTCAGGTCAGAGTACTTGACCTCAAGACTGCTGTCTCTTCAGGTTGGATTGCTTCAATTTGAGAAGGTTATTAACTGGGAGGCAATCTGCAGGTTGCCTTGTGCTGAGGTTGTTGCCAATAAGGGGTGGGAGATGGTCCCTGGCTGAACAGATGTGCAGAGTAAGAGGATGAGGAGCAGGAGGTGAGAATTAAAGGTTACACAGCCTTTCAGTTCTCCACACCCCTGGGACTCTGCCTGGAGCAAACTCAAGGGCTCCTAGGGAAAAGGACAAAAAATATTTTTGTGTCTGTCCATCAAGAAGCTATCCTAAAGCCATCCAGCTCTTCCTGAGCCAGTCTCACCAGGGCTTCATCCTGTGCCTGCTGCAAGGTGCTGAGCCCTCCTTGTACATTTGAGGGGCTGCAGACAGAGACTGTTTCCTTGGCATGCAAGGACTAAGCACACAGCAGCTGCTCACTTTTAATTTTAAAGGAGAATCACAGAATGACTTGGTTTGGAAGGGACTGTAAAAATCATCCAGCTCCAACCTCCTTGCTGTGTCAGGGACATCTTCCTCTTGAGAAGAGAGAAATCATCAAAATAGCAAGGAGAAATAAAACACTTTGAGGAGCAGCATACAGCCTTCCTCTTCCCCTGGTGTTGTTTAGTAACTTGAGGTTACATTTCGGGCTGCTGTTCAGGAAATTCAACTAACCCTGGTAGGAAAATAGTGAAGAGTAGCTGCAAGATAAATAAATTATTCAAGAACCAAGCACCCCTTTAGGCATTTTACCCCCTGGGGCTGAAAACACTTGAACAAGTCTCATGTCACTTGCATATGATATTACTGCTTTCCCAAAACACCTTTCCTTCCTCAGAGAAAACAATTTTAATTAATTCTCCAAAAAACATTTCTGTCAAGTCTAACCTGGTCAAGTGTATGCATCAAATTCCTGCAGCACTCAGCCTATGTCCTATAAAACTTGTCATGACTGATTTTTACTCTTTTTGCACTGGTTGTAAAGAGATGGATTCAAAGGCATTCCTTCTCATGCAGGTCCAGATTGAAGCACATGTTTAACAAAAAGACCCTGGTGATGTATTTTGCTGAATTGGGACCTTTTATGGGACAGATGAATCGAGCCCTTTTTTGTCATTCTGTTTTGGAGTAAACATTTCTGCAGTGTAACATTAATTATGGATTCTCCACCTTGATTCAGTATTGCATTTAAGCTGCTATTCCCTGTTAAATCATCTTCCTTGACATGTGAAATTCAGGCTGCCTTTGTTAGATTAAAGTCTTTTTATCTGACCTGCCTTTAAGCTTCATCTACTTAGTCATATCACTGGGTAGGTAACAGAAAATTGCCAATATGTCACCCAGTGGGTAAATCAATTCATGAAAGGAGGCCTAGTGCTTTTAGATTGACTGCAGAATGGCTCTTTTCTTTTTTTCCAAGCATATCTTCCTCAGCACACCTGGGTATTCCTCCTGAGGGCTCAGGAAAAAAGTTTGAATTGCCTTGTTCTTTATTAGCTACATCCCGTCTCCTTTATATTACAGGTGAACGTGATTTGCTCCACAGTGCAGTGTATTCCTGAGAGAGGGACTGAAAGGAAAAGGGCAAATTATCCTCACAGTGATGGAAAGCAGGAGAAGAGTTAGCAGGAAAATTATCACTGGTAAAAATCTGGGATGTTCTCTGCATATATTTGAGAGGCAGCACCACCCCAGCTGGGGTGAGCTTGGGGCACAGGTGAACTCTTGTTGGGAAAATAAGACCAAAACTCTCTTAAGTTACAAGATTTCTCAGGTGCTGATTCCTGAAGTTTTTTTTAAAAAGAAGCTCTTATTTTCAAAAAACCCCCAACACATCTATCCAGGGTAACGAACTGGTCAGTGAAGTGCTGGAGAAAAGAGGAGCATTTTTTACCTGCCCATTGCAAAATGTACCAAAAAACCTCTGAGGGCTCCATGGGAAGAGACTCAAGAGAGCAGGATGGAGCTGGATGTTTTCATTGGGAAACAACAGGTTTTGCATGAGAATATTTGGGGAAACTGAGGCACAAAAGTGCATCTAATATCTTCCTCTTTTCTTTCAATGTGGGTACTTTATTTATGCCTTACAAAATAGAGAGTTTGTTTGAATCACAGAATGGTTTAGGTTGGAAGAGACCTTAAAGATCATCTGATTCCAGTTCTCCTGCAATGGGCAGGGACACATTCCACTAGACCAGGGTGCTCAAAGACCTGTCCAGCCTGGCCTTGAACACTCCCAGGGATGAAGCATCCACAACTTCCTTGGGCACCCATGCCAGGATCTCACCACCCTCACAGTCAAGAATTTCTTCCTGATATCGGATCTAAACAGAACCTCTGCCTTTTTAAAGAAATTCAGTTTCAGACTCCTTCCTATGACTGTTGTTGCTGATTTCACCTCCACTGGACAAGGAGCTGTCAAATGTTGGTGTTCTTCATCTTCTCAAGATGACACTAAATCATGGGACACCTGAACAGAAGAGTTTTGGTTCCCACTGCCAGGGCTCCAAACTGCAAACTCATTGTACTGAGAGCAGGAGGCATCAATCCAAAGGTGTCCAAAGTGCAAGAGGCACAACAAATCCTCATGGAGAGTTTTACAACAGAGAATGAGCTTTACCAGAACCACACACCTGTATTTTAGTGTCATGTGATGGGTAGAAGGAAGAAGGAGAAATGAGAGTTGTAATCTGCCACAATACAGTCTGTGGAACAAAACACTGCAAAGTTCAGTTTTCCCAGGCTACATCTGGACTCTGGAACAGAAATCCTGAGCCAGTGGAGATATTTCTGCCAAAAAATGTTTAGCAGTAACAAATTGAATTTTCAGTTTCAGAAGACCTTAATTTTTTTGCACAATTTAAGAATAATGCACATATACTTGGACTTAATTTTTTAAGGAAAAAGAGGTCTTTCCTTGCCTAAGAATTTTAAAAAATTGCCAGAAAGCAGACAAAACATCTTTTTGGCTAACAATTCAAATTTTTTGAATAATTACTTCTGATTCTGATCTAATGCTTCTTGCAAATGCTTTGAAAATGTCAAGCACTATATTCCTTGTGCTGTGATCTATATGTCTGTGATAGACAAGAAATACAAAATTTTTGAAATTCTTCTTCAGAAAGATTTTGGGGCACTGTGACCCTTCTTGTTCTCTCCCTTAAAGTAGAATTCAGGAATAACTCATTAAAATCTATGTATTTTTTTCAGTGTAAATGAAAGGAAAATCAAACTGCATGTATCTGATATACATTAACTTAAAGTCTGCTATTAAACCACAAGTCGTGAAAGACTATGGGAAATCTGCACCCCTGCTGATTTTTTGCTAATTCTATAAAGAGTCTATTTAATTTCCTCAGGAAAACAAGGCAAATCTTCCCTTGAGGGCATATACATTTTTGAATGGGCTACAAGTGAGTCCCTAAGGGCTCAGTTATCACTGATCACAGTTTGGTCTGTTGGATATTGCTAAGGGAAATTTAGTGTGATTGTCTGTGATCACTGGCATGTGCTCATACCCATTAGGAGACCTATTCAGCCCACTGACATTTGGTTCCTAGGAGAATAGGGTAGCTGCTCTCAAAACATTTTGAGTTTGCAGTATTTTTTTTTGTTCCCTTCCCACTCCTTCCCCTCCTCCCTCCCTGTGGGTTTTTTCAGGCAGAGGAGCAGATGTTCAAGATCAGAAAAGAGCTTGTACAGGGAGCTGCCACACTGGGCAGGCAGTGCTGTATTCTAAGAAAATGCAACATAACAAAGCCACTCCTCTTCCAGTCTGGTTAATTTTCTCTATAACTCTTTCTAGGCACTTGCAGGGGTCACGTAGGGAAGCAATAATATTACCTCTGCATCTATGATGCAGAGAAGTGAGTTTTAGAGACTTTTTTCTGAACCACAGGTGCTTTCAGGGGGGTCACTGGTCTGGCCCCAGAATCACCAGTGGCTTCAGGACTGATGTGCTGCAGTGTTGCTCTTATCACTACAACTTGACCTTTATAGATCATTCCCAAAAATTTCTCTCTCCTGGAGATTTGCAGTCTCAAGGACTGGTTTCACTGATTAGAGCCAATGTAGACATGCAATGGGAACTAGTAGTGGCACTTGTGGTGATAGGAAATACAGAACAAGTTATAAATGTGTGAGAGGTGAAACACAGATATTTCACTGTTAGAACATTCAGTCCTTTGGATGCAAGTAAGAATCAAGGGTTGGTGTTTTACAGTCTCCTGAATGACAGGCTACATATTCACAGAGGTGTCTAATGGGTATAAAATAGAAAATTTGCTTTCTTATCTGCAGAATTTGGATCTATGTCCCACTATACTGTCCTTTCCCCTGGGGTTTAATGAAGCACAGCTCTCAGCTCTCATAGTTTCTCTTTTGTCAAGATATGTTGAATTATAGGATGGGATTGGGGCAAACATCATCTAATAAATACAGCATAAAGTACCAAGATTTATATAGTAGCAGAAAAAAAGGCAAAAAGAAAAAAAAAAAAAGGAAAAGGAAAACCCAGCAATTTAACTTTTGGTAAAACCACCAATTGCCAGCCATCAAACAATCTTTCTTCATTTTTGTGTAACCTTCTTGTTATGACTTAGTGTTAGATTCAAAGAGACCCATTTATTTTTTTCTACTCCTACTTCACCAGTTTTAATAATTTAGGCATTTTTTTTTTTCAATAAAAGAGAGCAAGCTGTGGAAACCAAAACCAATGTGGCTAATCCTTGCTTGTATGTTTGCCTCTTGTAGACTTGCCAGATCCCAGTGCTTTGCCTAAAGACTTTCTCCGTTAGGACAGAGTGCACAGCAACTTGTTTTCCTCTTGCATGTGCGTCAGTGAGGAGTTTAGGGCTGGTCTCCAGAATGGGTGGGGAAACAATCCAGGTGTGAAAATGCATGCATGTAGATGCTTGCAATTAAACTGTAGCCACAGTTGCAGACAGCTTTTTTTTTTTTTTTTTTTCCCTTCCAGCTGTAGCTTTGCCATTAGCTAGTTTCAATCCTGCACTTGAGCACTGCTGAATTTACAGCATTTATTTAGGTGCTTTTTTGCTGGACTTTTGGTCCAGTAAGCAAAGAAAAACAACTATTTCCCACCCATATGCAGCTGGACCTTTGCATTGGTCTCTGCTCCTTGCAGAGGCCATGGCAGCCCAACACCATGCATCCACCCCCTGGAATTCGGCATGGCTTGATTTTGTTCCTGAAAACATTTAGACCAGATTTGATACTGAGGCCTTTCTTCCATATTTATGATTCTCTTCCCTCACCAACTCCAGAGTTTCAGGTCTTTAGTAATAGCTGAAACTGCTGACGCAAGAAAAAAAATACAAATGGAGAACTGCTCTACAGCTGTTTGGTCTATTCTACCATTCTGGGAAAACTTTTCTGAACCTTGGGAATTATAGGAAGACACAGGACCTGGCTCTTGCAAGTGATGTAGCTTGGTTTATCATGGCTCAACATAAACCCAAGACAGAGGGGAAGAAGTGACTATGCCTTTACTGTCCAATGACAAGGTGCTGTGGAGGAGGAGTAGGAGAAACATCTAGAGAAGAGTCCAGGATATTTCTGCAGCAGCTTTCTCTTTGTCCTCAGCATCTTGACAAAAAGTGGAAACCCACTTCATATTGAAGACAAATATGTGATCAGAATTTCTGCATATTTTTTGGATATGTTATGATACATTTTGAGTTTAATTTGTGAGAGCAGACTTTGTAGGTTATTGGGAGAAAGGTCCTGCCTGAAAACACTAAAAATTTTTCTATTTGGAAGAAAACACCACTGCAAGAACAGAGAGACATTCCTTAAACATAATGTGGTTTTCCAGTGGAATCGCTTCTCATCTTCAGAGTATCACCTGTTGCATAAATACATTGCTACAAAGGTAACAACTAGGAATAATTTTTTTTTTTTTTTTAATCCTTATATTCCCAAAGGCAAAATAGTTCTGTGGTGTGAAGATACGACTCTCACCTGACACAGTGCCATTAGTTCAGCTGGAGAGAATTGCCTGTGGGCAAACATCAAACCATGATGGATTAGGTTATGTTTTTTTCCACACAGGTGTCTCTGAGTAACTTTTTGTAAATCTTTGGAGATGAAAAATCAGGGAATAACTTAATCATGTTGTGTTATTAAAAAGATTTACTGAGCAGCACCCAGTGGATTAATTGGGTGGTCCCTAAAAAGACTAAATTTTGGGATCTGCTGTGGTTGTAAAACCTCCCTCTGCATGGTGGTTTTACATGAAGGGTTTTTTTTTTCTTCTCCCTCTACTCCACCAGTGTGAGGGTGATAACATTGCAAAGAAGAATATGTTGTTGGTGACTTATCACCATTTTAAATTGCTAGTTACTGTCACATACTACATGCTACTACAAAAGAAGCTGATCTGTGCAGTGTGTTGGATAATGGAACATGCAATGTTGCTAATTAGGAGAGTGAGAATTATATCAACCCCATATGACTGCCACAATCAAACCCATGGAGCAGCCCAGGGAATGGTTATAGAAAGAGTATCACAGTCTCAACATTGCCTGAAGGGGAAGTCTCATAAAGCTTCACTATAAAATTTATCTGACATATTTCCAGGCAGTAATTATACCTCTGATTTATATGTGTATAATATCACTTATGCTATTTTTTTTTTTCCTCAAAAGACTCTTGGAAGCTTTTTGTTGTACTGTCACATTTTCTTTCTTGAAAATGGAGCCAGGTAGCTGTGGTGTCACATCACTTTCTCAGCATTCACATTAGACAAGGTTTTGGTTTTGTTGTGTATTTTTTTTTAATTTTCAAAGCATATTACAAATCATCTTCAAGCAACAGCTCTGCAGTTTTCCTGTCCAATGTGCACTAGAACAGGCTGACAAGGGAAGTGGTTGAGTCACCATCCCTGGAGGTATTTAAAAGGTATGAAGATGTGGCACTTGGGGACATGGTTCATTGGTGGGCTGGGGCAAGAGCTGGATTTGGTGTTCTCAGAGGTCTTTTCCAACCTAAAAGATTCTATTCCTATACAAGATATATAAACACTTCTTTGCTGTAGTGAGACCTATGAAGAGTCGTGAATTTAACAGCACTCAGAAGGATATCTGTGAAAAATCAGTGCAGTTAGCCCAGATCCCTTGGGCTTTGCATACCAGGCCATGACAGACAGGAGGGATGTGCAGTTCAGCAGTCTGCCTTCCAACAGGGCTCAGTTTGGGATCCCAATCATCCTCCAAGTGTGGGTTAACATTCTGGTGTCCTTGCAAGCCCCTGGGCATGTGCAGCTGGGGTGGCCACTGACTGTCTCAGCACGCAGAGCTCCAGGGCAGGAGAGGAGATGCAATCTGGGGATGCAAATGAGTGACTGGTAAACCCTGGGAATGAGGTGGGAACACTGCAGTGATCCTCAAGTGGCACAGGCTTGCAAATGCCAGTCACAGGGGTGAGATGAGGGCTCTGGAGGGAGGGAGGCACTGTGAGAGGGCATCTTCCTGTGTGTGTGAAGCAGCAGCACAGAAATGCCACTGACTAACTCACCTTGCAGGAACAGAGAGTCCTGAATGCTCTGCTAGGGTGTCTCCAGCACTTCTAAGAAACAGAACTGGCTGATTACCAGGACTCAAAGGGCTGCAGTCACCAGATTTGACATTCACATGAGCATTAAAGAGTTTTGAAGGGGGTTTACACAAAAGAAGGGAACAGAGAGATCTCCACACTGCAGCCAGATCAGTTTGCTATCTGACATCTGGTTTCACATCTGGGCTTCTGGATTCCTGGGATTTTTTGGTAAGAACCAGAGTTCCATATATTAATGTGAAGTTTTGGACTTCCAGGGTAAGGTTCACTTCTCTCTTTCCAAGAGAATACTGACAAATTTTTGGCAAAATGAGAAAATTGTTATGTGTGGATCTAAGAATAAAGCTGAGTAAAGCTGCTATAATTTGTCATTAATGTTAATCTTGGTGGAGGTAGTGCTGATGACCAAATCCCTGACATTATCTTAAGGCTTTTGAAGTAGCTTTCAAGGCAGAAGTGCTCCTTGGAGTGCATTATTATTGTCAGATTAAAGATGAGACTTTATCAGCTTGCTACTGTAATTTTGATGATTTTTAGTCTACAACCCTCTAAATTAAAATAGGAAAGCAGAATTGTCCCTATTAACAAATGGTGACATGAAAAGAGATAGACAGAAGGACTTTTCTAGGCCCAAGGATCTCATGTTAGACTAAATTTAATCATATAATTTAATCATGTTAGACCAAATTTAATCTTAATCACTCAATAGGAAATTTCCTGGTAATGGTGGATGGAATTTGTACATTAAAAATATCCTCAGAAGCTCCAGCTAATGCTAAATGAACTTCTTCTGCTTCCAGCTTTTGGAGAAGTCAGTCTGGTAAATGGAAGGATGCTCAAACACCTCTGCTCTGTCTGGTATTCTCACTTGCACTGAGGTCAGGCTCCATGGAAATATCAGAGAAATGGCTCTCACCCACACATGGCAGCTGCCTGAAACTGTATAGCTGAGGTCAGTATTGTTTTCATACCCCTCACACTCCCTCATTTTATGGACTTACCAGTGAGATGTTTAAATAGTTTGTGAAGCACCTCTTGAATTAGTACACTATTAGGCCCAGTGGAAACCATAATAAAAATTTGTTAATCAGCCTGGTATATTAAAATACACTTAAATTGTGCATTTCAATATTGGCATGAAAGCTGCAGTTGCTCATACTCTGCTTCAGACTCTCCTGCTGAGAAGAAGCAATCTTGGAAGAGGGACAGCACAGAGAGAAGGGAATTTCAGAAATTCACCAGCTAATTTTAATCCACGCTGCAGGAGAGTCAGAGTTGGTGTAACTCTGAGGCCAGGCTCTTGCAGCTGAGCTGAGCCTCTGTCTCAATGATTTTGCATTCATGTTGCCAGCAGACTTCATTTTGCACTGGCGAAGCACCAGGACTTTCCGTAGTAAAACCACCCCGTGACATTACTTCTGGAAGACAACCACAAAACCTAATCCCTTAATCCCACTTGAGAAAGCTGTTTCAAATGGGAAGCAGAGTTGTGTTCACTTCCATGCTCACATGACTGATTCTGATCTCAGTTCTGCCAGCACAAATTGAAACACACACTCTAACATGGCAAAATTTGCTCTCGATCTGGCCCCGATACTGCAATTCCCATCTGTGCAAAAGGTGGCTCCATCCTGCCCTGATAGATGCATCAAAGGCATGAGAGACAATCTGTATCCCATTACTGGTAGAAGCATGAACTGAAGTGGGAGTTATAATTCCAAAACCCCTTTTTTTCTTTTTTCTTTTTTTTTTCCCAAAACCAGAGACAGGTGAGGCCACATATTGAGGCTCATGTACAGTGGAATGGCTTGAAGCTGAAAGAGAGTAGGTATAGATTGGATATTAGAATGAAATTTTTTATTGTGAGAGTGGTGAAGCCCTGGCACAGGGTGCCCAGAAAAGCTGTGGCTGCCCCTGGATCCCTGGAAGTGTCCAAAACCAGGCTGGATGGGGCTGGGAGCAACCTGGGATAGTGGAAGGTTTTCCTGCTCATGGAATGGGGGTTAGAACTAGATAATCTTTAAGGCCCCTTCCAACCAAGCTATTCTATGATTCTTTGATCATGCCTGCTTGCTTTGGAGCAAATTTTTAGATTTTTAGTACATGGCTTCATTTGTAAACCATTCTCAGATGGATAGTTTTTTCTAACTTTTTTTCCCTTTTTCTAACTTTTTTCCATTTTTCTAACTTTTTTTTCCCTAATCAATATTCTGTATTGTATAAACTTTATGACAAATTCCATTTTGCTGCAGAGTGGTGGTGTAGAGATAAAAAGCCATGACTCTTTTACAAGCTACAAGTGCAAAGTGGTGGCCTCAGACTATTTGCCCTGCATCTCGAATGAGCAATTATCAACCAAGAACATCATCTGTTCAGGAAAAAGACTTTGGAGATCTGGATCATATGCTAGGATTTTAAAGGAAAAAGCTGATATAACCTTAGAAAATTGAAGGTGAGAAAAGCACAATAAAAAAAATCCCATTTTGTTTGTGTCAGGAAGAAATAAAATCTTAGTGTTCCATCTCAGCACCTTGGCATATGTGTCACTCATGGAGTGGATTTCCCTCCTTTTCTCTGTGCTTTTTCCATCCTGTGTAAGGAGCTCCTGTTGCTCACTGTGTGTTTTGGGTATCACGGGAAGGCAGAGAAAACTAGAGAGTCTCTAGGGAGAGTCAGGAAATGTCTGCTGTGGTTCATAATGGCTTCACCAAATCACCAATGACATTTAAACAGTGTTTATAAAGTGTATTTAAGTCCTCGGGTGAAGTGAAAAGACATTATCATTAATATATTAATATCCTGTGGCTTCTTATGAGGCTATGATTTTTAATCTTGAATAGAAGTGGTTTATAATAGTTTTTCCAGAAATAATCTTTTTTCTTCTTTTTTCTCCCCCACCTGTGGGACTGACACTTTTTCTAAACAGCCTCCAGCTGTCATTGTTGTGGCTTGGTGCTGACACTGCCAGGGACATAGCAGGACTCCAAGAATGTGAATTCTTCATCTCAGGAAGGAAATAAGAGCTAACACCTTACTTCCAGCAATATGTGCTTGCTTTATTATATTTGTTGCTTCAGTTCAATTGTGTTGGATTAATTTCACCTTATTCAGTCCATCAAAACTGATGAAATGCTCATCTTCTAATAGCAACTAGAAAATTTCCCCTAATTTGAAGCCATATCTTAGATTAGGACAAATCCTTTCCTTTCAAAGTATCTTTTTTAAAGCAGATAGATTTAACAGTTTTTAAAAGTGGTTAATACTTGGATTAGTGATGCAAAATGGTTTCATAACAGGTTCCCACAAGGCAAAACAGTCTCATGGAAAATAGAACTTATTAACACCAAGGGCCAGATCTGATCAGACAGAAGGCAGGGGAATGCTGTGAGTAAACTGGAAGTGATCCCAGCACTTGGTGATGAAACCCAGCTCAGAATCAGACTGCTAGAAATGGGATGAAGCTCACTGGTTCATGCTGCCTCCTTCAGACTCCTAGGGTTTTCCCTTGGGAAATTAAGTTTTGACTTCTTTATATGTGCTAAAGTGCATTGAAATTCACTACTTCTTTTGTCAGGCTCCTTACAGACAAGTGAATTTAATATGAAGGAAGGGTTACAAACACAGGTCTGCTCTAGGACAGCAAACGTGCAACTTTTCCTCCTCAGTAATCCCTCATTTTATCCAGAGGTTGTTGCAAGATGAAATAATATTCCAAAGATTTATGTCTGCACTATTTAGTCCTGATAAAAGTAATATTAGCACAGAAACACTAGATTGTAGATCTAGTAGATTGTAGATACACTTATAAATTAGGTTTATAAATGACCACAGATGGTCATTTTAGTTATATTTAGTTGTATTAATTATCCCAAATCCCAAATCCATGCTGGGATTATTAGGCTGGTCCTATTCCTGTCCTATTCTTTCCTATTTTATCCCAGCCTAGCCTAGTCTAGTCTATTCTATCCCAATCCCATGCCATAGGGAGCTCCTGAAATTTTGTTACTAGTCTGTTCTGAATGTCTAGCAGATACCTGAAACTTCTTAGTCTGATTTTGTAAAGAAACGACATGGTGAAAATTAGAAATTATCAAAATTAACCCTTTGCAATGACTTTTCTTACTAATAATTTTTAAATAATGTCAAATGTGATATTGGAAACCATGTGAACAGGTAAGGGCAGATTTGTGGGAGGAAAAAAAAGTGGACAAAAATTAGGGCAATTTTTTTTTCCCTTGATAAATGAATTTATAAAATCAGGAAAGGTATTTTTAAAAATTGTTAGTACTCATGCTTTTAAATTTTCCTATTTTTTTGCATTATTTTATCAGGAGTCATAAAGGGTTTTTGTTTTAATTATTACTTTGTACTTGTTTTCTTTATATTTGACCTTTTATAACACAAAACCTTATTTTCTGTTAGTAAGTTATCAATTAATATTTTATAATCAGTTTTATTTCAGGTCCTCTATCATATTGATTAAAATATCCAAATGAAATTTAAGAACTGAAGCTACATCTCTTATTCTGCAGATCAGTATATATGTTATCTTCTCTAAAAATGTCTCCTTTTCTTCACATTTTCCTGATTTATTTTTGAAAATTATTTAACCTGGCCTTTAAAATATGGTGGAATGAAACAAATAATCTCTTAATGTTGCATAAAAAGTAGAAAAATGTGTGCTTATGCTGTGTGCACAAACCTGCCATTTGTTGTCACATTAAATATTGAAATTTAGAATTTTTGTCAGAAGGGCAAAAAAATTATAAATAAATAATATATATATAAAAACATACATATATATATCTATTTATATACATATATATAAATATATATATGTTTATATACAGATATATGTCCATACTCAGTTCAGTAATTTCCCAAGATTTCTAAGTGTGAGAACTCAAGATGCAGATTAATAAATGTACATTTAAATATTTAAACGCTGGAGTTATTTTCAAAAATGCTGAGAATATTACATTTCCAGGTATGATTGTGCTTGCTCCCAACTTTGGGAAACAAGTCCTTCATTAAGACAATTAAAGTATGTGAGGCCAAATTTTGCTCTCGTTACTTTTTGTCCATAAATTGTCATTACAGCTCATGTCAACGCTTTGAATGACCATCTCCTTCCAACAAAATTAAACTAATGGGCTCAGAACCTGACTATTGTCATGGGAAAACAATATAAAAACTCATTTTCCATGCTTTTATCATCACTGTCATTAACTACTGGCTTGTGTAAGAACACATAAAGCACACTAGGCACTGACTTCTCTCTGTTCCATGACCACCTGAGGAGGAAAACCCCAAAAGCTGCTTCTACCTCCACACTGCCCTGAGTCTGCTGGGTGTTGGTGCTCAGTCAGACCATGCATCAGTTTCCCTGCTGAGGAAAGATGCAGTTTAAAGAAATCAGCCTTATTATGCCCCAATGACAAGCATAATTAAGAATGTCTGTCTGTGAAAGGCACGAGAATAGAGGGAAAGCTTTTGTTCACCTGAGCACACTACCATCCTTGACCCATCCAGGTAATTTAAGCCCTGGCTGAATTGGACAAGGACAGGTGTAATTGGGCCCCAGTCTAGGCTGCTTCCAGCCTTGCAATTAGCCTAATGAGGTTGTCTGTGGAGGGGTCAGTGGCTAGCGGCCAGTTTGGCTGGAGCCTTCTCAGGCTGTCAGCAGAGGGAGAACAAGGAGTCCATTGGGTCAGAGCAGGAGAAATGAATGCTGGTAATTGATCTAGTGACAGCAGTGTCTGTCCTGAGATGAGGGAAATGGCCAGCTGCAGTGAAAAGAGTTGATGCCAAAAAACCTCCAAAGATAAAAAAGAAAAAAAAAAAACCTGCACAAAGGATTCGTATGTTTCTGAAGATGTGAATTTAGACAAATTTTAAAGGGCACTCAGCCATGTGGCCATTAAATGTGGACATTTCACTCAGATGCAACCGTATTCTGTGAACTGAATAAAAAGGGCCTTTCCATGAGGTTTTTTACCTCTGCCCTCTCAACCCAGTCCTTGCCAAAATCCCCAAATGCATGTGCAGCCTGTAGGTGTGGATGCATAGGCAGTGTTGACAGATGTGCCATTATGTTCTCTTGGATCTTTCTAGGAAGGTTCTGGATGTGCCCTTGAAAATGCATTCACAGTTAGTGGTGTGATTCAGCATGCATATTTTGAGATTTCCTCTTTCAGGTGGGCTGAAATGTAATTTTAACCCATCCTTCCTTTGCTCTGTTCTTGTGATGGTTTTTAATTAAACATAGTCTTTAATCAATTAACTGGCAGCTGCAAGTAATGTGTTAGTGCTCTGAATGTGTCTTTAGAAATATCCAAACCTGCAGAAAATGCAAGTTCAAATAGCAGCAGGGAAGAGATTGACTTTCATCCTTCCTTTGAATTCCACAAAATTTCCTGTCTGGGACTACTCATCTATATCTTGCCCAGACATAAGAGACAGCCTTTCAAAAACAATTAATCCCTCCTCCCTTTTCTATCTGCATGGTGATTCAGGATAATAGAAATAATAGTTATAATAAATATTGAAGCTGGAGTTAGAAAAGGCAGCTCCAAAGTTTGAAAATCCATGTTTATTGCTGGCAGAACATACATGTTTGGAAAGGGCATTGTTGATAAATAACCTTTTGTTGCTTGCCATCACTTTGACTTCAGGGCTAGCATAAAACATACATGTTCCTATGCATAATTAAGCTTAAGATTACTTTTAATAATGATAACAATAATAGTAATTGTTATGACTCTTTGTAATTGAGGCTAGAGATAAATTTCTGTCACCTTTTTCCAAAGACATAACTAATTGCCTACGCTGACCTTAGTTAGACATCCAAAATATCATGTCTCTATAACAGCCCAGAATCTCATTACATATATTTTTTTATGAATTGAACAGTCCTTTTACCTGTGAGAAATGAGAACAGAGACACCAGTAGGTTGTGACTGGAGTTGCCAAAAGAAGGTGGAGGTGTTTACCCCAGCTGTTCTCTTTAGTCACTAGAGAGAAGTAGGTGACAGCAGCAGGCAAGTGATTCAGCCTTCAGAGAACTGGCTAAGAATAAAATGAATTTGGTTTAATTCCCCTGGAGGAAACTCCTATTCCCTGTCCTAAGAAGGGACTTTGGGATGAGCAGCTCAGTTGTAGAAGTTGAGTGTTGAAGGAATAAGGTAGGGTGGCACAACCCTCTCTGACTTGTATGTGTTCAAACTTGAGTCTGTGGCATGGTTAAAACTGTGATTGATTTTTTAATGCTCAGCTATGAATGAACATAAAGCTAAGAGTCTTTGCTAGAGCAGGTGAGAGCTTACTAGAGGGAACAGGGAATGAGATCCCAGCCTGTTTCCTATTTCATACTTTCTGCCACTATGTTCCACATGGAGGGTCATAATCCCCAGGATGTTGAAGTCTTACACCCTTTCTCACACATGCACTTCCAGCAGGATGGAAAATTCCAATAACAGAGTGTGAGCAATTTAGAATCATGAGTTGAAAAACCACATGGAGTCTCTGTGAGTTTAATGACAGTGGTGACAATGCTCTATAACTGGTGACCTGCCTGGCAGGGAGACCACTGTGCACATCAACTGGGGCAACTGGGCAGGTTTGCTCTGGGAGCATGTCATGGCTCCTCAGACCCTGCAGCAACCAGCCCTCTGCTGAATGGAGTCTGTGGTGACAGCAACAATAAAAAATAAATGTCATCTTGCACTATTTTTCTGTTTCTCATCGTTATGCCACAATGCCAAGGAAGTCAGGGACAATGCTGACTAGCAGAATGATGGATTTATGACTTCTGCTGACGCCTCTATTCCTCTTGTGAATCAGAAGTTTTAAAAAGCAGGTGTGTGTCTTCTGTGCAAATAGCCTGATGTACTATAACAGAGTACATCAGGATCTCATGTGCATGTTGAGGCCCATGCTGAGCTCAGTTCAGAAACCAAGAACTTGTCCCCTAGTACACCCACTAGTC
This sequence comes from Erithacus rubecula, assembly GCF_903797595.1. Classification (NCBI taxonomy): domain Eukaryota; kingdom Metazoa; phylum Chordata; class Aves; order Passeriformes; family Muscicapidae; genus Erithacus; species Erithacus rubecula. The sequence continues at coordinate 64,711,201 of NC_136686.1, read as the reverse complement.
AGACATCAGCATCTCTTTCATGCATTAAACACGTTGAACAGTGTCTCTTTTCCCTATCAAACACATCTAGCAGTTGGAAAAGAAAGTACTTTTGAGGACTCAGTGTCTTACTATATATATATATATATATATATGTATTATTTTTTTTTTCCCTCCAAAAGCATTATTTGCTTTTGGGGTACAGACCTTATTTGAAGCTCAATCATATTTTGAGATAACACATTTTACTTATTCTCTCTGGTACAACAAATTAATCAAATCAAGTTTTCAGAACATAAAAAAATATATTTGCAGTACTGTACTGATCTGGCTGGGATAGAGTCAGTTTTATACACAGTAGCTGATACTGGGCTGTGATTTGGATTTGTACTGCAAATAGTGCTGATAATACAGGGATGTTTTCATTATTGTTGGGTAGAGGTTACACAGAGTCAAGGTATTTTCTGCTCCTCACCCCACCCCACCAGCAGGAATTCTGGGGATGCACAAGGATTTGGGAAGGGTTAGAGCTGGGACAGCTGAGCCTGACTGACCCAAGGGATATTCCAGACCACATGAAGTCATGGTTGATATATAAATCTGGGGGAAAAAGAAGTAAGACTGAAACATTTTGATTGATGGTGTTTGTCATCCCAAACTTCTCTATTTGATGGGGCCTTGTTTTCCTGGGAATTGCTGAACACCACCCATAAGGAGTGGGGCATGAATTCCTTGTTTTGCTTTGCTTGCACACATGGCTCTTGCTTTACCTGTTGAACTGTCTTTATTTCAGCCCATGAGTTTTCTCACTTTTTACCCATGGATTTTCTCACTTTTTACCCATGGATTTTCTCACTTTTTAGTCATAAATTGCCAGCTGGGGTTAAACCCTGACACTGGTGTAATGAGGTAGATCTTAGACTGAGACATGCAAACTGATCTGTGAAAATGATAAACCTCACCCCAAGTTTTGTTCTTTTATTAAGGTTTTTGGGAATGAAGTGACTTTACCCGTAAGGTTTTGCATCCACATGTTTAGAGGGATTTAAAAAATGCAATGCAGTGTCCTGAAGCCCACACTTCAGTGATGAAAAATGTTTTCAAAAATTCAAGAACAGTAAAAGCTTTTAGACACAAGTGTCACTGTGTTAATTAAACCCCAAGTAGGGGGAAGAAAAAAAAAAAAAGAAGAAATAATAGCAGTGGATAACAGTGCTTAGCCAAAAGTATCACAAAATTGGAAAACCAAAAAAGGAATTAACAGAAACTAAAGAATGCAGAAGAAACCTAATACAGATTTTGAAAGAGGTATTGAAGCCAAAATATATGGACATTGAAATGGATTGTTTTTCACTCCTTGGGAACATGCAGACAACATCCCAAAGTAGCCATGGAAATGAACACTCTTCCAGCAAACTGCAGCTCCTGGGCAGCCAAACCATGGGCACAGGCAGCTAGGAGCTAGGTCCAGTTTTAACTCTTTGTTTTCTCTGCATTTCACTTTCCCCACTGGATATCAGACTGTTTTCTTCTACTTTTTGTGAACCTTTCTTAATAGCTTAGAATTCTTCAGAGAAAGAGATCTTCTGTTGCGTGCCTCCTCTGTGCCTGAGGCAAAGGCACCCCCATACTTTGGTCAAAGGTTTTGCAGTTGCTGTAGAACATGTAGTTGAATCCCACACGGAATTTAGTTTGTGCACAAATTAATCTTACTGTTGTGACACACTTGACTGCCAGTGTACAAAAAACAATAAGAAATGGCCATGATCTCTCACTTGGTCTTATGTTCAGATTTGTCCAAAACAACAAAATCTGGTTTATTAAAACCACTAATGGAAAAAATTAATGATTTTAATGGAATGACATCTAAACTGTTTTCCCTCAGTTTTTGTAGTGGAAAATGTCTGAAGGAGCTATTCAAGAGACATTAAAAAATCAGATTAATTGTCCTCATAATAACGCATCAGTAGCAATCTCACTTTGTACCTGCTACTCATTCCAGCTAAAATTGCATCATTTGCATAAGGGAACATTATTAATTCTTTGGAGAAAACTAAAACTAGAAATTTTAGCAAAGTGACTATAATAATCAAAACTGCATGACTGAAGACCTCAGCTTGGCATTTACACTGTTCCCAGAAAAATTAGTGTATATCAACAGGAGATGGGTTAAATACACTGTATCTACCATAAAAACACAATCTTTCTCAGCCTTGCACATGAGCTCAATTATGTTATGATTGGTGAATCTTTTAAATCTCTCAATAATTACACTGCAGCTAGAGGTAGTTCAGCCTTCAGGACTTTAAAATTCTGATATTACTTATGACTCCACCTAAAAATACAGTTAAAGAACAATTTAAATCTGGCTCTGGAGTTGTATAACCTACATCAGCATGCTCTTGACCACAGCTTAGTCATCCTCATCTCACTCTGTGTACCTGGAGTGGTACCAGTGGAGATTTGCTCACCAGCATGTATTCCCATTGAACTCCTCTCAGTTTCCACACCCTAGTTTGTACATGTATCCTACTCAAAAAGTCTTGTTCAGACTGCAGATTGGCTGGGTCTCACTCCCTGAACATCTACTCAAATTTGTGTTTGATCTCCTTTGTTCAGTGGGTGGTCCTCTCCACCATTATTTATTGTTTGTTGATGACAGAGTGATTGCTTTCCTCCTGGGCTTTTCCATGGTTCTCCTTGCTAAATGTTACTGGAAATACCCCATCCAAATAGTAGCTTTTTTCTTTAAGACTCTTTTGATTTTTCAGAATTTAGAAAATTTGGGTGGGATTCTTCTCATCTACTTTTGAGTGGGTAGGATTCACTTGACAGACTGAGACATCTATTTTTAGGGTTTGGCATGCAGGTGTCTCCAGGAAAGCTGAGTATCTGAGCACTGGGGATCCACACTGCCCAACCAGGGTGATGGAACATGTAGGTACCTTCTCCTTGCTCTTTCTGGCCTCACTGGGGATATTGCAGGATAACAGGGAGCTTTGAGCTCCTCCTAAAGCCACCAAACTCCCTGACATGTCAGTTCAGCTCAGGCTGAGCCACAGTAATGACTCCTGCTCATTTGAGTGTACTGGATTAAAATAAACAGTCTCCACCAACCTAAAGCATGTAACAGCTTAATAATGCCTTAGTAAGTCCTCCTGGCCTACTCAGTTGAAATTTGAAAATTGCAGATAATTACAAACAGCACAAAAGGAGTCTTATAACAGGAAGTGCTGGACAGTATTAATAACAGGTTTCATTAGCAGATCCACCTATACTGTATATGACAGCTGCAATAGGGGAAAAAAAATATCCCACAGAAGATTAGACACTCAGCAGAACAGGTATTAGGTAAATAAGTAAGCAAATTGTCCATAAAACCATATAAGAACCTATCAGCTTTACAAAACCCACATTTTAAGCTGTAAATGATGGACTATGGAGAAAGTCACATGCGTGCTAATAATTATGAAAGGAAATTGTTGCAAAAGTCTGTAAATCAAAACAGAAAGCTGTAGAATCATAGAATAATTTGGGTTGGAAAAGACCTTTATGGTCATCCAGTTGCATCTTCCCTGCTGTGGGCAGGGACACCTTCCACTACACCAGGCTGCTCCAAATCCCATCCAACCTGACCTTGAACATTTCCACAGATTATTATTTCCAAATTTCTTTGGGTAACCTGTGCCAGGGCCTCATCATCCTCACATTAAAGAATTTATTTCTAGTATCCAATCTAATCCTGCCCTCCTTCTGCTTAAAGGTATTCCCCTGTGTCCTATCCCTCAATGTCCTTGTCAAAAGTTCCTCCCCAGCCCTCTCAGAGCCCCCTTGAGGCACTGGAAGAGGGTCTGAGGTTTTCCTGGAGCTTTTTCTCCAGCAAGCTGAGCAGCTCCAACTGTCTCAGCCTGTCTTCATAGCAGAGGTGATCCAGCCCTCCATGTTGAGAAATATATCAGAGCTCTAAGGTAGATAAATTATATTGCTGTACAATGACTTGGAGACTTCAGGAAAGAATGGATACCCAAGTAAAGACCTAAGTAGTGAGTAGAGTGCTTCCTTAAAAAAGAATAAGCTTTCTGATCAGACCAAATCCATCAAAACCACAGTTTGGTCGATTTGGATGTACAAAATGCACAGAAGAGGAGTTTCTCTGGTTCTTTCTTTGCTTGTTAGAAGCACTGTCTGTACCCATTTCTACTGGATAGATAATACATGAGGCCCGTGTGTTTGTCAAAAGGCTTGATGAAGCACCAAGCTATGATCGTGTATACTTTTTGCAAATAGTTCCCCAAGACTCAGAATTCCACTGTGAGGCATGCCTTAGTTCCTCAGCAAATTCTGCTTCCTCTATAAAAACTAGTAATGGGAAGAAAATGTTTTGGGACGTGGGCTATCTCACTTGATAAATGTACAGCTGCCAGCAGACTGGAGCCTTCATTTTACACACACCACTGCTTTTATCCTGACATGTTCTCCTTCCCCCCTTGTGGTTTCATGGGTCAGGGACTAGGTGGAGGTGCCCTATGTTTTCAATTTGCTGAAATATGAAATGAAATAGCAGTGGAGAAGAAAGACTCTGTCAGCCATATCTGGTGGATAGATCATGAACAGAGAACACCCAGTGGGAGCACTGTGGGTGTGTTTGATTTTGCTGCACATGTAGTTTATAACTCACTTGAGGCTCTGAAGCTCATTAGTTTTGGGTGGGTCTCTCCCACCAGTGTAACCAGTCTTCATTTCAGGGATGTTTTTGTGTATCAAATTTGATTCTGAGTGGATGCAACAAGACTGATGGCATGAGAAGATCCATAGGGAAACCTGACAGGATTATTCAGGTAATACAAGAGGGTTGGTAGGGTGCTCCCTTACTCCTTGTTAGTTTCAGAGAACTGTTGAAATTTGGATTTTTAAAAAGTTTTTGACTTTCATATTCTAGGAAGAAAAACACAATAGAGGCTTGGACCAGGACTCAAAGGTTTGGAAAATTTCTGCTTGAACTGCTCTATTTCAATCCTGAAGAAAAAAAAAACAAATGCAGACATTATATTAAGGATACAACCAAAAAATGAAGAACCTACAATACCAGCACACAAAGAGAAGTATGGAGTATTTGTAACTGGAAGCATGAAATTATCACTGTCCCAGATGTCTTTTGGCTTTGCTCTTCAGAGTTCTGAGGTTGTTACCCACAGATGGTACAGCCACGAGAGGCTAAGGCTTGTCCTGACCTTCAGGTATCACTTGGAGTGATACAGAGCAGTTAACCACTGTGAAAAAGTATAAATTGACCCATGTTTAATCTGCATCAATCTTAAGGCTGAAAGTTGCTCTGATGAGAAAAAGGTGAACAACTTCTACAACAAAATATGAAGCTTTCAGTGTAACAGGGAGTGCTAGAGGGGATCACAGCTGGGGAGAAAGGAGCCATAACTCTTGGGCAGCTTTGGAGTGTCCAGGGTGCATCATGGGTTTTTAATCTGTGGGTGTGTATCCTTTATGGCTATGATTTTGCCCTTCAGGTATGAGACCTTTGTTCACATCTTGGTCATGTTCACATCTTGGTCAGTCATCAGAATGATGAAATATTGAAGTGTGGACTTGCACTGGCACGAAAGATGCCATGAACTCAAACTGTATTTTTATTGAAGAGAATGCTGAGCAGTGATTTCAGCTTGAATGCACCTACATGATAAAGATGCTTCTCTTTGTCCAGAAGTCTAAGGACATCCAATAAACAAAAACAGGAGAAACAGGAGACAGAAAAATTCAAATGGAAAGGAAGGAGGGTTTAGCCATGAACCCAGCAAACAACTGAAATGATGCTTTAAAAAAAAATTATCCCTGTTGTTGGGCACTTAAAATTAAAGACTGAATATTTTCCCCCTAAAGGACATATTTACCTTCAAAGGGAACTTTAAAATATGGCCTGGCCTATGTGGTAAATCAGACATCCGTCTCTAACTACTCAAAAACCTCTACCAACTTTCTGCTTTGAGGAGATGTCTCTTAATCTCGATACCTGGGTGAAACAAGAGGTAAAAAATTTAACAGTTTTCATTTTCCCTGTTTCTATAGCAAGCAGACATAGTAAATAGTACCAAAAAGGCCTCAGTCCTGTCCTTCACCTTCCCCAATTATGTCTTTTGCCAAGGGCTGTAATGAAGTCATGGGATCAGGGAGAAAAGTTTGAGTAAACTTCAGGCTGTGTTTCTTCTCACTCAGAAACAATTATTCCTGGAAACCATAATCTTGACCAGTATCTGGGTTGGTCTGAAAACCAGACTATGCAGATGGAGGTGACTGAACAGAATTGTCTAAGGTTACATTAGAGAAGACAGGGCCTCTTTTCAAATTTATGTGTGCAGAAATACATTTATATATATTAAATTTTAATTGCTCGTCGCTTGTCAGATCCAGATTGGATCTCTTTGTTCCTGTTTTTATTCTCATTGCACATGCTAGTCCAACCCCTTCACCTGGGTGTGCTGCCATGCAGGTGTTTGCTGGCACACCTGGGGGAGGGATATGCCCAAGGCTGGAGGTGGCAGGAGCAGAAATGCCAACAGAGTGGTGGGGTCAGGGTAAAAATACCCACTGAGCCACCCCCTGCAGCCTGCTTTTGGTCTCTGCCATGAATCTATTGAATTATCATAATGGCAGCAATCTCTCTGTGTCTCCCATCCCCAGGTGTCCCGTGGGCATCACAATATTTCTTTTCATTTCCTCGTGGATGATCTTCCACATGAGCAGGCACAGCCCCTGGCACAGGAGATAACAGAACAGGGTTGATGTTCTGACTTTATGGAAAGGCACATGTGGATGTCTCAGGAACAAGGTGACTTGAATGCTGCTTGCTCCTCTAAATGATGCAGCTGGAACCCCTGCAAGGCTCTCCCCATTCCCAGCAGAGCAGTGTGAATGGCTTAGGAGAGCAGGCACTGAGTGCAGGCTCCTCATCTTCCTCCTCCTCCTCCTCCTCCAGGAACGCCGAGTTCCCTTTAGCAGAAACTGTTCCTTTTGCTGCTGAGCTAACATGATTAAACAAGACAGGTCTGGCAGGGCTCTTCCACATTGTCAAATCTTGAACAAAAGCATAATTTTCCTATTTCTTATGACTCCAACCAGCCTGCTCATAGAGATGACAATTACTCACGGGCAGTGTAACTCAAGACTTTTCCAGTGTTTGTATCTCCACATGATCCATACATTTACATGGCAACGGCATGGGACAAGACATGTCTTTTCATTTTCCCATCATAATTCATAACAGGACCCAGCCAAGAAAACACCGGAGCTGATTACCAAGTGTGACTACAATCAGATCATTTAGCAATTTGAATTTCCACACCTTTTGTGTGAGGCTGGGCTTTGTTTTACTTAAAGCAATAATTGCATTCTAATTTCATAATATAGGTCGTGGTTGCTTCATCTCTCTGTGCCTTCAAGGAAAAGAAAAGCTGCACAAAACACAACAAACATTTTTTAATTAATTTTTTTAAATGAGCTAATAAATGTTTACCTGCTTCACAGGTGTGCTTGCTGCAAAGTAACTTAATTATCATTCCCACAGTCCCTGTACAAAGGATCATAAAGGGATTAGACACTGGTGTTATCTCCAGTAATAATGAATTACTATTTTATGAGGAACAAAGTTCAAATGAACATTTTTAAGAGTAAAAGTTTTTTAAATAAAATTCATTATAGAAGGAGTTAAGACCTAATAGATTTTAAATTTCAAAACAGAGTAGAAATGGATGATTACAAAGTCTGGGACTCCATCCTTCACAATGCTTAAATTTGTCTGCAAGGTTCCCCCAGTGTGCAATGGGCACCTCTCACATCCTTGTAGGATTGATCCAGATCTTATTGGAAACCTTTTCCTTTCTTCTCCTCCAGAGCATGACACTCCACGCTTCAGCTGGAGCTGTAGGGTCACTCAGTTTATCAGGTCACATAACACATGGCAGGTCATGGCATGTCCCAGCTGGTCTAGTTTTCATTGGATTACTCACCCTCATCTCCAGCACAGCAGCATGGGTTCCCACAGGTCTTCAGACCCAGGTGCTGCATGACAGATCCAGTCAATCGTCTCCTTCCTTCATCCCTAAGCACAGCCTGGAGCAGCTCAGAAGGGTGAAGGGGGCAGCAAAAGACTACAGTGTGTCTAATATTTAATATATGTTTAATATTTAATATTTGTTCCATCCATTTCCATGGGCTTCAGACTAGGTTTGGTATTGAGTCCTTTCCTAGAGTGCACAGGAAATCAAACTGCCTGAGTCCAGATAGCTCTTATTAGAAACAAAAAGGGGAGCCCTATCAAAACTTGATCATGTGCCTGTTTAAAGGTCTTTTTCTTTTAGGAAACTATGGTTTGGATCTCAATTTTGCCATCTCTGAAGGCATCAAACAAGTGACTTTTCTGTCTCCATCACAAACCTCATTTGAGTCAGCCTGTGAGAGTTTTCCCCAAACACACATAGCCATACTTCTCTCTGGGTATATCCCTACTATCCAAAATGTCTGGAAATCAGACACTTCTCATCCTATTTCCATCTGACCTTTCGTTTTCCTTTATTTTATTTTATTTTTTTTATTTATTTATTTTTTAATTGCAATTGTATGCAAAAAAAAAAAAAAAATTAGATACAGGTGTCACCTGTTATTGTTTGGGAGTTGCAACCACAGAAACACAGATTCACAGAATGGACTTTAGAGATTCTAATTCCAACCCTGCCAGGGGTAGGGACATTTTCCAGCAGAGCCATTCTTGTCTGCCCTCAGAGATGTAATTCAGGTGTCTGCCATCCTCAGCTGGGCAGATGTGTCCTGAGTTCCTCCTCACACAGTGTGGTTTAGTCCGTGCAGGACATTGTGGGCTGATCTTTCTGTACATTTTAGCTTCCTGCAGCCCTTTCTGTGTACACATATGAGCAGAGATCATGTGTGGAGGCTTTCTTCACCCAGGGCTGCACAGCTCAAATAATGCACTCTATAAAGTGCATTGGTGTGACTTGAGACTTAGTAGCTCTTCTTACAAGTTCCATGACCACTTCTTTTAACAATATGCTTTAGCACTTTTATGACTCTTTTTTATTTTTTAATCCTTCAAAGGGCTGTTAAGTTACTGTATCCATAATCCCTCCCAGAATCTGGCAGGGAAGGTAGCTGTGCACAGTCATCCCTTCTTGCAAATCAGCAATGAGAGTTTCCCACAGCACAGAAGGGGCAGCGCCAAATTTGGGATTAGAATTTCAAAACATCTAGAACCTTCCTTTTTGTGTAGGTCTATAAACACCCATGAAGGGTTTGATATTCCAGACCAGGGAAGGGCCAGCCTGACCACAGCCATAGCTCACAGCCTGTAGGGTGTAAAGAATGTGCCCCTCTGTAGGCAAAGAAGAGTGAAAGGATTCTTCAGAGCATTATTTAAACATGCAACAGATCCCTTGTTTGAATCACCTCTTGTCTTTCTCTTGTCTGTGCAGAAAGCAGTGTTGAGCTTTCTAGTGTAGCTGTGCAAACACAGGGAGTATAAATACCCCTCACTAATGCTGCGTGACTAAATGCAACCATTTGCCTTCACCCATTGCACAATGCTCACGCTCAGCTGCGTGTGTAGAATAGGTTTTAATTCCAAATAATTGCTGGGTTTTGGTTTTGACATACTGAGTAGGATTCATTTGCCTAAGCACAAGCATTTTTGGACATATATATGGGAGGTATTGCACTATCTGCAGCTGCAGGGTGGTTCAGGTCTACCCCAAATCCTTCATCATGTCATGGAGCTCTCTGGACTTCCCCAGGGTGCTCTGAGAGTCCAGGCACCTGTGTTTAGGCAACCAGCAGCCATCTATTTGTAAACAGACTCTTTGATGTCATCCAAGGGCATTGACTTTCTTCTTGGGAGATGGATATTTTTATTTCTCCATCACTTTTCCTCATGCCAGTAACTCAAACAAAGAGAATGAGCCTGGTTCTTGTTTGCCAAATCCTGTAAGAAACTTAATGTAACTTCACAGTCTGTCAGAAACTACACTGTGAAAATTTACAAAATAATATAAATTTGTCCCTACTTTTAACTTCACCATGGAATTGAACCAAATTTTCTTTCAATTTGATAATTTGAATACTATTTCTGTCATTGATTTTTTCTTCTTTTGGGTTTTGACATTTTTGGGGCCTAAATAATTACAGAATGAGAGCATGGGTTTGTGTTTGGCTTGTAACTCTGTTGAATAAAATGTCTTCTGATTTCAAGAGAGTTTTCAAAAAAAATTAGCATTGATCAGAGTGGAGGAAAGTCTTCTGTGGTATCTCAATGGCATTTTTCTCTCTGAAAGAAAGCTAAAACAACCCCAGAATTAACCCTTTTTGGGTAAATATGCTTCCTATAGCAATTACTGCCATCTTCAGCTGTGGTCAGCATTTCTACAGTTGCTGTCAGCTATGACCTTGGAAACAAGGGAAAAGAGGCCAGGCTGAACAGAGCATGGCCATCTTGTGGACAGGCTATGCTGGAAATGCCCTTCAGCTCTCACTTTGCCTCCTGATAAATCTTTATCTGATGTGTCTTTACTTCCTGATGTATCACGAGACAAACAAACAAGTGAAAGATGAAGAAAGGGGAAAGGGCATATCATTACTTTATTTACTTTAATTGTCTAAATAGTCATTCATTCTCATCTGTGCTCAAGCTTCTGCTAGAGATCCTTGAGATAGAGGCACTTCCAGAGGCTTTCTGTCCTTCTGCCTCAGGCACTTACTCAGTGACCTGAATGGCTGACAAGGCTACTTATGGATGGCTATAAAATAAGAAAGATGAATCCTGCCCTTTGTGACCTGCCAAACAGAGACAGCAAGCACTCCTTAACCAGAGCATCACAAAACCCAAATTCCACATCCATTTTATCACCACTGTCCTCCAGATGAAGTCAGAGTTGTTAGATGAGTAAACTGAGGTGGATGCTGAATCCACCTAATTGTTGGCATGCAAGGAATAAGTGGTGGGGTAGCAAAAAATCAAACTTTTTCTTGTTCTCTGCTTCTGTGCATTGGCACAACTTGTTTCTTCACAGCTCCACTGATTTTTAACTTTTTGGAAACACACATAGTTTTCTCCCTATGTGATTCTGGCTATTCACTTTAGTTGCTGATTTGTCAGGGCATCTGAAAAATCTACACATACAATACCCAAGGGAGAACCACAGTTTTCTGGAGAAGCAACAAAAAGACAGGCAGATGATCCCAAGTTGTTTTAGTTGGGAACAGATGTTAGGCAATGGAAAGGGTATGATTGCAGGTAATTTGCAGGTTAAGAAACCTTCATTTAGGTGATTTAGGTGTCCAAGATCTCCTTATAAATGATACACATCTAATGCTTAATTGAGATGTCTAAGAGTAGCTTCAATTCTATCACTAATTCAATATTAGGCACCTGAGTTTGAAGTCTTTGCATTACCACCTTGCAAGAGATCAAAACTGTTTCAGTATTGAGATATTTTCTATGGCATAGTGGACCAGACAAACTGTTTTGATGTTGCTTTCTAGTTGAAGAAGGAAGATCTGTGCCTGTGTGGATTGTGTCTCTTGGAAGCTGATCACAATGACCCTTTCTTGCCCATATAGAGAACTACAGAATCATTTAGGTTGGGAAGAACTTTAGGATCACTGTTATCCCAGTCCACTGCTAAACCATGACCCTAAGCACCTCACACACAGTCTACACAAATTTTAAACCCCTCCAGTTTTGGTCAATCTACCACTTCCCTGGACAGCCCTTTCCATGTAGAAATTTTTCCCAATATCCAATCTAAAATCCTCCCCTCTTGCAATAGTTAAAAGCATCTGCTCCATCACTGGGCAAAAAATTTCACAATGCAGACAGACAGAGAGACAGAGGAAAACAAAAAAAGAAAAATCTACATCTCAGCTGCACTGCATAACCAGCAATCACTGTAATAGAATTACTGACATTATGGGCTGCTAAAGGAACAGTTAGCAGCTTGTCTCACTTGTCTGTAATTTACTCTGTGTCTATTTAGCCTTGATGTACAACTGAGGTCAATTGTGCTGCTTTCCTATCTCCCTACTTGGAGTTTAGAGTAATGTGTGCCTCATGAATGACTATCTCTCCTGGTCAAGCTTGTCTGTCCTGTCGTGCAGCAGTGCCATGTGTTAATAGATAGTGCTGAACAGTTAATATCACCAGCTAATTGGCAAAGCACGTGTGAAGCAGATGTATTTAAATATAGAATGTGGAGGCTGAAGGAGTAACTGAAATGCATAAGTGATAAGGATTTATTATTAGAGCAGATTAATGAGCCCACCTTTCTGTCCTCCCCCCGTTCATCTCTCATCCTCTTCCCTGACCAAGTGTATTTTTAATTCTTCCATTTCAGAAAGGTTTTATTTCCACTGTTGAGAAAATTCTGATGGGGAATTTTGTGTTGGCCATGTGGCAGCACCTAGAAGGCTGGACTCATTTTGATGGATACTGAGTATTTGTGACTCAGGTCTTCACAACAGTAAAACAGTAACAACTGATTTATAAAGCATAGGTGAAGACAGGGTATGTGAAAAAGGGATAGACAGAGGGAGATGTGCATTGTTATAATGCAGATCTGTTGTCTCAAAGATCTAAAATATTAAACAGGAATATCCTTTTCCCTTTCAATGACCTCTGGCTGAAGTCTCAGCCCTCTGCCAGGCACTGTCTACTCAAAGGCACCTTTCCACTGCCCCTGATGTGAGGTCTCAGTGCTTCAGGCCACTCTCCTCCCTGAATCTAACTTGAAAAGAGAATGGAAATAGTTTTTGACATTTCCTCACTCCCACATTTAGCCCCTATGTAAACTTCCATCCTGGCTGTGGCTGTGCCCCCAGAATTGAAGACCAGCTTCTGGAGTTTTATCAGATGCACATTCCTAAGTTTGCTCTCAGATAGGGGAGGTTTGGGGTTTGCCTCTTTTCTGTGGAGATTACTTTTCACTCTGAGACACCTGTATCACTTTGTGAGCATCCCTGGTGCCCCTGAAGCCACTGTTTGTGTATTTGTGGTCTCTGCTTTGCAGCTGGAAAAGATCAGATCCAGAGATGACCCTGATGATGATCCTGATGATGAAAGACTAAGTTAGAACTTAAATATTGATCTTGAATGAAATTAAAATCAAAGATAAGAATTCATAAGGAAAGATAGATTTCCCCCATTCTACTCTCCTCAGCCCAACATTGTCTTCCCCAATGTTTTACCAAGGAGCAGTAGGCACAAGAGCAACCCATCACACAAAATTAGTCCTGCACCTGAGCATGCCCATGGTTTTATTTATTCCTGGGTTGATATTTTCTGTCAAGAATTTGTGATTGAACTGCTATTGGGTTCACTGGCAAAACAAATTTTCCTGAATTCACCTTATAGCCAGGTAAATGGAATTCCCTTGCTCTTGGACTGGAGAGTTTAGAATTAACTCACATTATTAGGTTTTCAGTTCCATATATGTGAAATTATTATTCTATTTATTTATTAAATAAATATGGTTGATTTTTACTACATTTTAAGTGGAAATATGTCTCTGTAATCTTTTTCTAATCTGGCAGACCTGAGGATACTTTAGCAGTGAGGTGATGCTGAACAGACATGAGTCCCCACTAGACACAGAACCCTTCATCCCCAAGGTTTCCATGGGAAGAAAGACTGTGTACATGGATTAAATAGGGAGGAGTAACACAATAACACCCTCCTATTATCTCTGATCAGGACAGGAAGGGACTTGGACACCTTGGTATCCATTGCCTGCTCTACACACAGACTCAGCAGATTTCACCAGCCTTATAAAATAAAGTCCATATTAAATTTAAAAAAAACCCTGCAAAATCATCTCAAAAAAGAAAAAAAAAAACCCCCCAAAAAAAACCAACCCCAAAAAACAAAAAAACCAAACCCAAACCAGGTTACATTTATCTTTTAGATAAGTGTCTCACTCTTTGTAGAAAAACCACAGAAGGATCCAAATCATCCTGTTTTACCCATGAGACTGTATGAAAATGAAATAAGGGCAGGATTTTCCCAGCAAACAGAAGTTTCTTTGGGTTTATCCCATACTTTACAACTTCCCATGGTTCAGTGACATGATTTGGATTGTTATCCATCACAGGGTTTGCTTAAGTGAGCTTGGGTTTTGGCACACCAAAGCTCTCCTAAGCTGCAGCTTTTGTTTTTATTATTTGGGTTCTGTCAGGAAGATATTTACAGTTATTCTAACATTTCCCTTCACAAACAGATTACCACTTCAAATTGCACTAGGGGGAAGTAGTGAAAAATTTTGGGCAGGATTAAGGTAATCCTAAAACAAGCTAATAAAAAACACATATAAGTGTTCTATTTTTGAAAGGAGACAAGATGAGACACCTAATCTCTTTCAATAAGTTTTTTGGAGCAGTAAACCTTTAAACCCAATATACAATATATATGTGTGTGTGTGTGTGTGTGCCTGTGTACATGGGTATTTTCTTAAAGTTGCCTTTGCCAAGATACAAAGCCCAGCTTGTCAGAGTTACATCATGTTTGTAAATCTCCTCTTCAGTGAAATTTGTCTGACATCAACCTTCAGCTCATGCAAGCATAAGTCTGTTTTGGCAGATGAGTGTTTGTGGTTTTTGTTTTTTGGGTTTTTTTTGTGTGGTTTTTTTTTTTTTGTTTTGTTTTGTTTTGTTTTTTTTTCTCAGAATCTATTTTTGAAATTATTTTAATTTTATTGACTTTTTAATAAAAGAGTAATGCCAGAAAGAATAATTTAATGTTTATATTAACTTTAAATCCTGCCCTCTTGCTGTCTGTAACCACATCATCAGTAAACAAAGGTCAGATTGTTTTGTAAAGCAGATGCTAAAGTCTTAGTATTTTTTTTTTTTCTTTTGAAACGTGGTTTCTCCTATTATTTGATTAAGAGCTGAATGTTATCCTTAATGTTGTGAGTGGCAAAAGTCCTGCTGGCTCAAATTGAATGGAAAGAAATGTTAGATCCATATAATTGCAAGCACCACCTGTGTTTCTAAAGCAAGTGGCAGATCTCTTACAGATTAAAAAAAAATGCCATTGCTATATGGGGCAATTTATCCTGCCCCTAAGGCAGCGTTGTCATAACTCCATGGTGCAAATTGTTGCAGCTTGAAAGTGGAATTGCTACAGCCCTATCTTGTAATTGAGGCAATTTATATTGGCTAAAACCTACCCCGATGATTTAGATCCTGATTGTGTTCACACCAAAATTGCTGGTGGGTTCAAATGAAAACTGAAGCCAAATGCCACTGAAGCATCCAGGACTCTACAATTGACTTGAAAGGCAACCAAGGGAATGGGTGCTTGTGTGAATTCACTGTCATGGAAATGACTTGGAGGAGGCAGTTCTGCCTGAGATGCCACCCTGTGACACCACATGGTCTGTAGGATTTGCCTGTAGGATCCAGCTGGATTTAAGACAAGAACAGATTCTCTGCTCTTTTCACCTCCCTGCTTCTTTTTATCTGGCAGAACACTAATTTGTATCATGTGTGAAGAGTTTCACCACAAGTACTCTTAAATCTTTTGGTCTTTTTAATTATGCCTTCCTATTTTTAACTGCCACCTCTTTAATCCTGAAAAGATAATATGCTGATCTCAAACCCTGCTTCAGGGTGGCAGCTAATTGCATATTTGGCCAAGTACTGGACTTCCTTTCTTACAGTGTTTGTCTCAAGTGCTCAACAAAAGCAATTTGTGGTGTGTTTTACTAGCCAAATGTATATAATATTACATATTATTAGAATGTTATTAAAGCAAAGACTTTCGTTGTTCTTCTGCCAAGCACAAAGAACTCTTTTCCCTTGTATAAAGAAGTTTCAAAGCTAAAACTTCCTGCCTCTTCAAGCTTCCAGTGGTGTCCTGACCTCAGTGTACTGGGAAATGCTATTTTTCTCATTCCAGGAAGGAGCTGCAGATATTTTCCATTCTTGTGACTTGGGGCAGGACAAGGTGTGACTGCACCACTTGTGGATCCCTCTGAGCTAATTCCCACTGTTTGTTTGGGCAGTGCAGGCAGGAGGGTGCAGAGAAAAGCCCAAATTGCAAAGCCTGGCAGAGGAGAATGGCTTAGACTCTGCTCAACTCCCTGCTGCCAAGCAATGCCTGAGGAAGCTGCTGTAGAATTAAACTTATTACACACACATCTTAGCCTTGTCTGAGCTCTTTTAGCTTTTCCCCTTCTTTCAGCTCACTTTCCAGATGTAGTCCCTGATCCTTGCTTTTCCTGAGAACTTTGTACATTCCTGCAGAAGCAGGCAATCATTCAAGGCTCTAAATAATTTAAAAAATTAGCTCCTTTTCCAGATGAAGAAACTGAGGCACACAGACATTCTTACCCAAAAGCTGGTCTCAGGGGGCAGAGAGAAGGAGCTGCAGGTTTGTAAATGACATTTCCACAAGTGGGGATTGGGGAATGGGACTAAACTCTGGCAAATTCACCATTGTTTGCAGCCCAGCCTGCTCTATGCCCTGTACTGGGGGATGTTTCTTTTCTGGCCTGGCCTTGCCCCTACTCCTGCTGTATGCTTTAGGACCAGGTCTCATTGCCTGACTCTATTCCTCTTCCAAACCCAGTCTTTCCTTCAAATAAGCATTGCAGCAACTGCTTCCAACCATTCCTCTCTTCCAGTGGAGTTACAGTGATGCCTGTAGGAAACAGGGAAGAGAGAGAGACTAGAAAGAATTCCTGCTTCAAATGAAATCCATACTCACACCAGAAATTTTGCAGCAGAAACTTCACTGCTGAGGAGATACCAATGGCTTCAGGTTTGTGTTGGTGAAGAACTCCACAGAGCTCTGCTATTAACCCTGCATTTGGTGTAGAAAATAATATAGAAATTCTCACAGTTCTGGGCCCCTCTTACAAGAAAGACATTGAGATGCTGGATTGTGTCCAGAGGACAGTGGGGCTGGGGAAGGGGCTGGAGCACAGGTCTGAAGAGGAGCAGCTGAAGGAGCTGAGGGGTTCTGCCTGGAGAAAAGGAGATTAAAGGGGAATCTTTTCACTCCCTACAACTCCCTAACAGGAGGGTGCAGCCAGCTGGGGGTCAGTCATCTTTCTCAGGTAACAAGTGACAGGACAAGAACAAATGGCCTCAAATTCAAATGCCAAGGGAGGTTTGGATTAGACATTACAAAATATTTCTTCTTTCTAAGTGTGGCCAGGTATTGGAACAGACTACCCAGGGCAGAGGTGGAATCACTATCCCTGGAAGCATTAAAAATACATTTTTAATTAAAAATAGATGTGGTGTTTGGGAACATGCTTAGTGGTGCATGTGGAAATCCTGGGTTAATAATTGGACTCAATGATCTTAGAGGTTTTTCCAAACCTTAATAATTCCATGATTCTCCAGTGATGCCAGCAGGCTGGAGACACAGAATGGTGTGGAAAGGAGGTACCAAAGCTGGTATAACCTTTATAGACAGCAGCCCTTGGGGGGAGCCCTCCTGAGGCTGCTCCCAGGGGTCCTGTGAGTTTGATGGCACAGACATGTACTCCTGGTGCCTCCATTCTGCCTTTCAGCAGCACTAATGGGTCTGTGGCACTTCCAGCCCAGGGCTGGCTGCTCTCCAGGCTGGGAAATGCCTGGACAGCATGAGCCTGGCTCCAGAGAGAAATGCAGGCTCTGTTTCCTCTCCTCCTACATCAGGGCTCCCTCTCACCCCACATGATAGGTGTTGCTGAGTCCTGTTTTGTTTTGGATTTTGCTGTAGATAACTCACATGAGAAAGGCTCACAAGCCCATCTTTCTCTTCAGTCTGTACAAGGCTTAAGTGGAAATATGATGTATTTCGCTCATCACTCAGGCTTTTAAATGAGTGTAAAATGATGATTTTGAAACATTATCTTTTTTTTTTTTTTTTCCTACCACTTTGCCTTGACCTGAATTTAGGGAACCGACAGATCCTTTCCACTCTTCCTGTTCCCTGCAAGAAAAAAATGAAGGTTAGAATTTCAGCAATTCTGATGTTATTGTACTTAAAAGATCCAGTTGGAAATGCAATGAATAACTTGTTGATGACATTCCAGTGACAACTGAAGTTAATAATGGTCGTAAAAAGTCATTTACTTCAATTGACTTATTGCAAATGCACAAGGGCTGTTAGCTTCATTAATGTAAAAAAGTAAGGAAAAACCCCACTCTATTTCCTTTCTTCCTTTCTTTTTGAAGTTGCAAATATGTTACAAATAAACTGCTAAATAGATTTAATATTTGACATAAAGGATCTCTGTCCCAGATGTCTGACATAGTTTATAAATTACTATGCTTCTAGAAAGTGTGTTATTGCTATACCTTATTTTGTTTTAATGAAGGGATATTATTTCTTGAGCAACAAGGAAAAAAATAAGTCACCAATAACTAAGTAAAGTTCTGTAAAACACAGGTATCAGCATAGATTCTACTCATATTTGAGCGGTGCAAGGCTCAAAGAAGCTCAGTTATCTAGAGAAAAATTTAGCATGACCATTTTAAGACTGTCTTCAAATATTTTTAAGCCATTCCTTAATTTTGTTAATGTTTCAGAATTGTGGTTTTTGGGGAAAAAGACAAATCAGGAGCCTCCATGTTACCTCTTCTCTGAAGAGAACAAACTTTGTTGTTGCACTAAGTCACTCACAAGGATGAGAAATGATGTCTTTAATGCCAAAGATTTCATCCATGACAATGAGGATTCCTTTTTCCAGTGACTGCATTTTAACCTTCAAATCCCAAAGGTCACAGAAAGGTAATGTTTTCATTAAAACATACCTGCTAAGGTGACCTAAGCCTTAACATAAACAAAGTCTTTTAAATGCAGACACCTGAAATACCTTGGTTTTCAATCCTGGCTCCAGTGTTTGAATCTCAAAGGTGAAGAAGGCATACCAAATTCCTTTGAAGCCTGGTTTTCTAACCCTAAACTACTTACTAGAAGTAGATTTCCACTTAAAAACAATTAATCATCCGTGTGGAAATCACATTTTTAGCAAATTTTACATATGTGGTATTTCACATGTATGTGTTCATTTCCAATTTGCAAAGGTAGGTATTTTTTAAAGTTAAAATATCCCAATTTTGTTTTTTAATGAAAATAGCTTATGTTCTTATATGAATAGGTCATATAATTTTTCTATCAATTAAGGTAAAGGAGGAAAATTCCAAGAAGGAACCTTTTAATACAATACATAATCTTTTACTGGCTACCAACTGATTGTATCAGAGTTTGAATGGCACAAATCATCATAAATCTATGTGTGCAATTTACATAAATTAAGAATCTTAACCCAAGGTCTCCCTGATTTCTTTTAGGGTGAATCAGCAGCTTTTCCAGGACCTCTGCAATTTAATATCATCAAAACCTCTGCAGTGGTATCATCTCTGCTCCTGGCTGACCTGCAGGCTGTACTGTGCTTCCTCCAACCCCTCAGAGACAGGTGCCAGATTTATGTTTCTTCTGCTGTAAAAAGATGCAGAATAGGTCTAACCTTAAGGATTTTCAACATCCTCATTCATCTTCTCTCCAGCAATTCTTATTTCTTCTTTAATTATTCTGGTCTTGTGCTATAAATTCTCTGTAGGCATGTTCCTGTCCTCTTGTCAGGGCAGGACATTCAAAATCCATAGTTGTTGAAAAATAGTGAAAACAGGAGAGAGTAGGATTTCAAACTTCTTTCTGAGATTTTTCACAGAATATGTTAAAAAATTCTAAATAATCATGGTTTACAAGGGAAACATTTACAGCTGCAGCACAATTTGTTTACACTTTGCTAATAAATGAAAAATATTTCAGTTTTATTTAGTCAAGGCTGAATCCTCCAGAGAAGCAAAACTTTTAAATACTTTTTAATTGTAATAACTAGATAATTATACATTAAATATTAAAACTAAAACTGGCCATATCACTGAACTGAAGTGCCATGTAAAATACAGAAACTGGTAAAATATTTATTGTACAGTTAAACAGTGTAATATTTTAAGGGAACAATAAGGCTAAAAGAAAAAAACTGAATTTTGCCCCTGTGCTGAAAAATATTCAGCTCTCCTGACCTGTATGTTTGTTCTGTAGAATAAAAAGGTAGAGTCCACATATTTAATTTTCTGCAAAGTTTCATGTTAGCAAAGCCACGCTTAAGTTGGATCTACTCAAGGGAGGAAAATCAACCAAAAAATTAATTCCAGTGTAAGGACTGCAACAATTCAAGCCTGTGTGTATTAAAACAGCAAGTTAGGAAAAGACTGAATGAAGGCATGTGTGACAGAAATGCCAATAACTGGTCACAGGAGTGTGAAACTGCTTTGGCTCTTGTTTCAAAGTTGGTGGCAACCTGTGGACTCCAGTGGGATTTTGCACCAGATCCTCAAAGATCCCTCTGAGTAACCCCAACACTCAGGAGAAGTGCTCAGATTAATTAAATGGGCAGCACAGCTGTGGCTGATTTTCCTTTCCACAAATGACCACTATCTGTGATCATCCATGGAGTGTCAATCACACCAGCTGAGGATCAGATATGAATTTCTAATGGATTTGTTTTGTTGGATGAGACTGGAGGCAATAAGTATCTGCCCTGGGATGCTCAGTCCTCACTCTTCATTTCTATTTCCTCAGAGTAGGAGAGAAGGAGAGGGCAAGTAAGGTGAGAAATCTTAAATCACTGCAGGTAAGCCCCCTCTAAGTGATGCTTAGATAGGTCAGTGGCACAGAAATATCATTACACAACAGCTGACTTAAATTTTGTGCAGCTCTAGAAGAAGGTGCTGAGCTGGGATTTCCTCAAGAAGGGTTTGTGAAATGTTGTGAAGGAGCTCAGGTTTGAAAACTGAGTGCCACTTATATTCCACATAAACCATTGGCTTTAAAAAGGAACTTTGGTTCATAAAATGGTTTCCCATATTTTTTTTTATTCGATTTTAATATGTTTTCATGTTCTGAGAAGGGGGAAGGGACTCTTTGCTGGGGTCTTTTCTTATATATTTCCTACATTTCATGCTTGCAGTCTCAAAAGCTCTGAAAACAGATGCCTTGCTTTCAAAGCAGCTTTTACTTTTTTTTTTTTTTTTTTTTTGCCAATGCCAGATATTTTACAGTAGAAAATATAAAACAAAACCAAAGCCAGCGACTTTTGATATCTTCTGTTTCCTTATCACCCTTTGTTATGCTTGTTAATCATGGTGACTGGGAGTATTTTAAACACTTATAATGTATAAATTTCTTCCCCCCCCCCATACATCTGTTTGTTTTACAACAACATGAACCTTGGGGAAGAAAATTGTAGCAACTAATATATATTATTTTTCAAAGTGAAGAAGTAAACATGCAGCTTTCACATTTGCTACATCAAACGTATGCTATTTATTTAGTTCCTTGAGGCAGGAGGCCTGATCAGAAGAGAATTTCTTTTATGGCCTAAGGTAGTAAACTATTTTTAATAAGAACAATGCTTAAGGAAAAGAAAATTCCTAAAAAACCTCTTCAGCCAGTTGGAGAGGAAAAGGGAAATCCCCTTTTGTGGTAAGGAAAAGTAAAGAGCTCCATGACACGTCCAGCTTGGGCTGCCTTAAATTTCCTCTCTTGGATGGGGAGATGTCATCAGTCACCTCATCTGGATGTAAAAGTGAAAATGCATCGAAAATATCACACAGCATGTCACAAACTTGCCCAAAGTTGCTTTTTCTCCCTTGTGTACAAGCAGAGGTGAGGACAACCAGGTGAGTGTTCAGGTGACATCCATCCACTCGTCCTTTTCCACCAATTTCTGCTTATTTCACTTAACAGTGTATGCCCAAACATCCAGATACTCCAGAGAAAAGCTGAAAATTATAAATGGGGAAATATTAGCATGTGAAATGGCCCAAAGCAGAGGTAGTTGGGTGAAAATCATCCAGGAGCCAGCTCAAGCCTTAAACCCGAGCCTTACTCAGTTTGTGAGCACAGACACAGCCCAAGACCTTCCATTGTTAAACTACTTGTCAACAACTAAGCTAGAAACTACAATCAGCTGAATGAAAACTGGAGGAAACAATTGCAAACCCCAAGACTATTGAACCCATTATCAAAAGCCATAAGACTTACAATAAAAACAAGACATAAATGTTTTATTTCTGTATTTTCAAAGTTAAGCCTTGAGACAATGATGCATTTGTTACTTGGTTTCTATCTTTAATGTGAGTAATTTATTATGAGTGCAAACCCAGGAAAATCTGATTGTGCACAGCCAAACTAAAACACACAATTTTTTACACCATGCAAATATTGTAAGAATGTGATAGAATACAAAACTTAAGAATTTATTTTAGAATGGCTTTACTATATTTGGATAATGGAAAACATCCTGGAAACCATAAACTGAATTGTTAAATAATATAAATATTGGAGTTTTACTCTTTAGACCTACGATTCCAGTGTATTTCAAATGCTTTTTTAACCACAATGAAAACTTTATCTTGCAACCACATTTACCATAAATTATTTTGGTTTTCTTCTGCATACAGAATTCTCCAAACAAACAGATACAGTCTGCTGTGCAACACATCCCTTTGGTGAGAAAACACGCTCTTGTTGCCTTGACTAACAAATAATAACCAACATGTTAATGGGAAAAGATAAAACAAGACTCTAAAATGCTCATTTGTGTCAAAATTAGTTTATTTCCCAGGGCATGGGGAGTCCCAGCTGAATTGGTTGCTGTAGTGATATAAGAAACATTCAAACTGTACCCTTGATTAGAATCTGGGAGGGAGAGATAAAAGGTTTATCTGTGTGACTAGAGCTGGTTGATGGACTATTAGATGACACTTTTTTATGTTTGCTAAAATCTCACAGCTTTTGTTGATGCTTTGTCACTAAACTCATCCCCAGCCTCAAATTAACAATCTTACCTTCCAGAGGAGCCTTTCTGGCAAACAAAAGTGATGAGAGCAAATATGTAAATAACATCAATATTTTGCTTCTAAAATACATGTGGACATGTGTGTGTATGTGTAAATGTTTAGGCACATTCATGTACTGTAACATATCCATCTGTCCATGTGGATTTATGTATGTGTGTTTGTGTTTTTTGACCCTTTAACATGTCAAAATTTTAAAGTGCTAGTGTACTTGTGAGTTGTCCAATGTTATATAAACAATATATTATTACAAAATATTATAATATACAGTATCAATACATATACATATAATATGCAATATAAATGCATTATTATAACACCTATCATTTTGAATACAAAAAAAACATATTCTCAATATATAATATATGATATTATGGAATCACAGAATCACAGAATAATTTGGGTTTGAAGGGACTTTAAAGATCATCCAGGGATCTGTGATTTCAACCTCCTGCCATGGGCAGGGGCACCTTCTACTACCCCAGGTTGCTCCAAGTGTCATCTAATCTGTCCTTGGACACTTCCAGGGATGGGGCAGCTTCTCTAGGCAAAAATATACAATATATACTATATACTATATATTAATACATATTTTATATATTATACTATACAGATATCTATCAGTACACATATATCGTGTGCATATGCAAAAAAAAAAAAAAAAAAAAAAAAAAGATGAAAAGCTAAGTTTAGGTAGGGTTTAATGTATTTCTCGTTTTTCCTTGGACAAGAGGCTCCAGTGAGACCCTGTGGCTACCTGGTAGAATTCAGCCATGGTTTTTGTATGAACTGAGGGTGTCATAGTCACACAGGGGCAGACTGAATGAACCAGGTAAATGGTTGTGAGTGAGAGAAAACAAATAGAGGAGCAGACTTTGAGAAGTGTGATGGGGATCAGGAGTGCAGCAGTCCTTAATCAGATTTCCAAGATTACTGCATCATATTTATGGGTTTAGTGCAGCTAATTGTTGCTGCCTCTTTCGATGTTTTTCCATCTATTTCCTACAGCACATGGCTGTAACTCACTCCCACTCACTCCATAGATGTAGGAAGGGCTGCAGGGAAAGACCTTCTCTTCAGAGGGCTTCATTAATTCTGTAAAAAGAAAACAACCTTCCCCAAGACTAATTCATCCTTTGTTTCATATTAAAAATACCAAACCAGGGGAATTTCCCACACCAAGAAATGCTGTCAGAGCTGAAGTGGTGCATGGTCATACCCTAAGTGCTTATCAAAGCAGAAGGAGCACTGCCAGCAGCTCTGAGGCATGTGGCTTTTGCAAAATATCATAAACAAATGTACCTACAGGCTTCTTTCCCACCTGTTCTCCCCTGAGCTGGAGTTCACATCCTGCTTTTCCTGATCATGTACAAATACATGACCCAGAGTTGCACTCAGCACTTTTCACTGCTGATTTCCTTGAGCTTTAGGGGTTGCATCATGCTGGGCCAAGAACATGACAGCTGATCAGAGGGGTGGTCTGAGATGACTTTCCACCTGTCTGATTCCTCAGCAGGCTGGCAGTGAAAGTGGATTCCCTGTGTAGCTTGCAGCAACTCCAAAGCTGCTCTAGATCCCATCAAGAGCATTTGTACCTCCTAAATGGGGTTATGACTCACAGTCCTGTTGGATTTTGATAAGACTGATGACATTGCCTATCATTGTTTCCTCCTCACGTTGTTGTCCTCCACAGAGGGAACCAATCTGAAACTTCTGCTGTTTCATGGTCTGAAGTCAGAGGGATTTGAATTCCCAGTGGGGCTGCTAGGCTGTGGCATCCAAAGGTGCAATCCTCCCTTGCTCCTGTCCCAGAGAGCTGATCATCAGCTGTGGAGCTGGAGGACAGCTGGCCATGGGGTGGCTTCAGCTGAAAGGGATCAGATGGGAGGCACTGAGAATGTATCTGTGTTTTCCATAACCATCACTGGCCAAAATCTGTGTCTGAGCTACATTTCCTTTGTGACTGGTGGAGAAAAAGAGCCACTTTTAAGACAAAGTTCACCTTATCATAAAAGAAACTTGTGCAAAAGGCTGTATAAATCAAATCTCTTGACTGTCAAGGGATCTCAGGAAGATTAGGTGGGATGTTAACATCTAAAAATAAGGAAAGTGAATTTACTCACAGCGTAAGTTGCAATATTAGGGTGATTACTTGGTCATAGCAGTAGAGATGATGACCAGAACATTATCATCAGCTGTGTTAAATTATATTAGGTGTTTATTTACAATAATTTATCTGGGTTAGGCTGTAAATTCGTGCTCCAGGTGCTCTGACATTCTCCAAGCAATATTTTTTCATTTAGTTTCTAGAAGCATCAAGGAAAAGTGTCCATATAATATCTGTGTGTACATGTATTTTTATACACATATATGTGTATGTGTATGTGTATGTATGTACGTTGAAGAGCCAAAAAATAATCTAAAATGAAAACAGATCAGAAATGAACTAACAGAGAGAAAATCTGTTCTCCATGTCTACCTTAATCTATGCACTTCAATTAAATTCACTTCTCTGCACTTGAGTCTATTCACTGCATTAAAGCCAACTCACCAAAAGTACTTATTTCACAGTAATCCAGTATTAATTGGCATTTTCCTCCCTGCTCCCCCATCCCAGCCCTCTCACTGTCTTCCTAGAATGATTCATCATGAATGGTGAAAATTCCCATGTCATGTTCTAGTGCAGAGTAGCTGGAAGGTGTGAATGGTGTTTGGAATATTAATATTATGCCAAAAATAAGCACTTTTACTCAGGCTCAGCTTGTTAACAAATTCCTTCATCATCATCTTTATCATCAGGCAAAGTAGTCACTGCTGCCAAATTATGCAGTAATGCAGACTCAGCATTCTTTTGAGTTCTTCAAACCATCATGCCACTGATGTTATTTATTTTATTTTATTTTATTTTATTTTATTTTATTTTATTTTATTTTATTTTATTTTATTTTATTTTATTTTATTATATTGTATTGTATTTTATTGTATTGTATTGTATTTTATTTTGTCTTGAGTAATATCTCAAGGTGAATGAGGCCTTATGACCACCAGAAAGGTTGCTTTGGTTTTGTACTTCTGAGTGAGCATCAAGCTTCCTCTTCTAGGAAAAACATACCTGAGCTATAGTAGATCTTAAAATACACTGGATATTAAGATTACAAATATTTATTTCCTCTTTCCTTCAACTGGAACAAAAGCAGATATAAAAAGGGTTTTAAAAATATTGATTTTAATGTTAAAAGGTGATCTCATAGGGAGAAAATAACTGCAATGATAAGAAAATGCATTATGGAGTCAAAAATGAAAAAAACATCCATGGCTTTTAAAAAATAATTTTGTAAATCACCATATAAGATATTATTATTTTTCTCTAAATATTTTCATTGTCATTATTAAAAAGTAAGGAGGCTACTTACTCACTAGGAATGCTTAGAGCATGTGAGTTTTGCAGATTGTGGAGTCACATAGCAAAGAAGATGGAAAGAACCTTGGAATAAGAGGTTGGAAAATCCAGGGATTGCCATGGGAGTGGAATCTGTGTGACAGGGCAAGAATGATTCTGCATTGAATCTCCACTTAGTTCCTACAACTTCCACTGCAACTGCACTTACAGAGGCCTTAAGTGGAAAACTGTGATTAAACTTGCAGTTTCCACTCTCAGAGGAATTGCAGAATCCAGAAATTGGTCCTTGTTCTGAATCAAAACAAAGTGGTTTCCCTCTCAGATTTTTCCAGGAACTGAAACGAAATTATGGTAAAAGACTTGGGTCAATCAAACAATTGAATTTCAGTTTCATACTTTGCTTTTTTTTTTTTTTTTCCTTTCAAAGCAATTATTGTGTCAAATTCATTTCAAAGTTACTTTGAAACCAATCGAAAATATTCCCGAACAATATAACTGATTTTATTTTTTCTGATAGACATAATTACAACTCCATAATTGTATTCAAAGCTTCTGTTTTGATTACAGCATTTTGTGATGGGGAGGAAGATGGCAGAGTGGAAGAGTTTTGAGCTGACTCCAGCTTTTCCTGGAGAAAGCAGAGGCTCATGGCTGGAGAGTAGTTCCTAAAACATGTGTTTAATCTGGATGTATTCCCTATCAAACCTCATGAAAAGACATGATGGATTTACCTTTTTTATAATGTTTAGAAGAAGTCACTGCTTTTGAGTAGCTGTTTCATTGCTTTTGTCAAGGATCTACTTTCTATTTGTCTTTATTGATTAATTGGGAAAAGGAAGAGCTGTTTTCAGCTTTACAAGCCAAAGGAGCCAATTCCTGCACAAAATTTTGCCACAACTCCAACAAATTAAATTCAGAGAAACTGTCCTGTAAGAGCTGAGTCACCCTGGTGTAAAAGGAAAATCAACATCCTCTGAAGGGTGATGTTGCATCACTGGCACAAATCTGCCTGTCCTCATGTGGATAAACAGCAAAGCAACACCAAACAACCTCTCAGTAAGACACAAACACTGTTAAACATTAGTTGGATCTCTTGGTTTGTTTTGCTTTGAAGAAATGAGGAACTTCTGGAAATTGTGTCCAGGATGTAACTGGTTGTTTATCCATCAATTGGGATTTTAAGTAATGGTTTTTGGGACTGGATTTCACTGCAGTGAAGTCACAATGTGCGACTTTTATGGAGGAAAATGTAAAAAAAATCACAGTCAAAAGTTTTCAGGTCTGAGCAGGAAAAAGAAATTATTCAGCTTTCTCTTATTTTGAGAAAGTCAGATATTCTGAAGGAAACAACAGAAAAACTATGTTCCAGCCCAAAATGCATTTGGAATAATTCTTCCTAACCACTGGCATTGGTGGCAGAATCAGAGAAAGTTCTGCTTTTGGTGAGAGACATTCAAATCCAGGGGCTGGAATTTGATGATCCTGGTGGGTACCTTCCAGCTCTGGATGTTCTGTGATTCTAAGGGCCCAAGAAAGAATAATTTTCATCAGAAAGCAGAAAGAATCAAAGCTCAGCAGGTGGTTTGTAAAGGCAACATCATTGCCTTCTGTTCACTGGAAGAAGATGAATTCACACAGAAAACTTGCTGAGGAGGCACAGATGGAATTAAATCTTCTAGATGACCTCTTAGCACAGATATG
Organism: Erithacus rubecula; assembly: GCF_903797595.1. Classification (NCBI taxonomy): domain Eukaryota; kingdom Metazoa; phylum Chordata; class Aves; order Passeriformes; family Muscicapidae; genus Erithacus; species Erithacus rubecula. The sequence goes on along the minus strand of NC_136686.1, from coordinate 64,683,189 downwards.
GGAAGGGCTCTTTGCCTTCTGTTTAAGTTAGCAGAAGTTTTGCTGAATTGGGATCCAGGACTCCTTGCCCAGAAATGCTGACTCGTCCTGTACCTCAATTTCCCTATCTGCAGGATGAGTAATAATGCTATTTACATCAGATTATTTACAACGAGTTAGTCATTAAATGCTGCAGAATTTTACAACATTCATTAAAATGCTGTAAAAGAACAAGATTATTCAACCATCCATTACTCAGTGTGTAAAATTACTCACAGGGCAGGTTTCTTCCTGATCAGATGCCCACCACCCTTTTGACCAAAATAATTTGACTAACAGAAACCACTGCAATGTTGACAGTGAATGACAAATACTTTTATTCTGTGTGTTCTCCTACATATGGTTAAAGACACGACCGGATGAAAACCAGCCTTTCTGCAAATGTTCCTGTGAACTGAAGCCACTCCTTGCAAATAGGCACGAGTAGGGAATTAAAAACACACACCAGATTTTGATCTCAGCTCAGCAAGTTTTGCTTGGGCACAAGTCCATTGGCTCCTTCACCCAACCAAGCGAGGCACAATCAGGATGACACATTCATGCATGTCAGATAAAAGTGTGCAGGGTTATGTCCATATTAGTCATGTGATAACAGGACAGATGCATGTTAGGGTGGAACAGTGTTAGCAAATTATCTCACAAAAGGCTATTTGTCTTCCTTGGGACGTGTGCCACCACTTCAGCAAGTCTGAATAAATTTGCATTCCTGACTTCCCGTCATGGAGACTTAATCTAGCTCGGTCAGTGAGGAGATGCAGGTTGCAATAAATTGCTTGGAGAAGGAAAAGCTTTCAGAAGGTTTTGCATTTGCCCTTCTGTGTTGCCACATTTCTGCACTCACACCTACTGAACTACCCAGCAGCACACTGGGGAGAAAGTGAAAGAAGGGACACATGGAGATGCCTGCAATCCAGCTAGGATGTGGCTGCTTGGATTCCCTTCATGACCACAGGCCAGATGCTGAAACATCAGTGATGTGTTTTATTTTTCACAGGAGTTAAGGGCCCAAAGAGATCAGCTATTTTAGAGTTAACTTGAAAAGGAACTCAGGGGGACCTGCTGGTGTAGAGTGTGCTGGTCTATTTGGATGCAGATAAATTTCCCTTGAAATGTGAGTCAGAGCTCCCCACACCTGGCAACCTTCAGCAGTGGCAAAGTGTGAAACTGCTTCATTTTACCAGTTTCTGTACTAAACAGTAGTGACATGATGACAAGTCTGAGCCCTCTGTGCCTCAGGTCCTCTCTGTGACAGTAAGAGCAGCATCAGCAGAGAAACAGCTGGAGTTAAAGCTCCCAGATGGATTTGCTTAAACCACGACTATTTTGCCCTGCAGTGCACTTAGGAGCACTCACTCTGTCTTTCAGCAGCAGCCACAGAAGCTGCACCAAAAACCTGTAGCAAGCAGTAACTCCTTAACTTCAGTTAAATATGCAAATCTGGCCTGCCTACATCTTAAATTAATTGAGCACAGACTCAAGGTGAGGAATGAGTATAGAAAGAGAGAATTAGACATGTTTTCCTCTCCCCAAAACTCAGTCCAGCCAAAGAGGTGACCTGAGTCACGTCTGCCTGTGCTCACCACCTCTGCCTGCTTTTGGCTGATGAGCTCTTTTGTAACCTGCCTCTGACACGGGGGTATTTACAAAACAAATTTCTGATCACAGGATCCTGCTGGGAGCAAACAAATTCTATTTGCTACACTGACTCCAGGACAGCCATAGGCTGAGGAAAAAAAGCTCTGCTCAACTCCTAGCCCTGTTTACCAGAGCAGGACCTAAATAGTGAAGTTCACATATTGTTTGATGCTGTGACCTCTGTGCACTTGCTAATCCCTCATCCACTGCTCTGCAGCTTCTTTCTTGTCCACAGCCTCCAGACTAATACCCAGAAAGATGCTCGGATTTCCAAAACTGCAAACCATGCAGCTGTCACATTCACAGGGGATGTTATGTTGAGTCAGCACACTGCCTGACCACAGCTATAGGATCTCTCCTTCCTATGGATAATCACATCTTTGCCTGCATCAGGCACCTTCCTGCTGCAGTAGGATTTTGATACCAGCAGCAAGATTGCTTCTGCTCTCGGGGTAAGCTGAAATTAGACCACAGAAAAGATTTTGGAGTCTGTTATCCTTGCAAATAATGTTTCAAAAAATCAATGTTCCGATCACTAGATTTCTCCCATTGTGATAATTTATAAAATGCTATCTGATTTTATTGCTGGCCTACTGAAATATTTAATTTGTTATGAGCTTGCAAATACTGTGTTTTATCCAGGAATAGCCAGTTCTTCATTGGGACAGACTCAGAGTCCAGGCTCACAGAGAAGATGAGACATAAATCCAGTGTCTTCCACTCCTCTGACATACCCTTGTCTTTCTGCACACATGAGGAATCTCATCCCTCTTGAACTGAGTTTAGTTGCTCCACTTTTTGTTTGCATGGCAGGCAGTGCTCAGGGTGTAGCTGATGTGTGGAAAGTTCACACCCCAGCACATCTTAGTCATTACCTGTATAAACAATTGGCATCACTTGACACAGGAACAGGCTGCCCAGAGGAGCTGTGGGTGCCCCATGCCCAAAAGTGTTCAAGGCCAGGTTTGATGGGTCTGGTCCAGTGAAAGGTGTCCCTGCCCTTGACCAGGATGCTGGAACCAGATGAGCTTTAAGGTCTCTTCCAACCCAAACCATTCTATGATTCTATGATAAATGTACATCAAAAATCACTCTGATAGAGATGATGGGGCTGCAGGAGTGTGTAGGCAATAAGGGACCAGAATAAGGTGACACTTTCCATCACTGTAAAGTTTTTGTTTCAAATGGAGAAGAAAATGGGGCAACACTTGGAATGACACCTCACCAAATCTGAAATGAAATTTCAGACTCCTCCAGGTGGGTTGAAGAGGAAGATCTCCCCTGTAGGATATTCACTGAGAGAGAAATCAAAGCAGGGAGATATACAGACCCTGTGCTGAAGTAACCCTATATACAGCCAGATATATGTGCCCAAAATCAATGTGACAACCTTTCAGTGCTGTCATGCAGAGTTTCACTGAGAAACACAATATCAGGAGTACAGTACTGTGCGTAAGAATAAAAAAAATCTAAATTTCAAGAAATTATTTTTAAAAAATTCTGTGTTGTTGCAATAGGAAAGAATTTGTTTGCTCCAAGATAATGCCTTTTGTCTTTCCATCTCAGAAAATCTTTTCTATGCTCTGGGAAACAGCTTCTCTCCTCCAGGTAATTCTGCTTTTTAAACATCAGTTTTTCCTCAAATGCAGAAAAAACCCAAAACCCCAATGAAACCCCACTATCTAATTTGAATTCTCTGAAATAGCAGTTAAAAAAAATGTTTCATTTAGAAGTATCTTATTTTAAATCAAGTAATTCTTAACATAAATAACTTTTCAATTGTAAAAAGGGTCAGGCTCATACCTTTTCTGATAAAAAAGATTAATTTTATTTAGGTAGATAACTGTCCTTCAAAATGTATTTTTAAAATTTAATTTAAATTTTAGTACAGGGTACAGGGTGAAATAGCTTTTCAGACCATGAATGAGTCTGATAGAAAATAACTGAGGGCAAATAATGCTGAAAAGGAAGGAGAGGTTTTGAAATTGGATTGTGTAAGATGTTACTAAGAAGTATTAAGCAAAGGCCTTCCCTGAAACACAACCATACTAATATTCAAATTAAATACCTATTAAATATAAGATTCACACTTCACAATATGGATTCTCCCAGGGCTTTGATTATGAGGTGGCAGGAAGAAGCCTGTAATTAATATTATATGGTGATTCTTTTCAAAGCACTTTGTTCCAAGAGCTGTAATCACTACTACTTAAGTAAGTTGTCCTTCAGTAGCAAAAAAGAAATTAGAACCCAGAGCAAAGGTAAACATGCAAGCCTGTTTAATTTTTGGCAATATTTTTTGGAAAAATTGAAGTTGTTAGATTTCTGAACAGTTGTAACAGTTGCAGGTTAGATCTTGCCTTGAATCTAAACACTTTTCATGTACCAGGTAAACATTTGTTCTGTATAATGGAACAGAAACATCTTTAAAGAAATGATCTCTTCAAACATTTTTATGCTCAGTACCTTTGGCCTGAGGCAGCCTCCTTGGAGACCAAACCATTTGGAGCAAAGAAATAGCCTCTAAATGGAGCTGTGAAAATTGCAATAGCATCTGGCATGATGAAACAGAAATTAGCAATTATCATCTCCCAGCAGAGCAATGGGAACCAGATATTCTCTGTTCATCAAGAGGAAAATAATTAATGCTTAAAAAGAGAGCCATATTAAGTTTACCTTAATCAAATGCTCTGATACAGGGAAATTTGTCTGGATCTCTATTTAACAAGGTGGTTATACAAATAGGTGTGCAGTACTTAACATGAATCTGAGATACTTGCTCCCCTTACATCCCATGGCAACACATTCCATAAGTTAATTATATGCTTTCTTAAAAAAAATAAAAAGGCATTTAATCCATTTCACGGTGGCTGTGTTGCTCATCAAATGTCTAGAACAGTTAATGTCTTGGTAAGACTATCAGCTCAGCAATTTTTAAAGCCAAAAGGGCTTATTTTGTCATCTTGTTTGACCTATCAGCTGCTAAAGGCAAAGGGACTTCTCTGAAGTTATTCTTGCTTTAATCTTAAGTAGATCCTGACTTTGCAGCACAGATCAGCCTAGATTTGCAAGTGGCTGGTGGCAAAATTTGTTGTTCCAATATTTAATTACTCTAATTTGTTCCAGTCAATGTTTGTTTTAGCTTTCACTTCTACCTTTCAGATCTTGTTATACCCATTTTTGGTAGAATAATTATCCCCCTCCTTGTCCATCATCTGCTTTTGGGTGAAGTGTAACATCCTGCTTGCTCAGGTCCCTGTCAGATGATTCAGATAATGACTTGCTCTTTTTCATTTTTCACATCTCTTGTGCTCTTTCTACCATCACTTTATTTTATCAGCACTGACTTAAAGGTTTCTTGGAAGTGTGATGTCAAATAATCATCTCAGGCCCACAGTGCTTATAAATGATGTATTTTAGTGATTAAACTGCTCCAGTCAGCTCTGCACAGAGACCAAGGGCTTCTGCAGTCCCTCATTTACACTTCTCCTCTCCAAAGCCGAGATATGGAGAGTGCTCCAGACACCACATCTCTTCCCCAACCAGATTAGTCCTGGACAAATAACACTGGTCTAGCCCAGATATCTAAAATTTATAATTCTTAATAGTGTTCTGTTAACCTTTGTCCTGTTTGAATCTCCCCTGAAAGAGAATTGCTGCTGCTGCTGTCCAGACACAGCGAGTCCATCAGCGTTGGCAGAGGAATTTCCTGAAGATCAGCTGTTTGCTCCTCCTGGGGGTATTGCATGATTGAATTCATCTTCATCAAGCCAGAAGAATATCTTTTGTCTGGAAACTTTCACCTCCTGTATGAGCTGGATCTTGAATGATTTCCTGTTCCATCTAGGGAATGTCCATTCCACCAGAAAAGGGACCTAAGGAAATACTGCTTAATGCAAGAAAGGGAAATTTATCTGAACTGCAATGTTCTGAGGACATAATCTGGATTTCATGTGGTTAGAGCTCTTGCAACAAAATCTCTCCATGTATTCCTCAGTATGTCAGGAGCAGTGTGTCCATGGTGTTTCAAGGTCCAGGACATGGGACACCACTGTCAGAAAGGTCCTGGAAGAGGTCCCAGGTTGCTCTCTGAAGAGTTGGCAGTGAGCAGATGGGACCAATTTTAGACCCAGCTGGGGTTATGAGACCAAGTTCTTGATGGGTCATTGCAGATAGGGACAGAATAAATTCCAAAATCTGACATCTTCACAGTGTCTAATATTCACATCTGACAATTGAAGTTTTTTTAAGTGCAATAAAATGTAGAATATAGCACCAAAGAGCAGTTGTGCAAAATAAAACACTTTTCCCATTCATTCCCATGGTTTCCTTTTAAATTATTTTTTGTATTATTCTTGTCTCTCTCACCTATACTGTAAGGAAATTCAAAAAACCTGTAAGACACATTTAAAATCTCCAACAAACTATGAATTGCTCCTTTAAAAGAAGGAATGCCACAATAGAAGCCTCTGTGTATCATTGGTATGTAAGTTAGATTATTTTAGACTCTTCTAGGACAAAAACCTGCAGTGGTTTCTCTCAGCTTGCAGCCCAAATGGAAAGATAACAGTTGTGACCAGAGTTTTATGAAAACTCATAAGGCTGTTTTCATTCCTTCAACATGTGACAGGGAAGTGGTCAAGTAAACTCTTCAGCAGTTCAATTTGACTCAATCTTTTAAAAATCACTGTGATCTGCAGGGTATATGGAATAAAAACCACTCTAAACCTCAGCACCTGCTGGTTAGCTCAAACCAGCTGACCTGCCAATGGTGCTCCTTAGTTCTCACTTCTTATTCATGCTTAAGGACACTAAAAACCCATCCAGCTTTTCCTATCTTTTTTTCTGTCCATGCCAGTGATCCCACACTTGTTGCCAAAAGAATTTTACTCTGTGGGTTGAACTTTGGTCACTTTGGTCTTGCACAAGAGGCATGCAGAGGTTGTCCCAACTAGAAGCAAAGGAATGATGAGGCTGGATGCTCACAGAGCCTTTATCCTCCTCCAAGTGGGATAAGAAACATCCTGAACCTTCTTCTGCCTGCTCTGGGGTGTGTGCCAGGTGTTCCACAGTGTCCTCTTGCATCCCTGGCAGCAGGAAAATCCACCCAGCTCTGCCCTCTGTCTCTGGAGCAGTGGCTGCACTGGACACAAGGCTTGATCCAAGCAAGGATTTTTTTCCCACTGAAATTATACAAGTGGGTTTACTGGAATGTTTTGTGAATTTATGCTGATCAAAGAGATTTGTTTTAGTTGAGAAGGAAAAAAAAAAAACTAACAAGAAAAAAAAAAGTAGTAGGAAAATGGGAAATGGCTTTTGGAAAAAATGTAAATGTTTTTTATTTTGATGCTTTCGAAGTAATTTGAGGTGATGTTTCATTTGAAAATATACTTCAGTTTTATTTAGAGTAGAGTAAACATCCTTTGCAAGAGTTCAGAGCTGCAATATTTCATTTCAGCCTGAAAAAAATAGACTTGAAATAAAACTGCCTTTGCTCCTGTTCAACTTGCTGTCACCTATCATTTTTATATCACTTAAAAAACAAACAAACAAACAAACAAAAAAAGCATTAACTGTGAAATCCAGAAACGGTGGAACACAAAAAAACCTTTCTGGATTTGACATATCTTTCCAAATTGTATTTATGGGATTCTTAACATTTCTTGTACTGACTGTACTCATGTCTGTGGAGAAGTACATGATTTCACAGGAATTATATTCTACTAAAATGGAGTGATACCTCCAGGTAATGGGTAGACATTAAGCAATTTCTTCTGATGGTGATCAGTAGAAGTCTGTAAACCAGCCCAGAGAAAGGATGGATATTGCCTGGTTTGTTTTTTTTTTAATTATTTTTTTTTTTGTTGTTGTTTTTTCTTTTTGTTTATTTGGTTGGTTGCTTGTTTTTTTAAAATTTTTTAATTTTTTTTTTTTTTTTTTAGAGAGTCTTGAAACTCATTTCCAGTAGCTTTCCTCTTTTCTTTTCCCTGCTTGACTTCAGAACAGGAGGTCAGGTCAAACTTCTGGCTGGTATAATAGCTAATTACACCCCCTATTTGGCCTAGGATGCAGGGTGAGGCATAAATTAGGAGCTGATAGCTCAGCTGGTGCCATGGTGGGTTATTAGATGTGTGTCAGTGAGCAAAGTTGTGATCAAAGCTCCCAGGGAGGCAGCCAGAGGTTGTGAAGCATGGCTGGGGACTAATTGCTGGGCTGTGTGCTGAAAGGAAGTTTGCAATGAAAGGCCATTAAGATTCAGCTTTTCCAATCTGTGGAGCAAAGTTATGGAGAAATGTGGATTTTTGAGCAAGCAGGGAAATGAGGGGGTCTGGTGTGAGCCCCACTCTGGGTGATGGTGATGGCTCACTCATTTCTAAAGAGTTTTCTAAGGAAAGGCAGGATCTGCTCCTAAACATCAGTCCAGACAAGGGCTTATTAACCCATATCTTCATTTAAATGGGTTGGTCAAAAGAAAAGAGACTTTTCAAAGAGTTCACACTGGTGCAGGAATTTGGCTGGTTGTAAAATGAGATGGCAGAAACAAAACTCTACTTGTAGAGCAGAGAGTGGAGAGGGCAGAGGATTTAGTCAGACGCTTGAAAAGCACACCAAGATCTATGAATGACAGATCTTTAGAGAAAAAAACCAGGGGGATAAAATTCTTATTGCATTTTATTCTCAAAGGTTTTCTATGCACTCTGCACAACTCACCAGATACATTTTACCAATTGTGCAAATGGGGAAACTGAAGCAAAATAAAATAAATTTCACTTTTTAATTTATAACACCCATATTCCCACAAGTCAGATATCCTGGAGTCCAAATGACATAATTAAGCTGATTTGAAGAATAATGGAAAGCTATTTCCCTATTTTTTTCACTATTGTTGTAGAAATTAATCACTTGCAATCTATCAATCACTTTTTCAGTCTTGTTTCCCTTTTTGGTCTTTTTAAGAACTCTGAAAATTTCCCAGTTAAATCTTCCTCAAGGATGGCATCCATCTCAATTTATTTGTTCTCTTCATCTAAAATTGTGAATGAAATAAAATAAAATAAAATAAAATAAAATAGCATGAAACAATAGAATATTTTGTAGCTGTCTGTATATTCAGCATAGATGAGGGCAAACACTTCCATTTTCTAAGCATCAGTATAATTTTTATGTATGTGAGCAGTTTAAATGAAATAAGTATTTAAGTAATAACATGATGCAAAACCTAAATAACAGAGACCAAATGTTTTCAGGCCTGTTTGGAAAGGTCATCTTGAATATAAACAATGATAAATAGCTAAGGAAAGTCTGGTGACTGGCCAAATATAGATTGTCAGAACCAAGGCTGGAATTTCCACACAGTGAAATTCCCACTCTGTCAACATACATTTGCAGTCAGTTTGAGACAAAATGTCATATTTTGGGGAAAGAAAAAGAATCTCATGAGTGCTTTGGTAAAAATGTTGAAAGGTATTTGTGTCACTTTGGCTTTCAGTTACTCCCAGCTATCAAAATCAAAGGAGTTGTAGCTTTTTGTCCAACATTTCTTCAGGAGTTTTTGGCCACAACCACATTTCTCATGAGCCCACGTGTCCCAGCTCAAGGATCAGTTTCTTGATCTCTGAGCCAACATCCAACCTGTTGGTCTGTGCCACCTGATCTGAAATGAGAGCAGCAGGAGGGACAAATACTGTTAAACCTTGAGCTTAGAAAAAAAACCTGGCACAATCTCCTACCTGCTGGGAATCACTTTCCATCTTTCTCTCTCCTCTTTACCCTTACACCTGGCTCCCATCTTCCTTTTTTTCTCCCCTATCTGTCCTTGGCATAGGATGGGCAAGTGTCTCTGACAATGGGAATTATTGATATCATATTGGTATCATGCAATTACCAAGGCATAGCACCAGCCTGTCAATGAACTCACACCTTTTGAATGTACAGTTATTATTTAAAGACATAAAATGAACCTTAAATAAACTGTGGCTGTAGTTTTCTCTTTCATTTTTTTTTTTTTTTTTTTTCAATCAAAGGAATTTTAGTTCCATGTAAATGAATTAATTCAGGGAAAAATGTACTGAAGCCAAGATTAAAATCTCTGTGTGGAATTTCATAGGTGAAACAGAAAACAAGAACAACATTTAATAGCTTTCCTGGCTGCTTCCAAAGTATTTTCTTTTATAGGAAATCACTCCATGTGAAAGCAGAAAGGGAAAGAAAAAACGTGTTATTGTTGGATTTGTCTTTTTCTTTACCTTGCTATTGAAGAAAATGAGAAGAGAAATCTGTTTCATGTCCCTTTATGTGCTTTTCATCCAACTTAACTAGATTATTAGAAATGTTCAGTAATAATCTGTAGATGAAAGGAACGTTAACTCTTGAGTCTTTATTATGATTAAGGCTTGAAGTCATTTGAAAATTGTATGTGGAACATGATCTATTACATCTTATGGCAAATAGGAGCTCATTTATTTAGGCTACAGCTAAAGAGTAACATCTGCCTATGTCTTGAAGAACTAATTGCTAGCAAAGGAGAAATGAATATGTTTGTGACTTTTATGGTAAACTCGGCAATAAAGGGAATAAGGTCCTGATGTGGAAAATTGGAAAGTCAGTTGTTCTGCAGAAACAAACCATTCTGCTGTGGGGAGTAGTGGAAAAGATCTTTTCTTTTTACATCCTGAGACAAAAGGCAAGCTCAGAACTATATGATTTAAAGTTGAACTTTCAAACCCAGAGTTGATGAGTTGGTTTCCATACTTGTAGTAACTCTGCCAACAGCAAAGTGCTTTGGCAACAAATGTGCTCCTGTTGAAGTCAAAGGTAAAATTCTTTAACCTGCAGTATCCATCTTGGTACCTGTGAATTCCAGAAATGAGCCAAACCTTCCCATTTAAAAGTGGCATGTGAACTTCCCCAAATTCAGGCTTAACTTGTTACTAGGCTTTAGGTTATGCTTGCTGGGGAGCCAGACTGATGCCATTTGAAAATTTCAGATCTGGATCCAGTTTTTTATTTAACACACTCTCAATACTTCTGCTTGTTCAGTTCCAGGATTTTAGTTCACATCTTTCTATTCTCAGTTTTATAATGTTGCACATGCAATTGTTTGAAATTTCTAAAATGATTAATGTGCATGCAACTGTTTGGTCTTTCTCCAATTTGTAGTTTCATACATGAGAAAAAGAAGCAATGAAGAAATATCATCCTTTGCTAGCACTGCAACATGTAGATATTACCCCAAACACTGCAAAAAATACTCAGCTCTGTATGAATCACTGCTTGTGGAGTTCACCTTCATTTTACTAAAGGATCTGTTGGAATCTTACGTCTTTAAATACATAATTCACTTGAATAAGGAATAAAAGCAGAACCTGAGTGAGTTTTTTGAGTGATGTAAGCTGCTATTGGGAGAATTGCTGGGAGTGTGCAGGTTTATTACCCAGAGCCTTTTCATGAGGCTTTGGTAACTCGAGTGCTTAATCCTGTTGAAACATCTCAGAAGAGTGTTTAGGTGTAAGAAGAAATGGGTAACAGGCAGCTAAGAAAATAATATATATCCAGAACTGAGTTGCACTGATGTGAGATTCAAGAGATGTTTATCTGCACAGTGCATTCATCATTATATGCATAATAAACACAATCCATAAGCATTCTGGAAAACAGTGATTTAGAAAACACTTCAAACCCAAATGAAGGTTTTCTGCATTAGACCAATTTTTATCTGTAAAAGTTTCTAAAGTGCAGGACACAATCCTACCATGTAGAAGGGGATGCTCTTCAGATACATGACATCACTAAGATGATATTGAAATAATATGTGCCTTTCTGGTATTCATAATTAAATCAGCCTAAGGGCAAGTTGGAAAATGTTGTTCACTACAGAATAATTTGAATTCAAGGTCCAAACCAAAAATGTCCACTCAGTGGTTAAGTTCTCCAGACTTTCTGCAGCAAATGCTCCTGCAAGGTGATTGTAGCAACCTCTTCAGTGATTATTATTTTTTTTAATATATAACTGCTGTTGATCATTTAGTCTGACATTTGTTCTAGTACAGACATATGAGAATCTTTCCAGCTACTTCTTCCAAAATCTTTAAGAATTTTTCATTCCACTCCTGTTCTGAATCTCAGTCCAGAAAATCTTCATGTAATTCCTGATCCCACTTAGACAGAAGCAGAAAAGTGGTTTGACAAACCCATTAACTCACTGACAGTTCCCAAAGCCATGGCTTATCCCTAACCCTGCCAATATACCCCAGAGGGGGTGATTATGTGTACAGGTCAGAAAAGAATCTGTTGGGAGTGGGGGAGTATCATATACCATATATTATATATATATCATATATCATATACCATATATCATCATATATCATCATATATCATCATATATCATATATATCATATATCATATATCGTATATCGTATATCATAGATCATATAATATATCATATATATCACACAACAATCATATCACATCATATTATAGTATGGTTTGGGCTAGAAGGAACCTGAAGGATTATTAGGTCCAACCCCCTACCATGGATCTGGATTTCCAGGCTGAAGTTGGATTTTGCACCTCTGCCCTAGAATAAAGAAATTACTGGACTTTATCACATAAGCATGTGTGAGCAGGAGGTGAACTGTGTGGATGGACAAACCATTTCCCAGTCTGCACAGGAAGTGGTGCAACACTCAGATGGAGGACATGGAGAAATTGCAAACTTACAAGGAGGGCTTCCTAGTCAAACAGTATTCAAAGTTATAGATGAGTCTGAAAAAAAAATAAATCACCATGGAATGACATCTGCAGCCAGTGCAGATCCTGGACTATACCCAGGTAAGACTGCCTGGAGCCAAAGAGATTTCCAAGCCTCCAATACAATCAGCAATTCCTGATCCCACTCTGCTCAAACTCTTCTTTCCACAAAAGAAGGAGGAGATCAATACCTAGTTAGTTTATGCATTTATGTACAAATCTCTAATGTCAGACAATAGACACACTTGTGGAAATGCATTAACATTGACATGGACTCCACTAAAGTATTAGTGAGGTGCTAGAGGCACTGAGGACATTCAAATTACACAAATCTGGCTATAAAAAAGATTACTCATTTTTAGTGGACTCCAAATATTAATTAGAAACATGTAGCAAGTGGAAGATACTTTTTGGCAGAGCCTGTAGTGATAGGACAAGCAGTAATGGGTTTAAAGAAAAAGAGGCTCAATTTAGATTAGATATAAGGAAGAAGTGTTTTTACAATGGGAGGTGAGACATTTACACAGGTTGTCCAGAGAGGTGGTGGGTGACCCATCCATGCAGACATTCAAAGCCAGGCTGGATGAAGCTCTGAGCAATCTGATCTAATGGAAGATGTTCCTGCTTTTTGCAGGGTGGGGAAAATAGGTGACTTCTAAAAGTCCCTTGCAATCCGAAGTATTCATATGAGTCCAAGTCATGTAAGACTTTATTTGCTTCAACACATCTCTCCAGTGCCTAAGTGATGGATAGTTTTTTCTTCTGTGTGCTCTGTACTCTGAGTTTATCTCACTACTGATAGTTTATTAGTTTGAGCAGCTTAATTGGAAAGTGTCATTTTAATTTTCTGTTCAATGCGAGTCATGTCTTTTCCCTAAGAGAAGTTATAAATCTGGATTAAAATCCTGTTAGTGTTCCATTCTGAATTTTCATTACTGGAAAGGATAATACTCAATGTTAAGGTACTGGGAGGGACAATAGATCTTTATCTGCTGTGAGCAAAATTCTGGCAAAATATGTGAGAAATTCCCTGTGTTATGTGTCCTCTCTCCATTTCATCCCTCTCTTCCCATCTCCCTGGCTGGAAATTTCCATTCTGCCAAAGCACCTGCCCTGCAGGGCTGCCCTGGTTTGAAGCATATCTAACACAGCAATTGAGAGGTTTGTTGGGCTCACATGCACTGGAGAGAGCAATTTTATTTTCATACTTGATGTTCTCGTGCACATCTGACCAGGGTAACCGAGTGCACAGGTTGTAATCTTTCCAAAAGCAGTAGGTTGATATCAAAGACTTTGCAGTGAAGCAAGGAATTGTGGCAGTACTTCAAGGAGCAGGTTTGCAATTAACTGTTAAATACAGATTGAAGGAATGCCCTGCTTGGTTGCTGCAGGCTTTCCTTGCACGCCAGCAATGACTGAATCTAAAGCACAGAGCATGGCAAGATGATAACCTGTTAGCAGGGGAGGAAAAGGGAGTAGAGTTATTGAGTGGTTGATAACACACAGGCTGCTTAATGGTTCCAGAATATTGTACAAAAATAACAAGTCAGCCCCTCTGAATTACAAGAGTAGCCACTTAAAAAAAAAAAAAATTAAAAAAAAAAAGAAGAAAAGAGAAAGAAAATAACCAACTTGCATGGTATACATGTAAGACTCCTTTTGAAAAGCAAAGCAAGCTACAAACTCCTCAGCCTACAAGCTCATCAGCCATTGAAGATGGCTTGCACATGCAGATGACAGTGTACACAACTTGGAAAATAAAAGAAAACAATACACTTAGCTGCCAAAAATAATTACCAAACCCAACCCCAGCTCCCAAAACCTGATATTGTTTTTATATTTTGCAGTGTGAACTCAGTGGTTCTAGTTCCAGGGCAAGACCGATGGACAAAATATTTTGATTCTGTTTCCTGTCCCATTCTTTAATTATTAGATTTTCCTGAACATCTCAGAGCCACAGTGTGAGCAACCATTACATTTGTCTGGAAAGGAAACCTTAGATACATTTGCCCAGAGAAGTTGTGGAATCTACTTTAGGTAGAGATATTCAGATATGGAGATATTCAACAGCCATCAGGACACAATTCTGAATAACATCTCTAGGACAGCACTCCTGCTTAAACAGGGAATTTGAAGTAGATGACCTCCAGTGATCCCTTCAAACTTTACCAATTCTCTGATTCTGTGTGATTAAGAACCACAGAGAAATAGGAGATGAAAAAAGAGTGGGATAGGGATTTTTAAAGGATCTTCATAACCAATTAGCATCAGCAGAATTTGTAAGGAATTGCTTAACATGTGTCAAGTTTTGGCACCGAGTTTTTATGTCATTTGCTTAAGCAAATATTTTTCCTGTGCAGTTCATGATTTGGCATGAACTGAAGATTGGGACAGAAAAAATAGGAAAGTTTATAGTGAAATGGTTTGGTGATTTGTCTACTTTCAGAACCTGGAAATTATACAGATAAAGGAGGGTCATAGCTGGCCCTGCTCCCTACTTCAGCCAGTATGTTGGACCACATTATTGCCAGTTGAATTATCCTATAACCATACAAAAAGTTGCCTATAGGGCTGTCTTGTTTTGCCACTGGCTGAGATAATGCTCTGAGCCTCAGCTGGAAAATGAGGTCAAATTTGAACCATATCCTTCAAAAATCAAACCCCACTGCTTTGACATTCATACCCCAGGAATTTTTCTGACATTTTTTCAGGAAGGTCTGCTTTGAGGTGAGAATCACCCAGAGTTATAACTGATGGACAAGTTTTGTGTAATTTTTACTACAGACAATCTACCAATGCATTGCTTTGCAAAGATCAGGGTTTGATCTCTTATTTTCATCCCACTTTTGTGTCCCTTCCATGCCCAAGATCTTAACCCAACAATATGTGCCAATGTCAGTAAGTTGCACTCACACTCAACACCTCTATTCAAAACTAGCCATTTCCTGCATTACTAAATTCCATAAATGCTGCTATTTGGAAAAAGAGCCTATGGAAAGAAAACAAGTTGCTAAGTGAAAGACTCTGTTAAGATTGTACTTTGTACCCTTGATTTTTGTATAAATAATTGTGTTGTAAATGACCTTTCAGTGTTTTGTTTGAAAATTTTGACTCTGCTTTATGGTCATCAGAATAAGGATTGAAGGGCATATTTACCATCTCCCTCAATCAAAAATGTTTTTCTAGCTTTAGAGAGATTTATTTTGTTTCATCAGAGAAGACAATGAATTCAAGCCAGGGAATCAATTGTAAATTACTAACATCTAAATTCAAGTTGAATTTGAGGGAAGGATTTGGACTACACCTATCAGATCAGATGCTCAACTGCTCTTAAAGGTCCAAATATCAAAACTACTTTACATTTTTGAGTGGAAAAATACAGATATTCCACGTGGAGCTAAAGTCTGCCCATGAAGGAAATGATTAGCACAAAGCTTCATTTTAATTTTGTATTAAGAAGCTCTGCTTGTTTAGCTCCTCTGCTGTGCAAATAGGAATAACAACCTGGCACTGGTTAGAGTAGCCCTTGGGCTATCCTGCCAAGACATGGGAAAATTAAAGGAGGAAGAAGGAGGAGAAAGAAAACCCAGGTATGGTATGGAGAGAGAACATATGGGCCAAAAAAAATGAAAAGAGATCTTCAATATAACATCATTGTACTTCTCCATTTGATTGAAATGACTGGGTTTAGAGTCATGCACCAAAATAATTTTGTCAGGTTTTCTGTGTGCAAATGTGCATGTGGAAGAAGTTTTGTGATTCAGAATAAGCTGCATTTCCTGAATTCTTTATATTTATTTCTCTTTTTAAAAAAATGTTGATTTTACCATTAAAAAAAACCTAAACAAAACACATCTCCTGGTAGATTTCTGTGAAACATATGATAGTAAATGAACTCATGTTTTATTCTTAGAAATTACTGGTCTGCAGCATTTTTCTGTTCAAAATTATATTTTTACCTCCTTTGAGGGAAATCAATTCTTCACACTTCTTTTTTTTTTTACTTGGGAGTAAAGTAAGGTAGCAACCAACTCTTAAATCTTGGGTGAACTGCAGGTATGGAACAACCTTATAAGCACAGCCCAAGCTGTGAGCCTTAAAAATTTGTCCCTGAGCACTGCTGAAAATGCAACTTTTCAAGCAGTGGCTTGTTTAAAGTGCTGGTGAGCAAGAAGATGAAGGGGTTTGGCTGCAGGATCCCATGGTCTCACCTCCTGCTCAGGTGCAGCCTCAGCAGGGATGTGCCAGGAACATTCACAATTTGGAGTAAAACCTTCTGGGGGGATGCTGAGAGGCACTTCACCTTCTCCTTCCTCGTGCCAGCAGTTTCATCTTTGCTTATCAGATCACAAAAACTATGAGATGTTTTACAAAACTTGTGTTAACTTTTCCAAAGGATCTTTTACAACGAAGGAAAATTTAGATTAGAGATTAAGAACAATTTCTTCACTGAAAGGGTGGTCCAGCACTAGAAGAGGCTGACCAGGGAAGTGTTGGAATCACCATCCCTTGAAGTTCATAAATGAATTAATTCAATGAATTTATCCCTTGAAGTGTTCATGAAACATCAGGATGTTTAGGGACATGCTTTAGTGACAAACTTGGCAATGCTGAGTTAATGATGGAATTGATGATTTTCAAGGATTTTCCAACCTAAACAATTCTACAATTCCCTATTTCTGTGAAGCCATCATGGCCAAGCAACCAATTGTTAGCAGAGTGGACTTGGGTGAAAGCAAAGTCACCAGAAACTCCAAACTGTGGTATATATAGCTAAATTTATATAAAACTATCAGATTAAAAAACATCTTTATCTTTTTCTCACACATACATACATACACACACACACATACAGATATGCATGGCCAAAAATAATTAATGCTATTAATTTGTCTGACCAATTTTCTTTAACTATTTAACTACAAGGTTGTCCAAGGGCTAAAGCCAAGAAATTCCTTACTCAATGACTGTGCAACATGGTTTCATAGAGTCTGAAAAGTGTTTTGTCAACACTTAGCCTGAGATAAATGGGAGGTTGGAGTTTTAGATCATGTTCCCAATCACTTGCTAACTGCAGCCAGTCACTGAATTGTCATGTCCAGGAGATTGCTTTCACATTCTTGTGAATTAGTGTGGCATGTGTCAGCATTCCTGAAGAGGTTTTCAGCCAGTTATGGGCTCTGTCCTTCTCTGAGCAGGAGTTCAGCAGATGCAATTCCACTTCTCTGGGGGAGAGAGTCATCAATCATAATCATGCCTCAGTCTCTCACCAGCAGAAACAGCAGGAGGGGTATCTTCACTAGGCTTCTTAGAAGAAAATGAGAAAATACATCTAAAGATTAGAAATTACATCAGAGTACAAGGTTTGATCTCTTCCTGAATCCAATTTTTCCTCAGTTCAGAGGTACATCAATTGATTGCCTTAGGTCATTGTAAATAGTTCTGTTAAATAAGGTCCTGCAGAATGTGAAGGGTGAGATGAACCAAAGTTTAAGTATCACTAGTGTTCACATCCACACATGAGCCAGTCTACCTCAGATGCCTTTATTGTCAAGTTGAAAAATAAAGGAAGCATTTGGGCATAATTTTTCACATCCAAAAGTAGCTGCAAAAATAAACCACTTAACTCCATTGTTTGTCAATGGAGTTTGAGGAAACCAGCCCAGATGCAGAAGTCTCTATTAAAGATGTATGTACCACCTTATGCAAGGAAAAAGTCCCCTTCCTTTCTGAAGCCACTCAAGTTATTGTGTGCATCTCTTTTTGTGAGAAAGCAGCCTCCTATCCTGTGGAGGAAGTGTGGTTAGACTGTGCAGAGAGATGGAGAGGGAAAAAATTAAAGTGTTGGAGAAAGGAAATGAAGACTAAACCAGGAAGAACCTAAATTTCCAGCACCATAATTACAGCACTCTGAGAAATTTTTGGGACCCCTAATGGCTGCTTCATGCATACTGGAATGTTTTTGTTCTCAATCTGTTCCAAGTGTCATAGGTGATATTGGAAATAGACTTTGAAACAGGACCCAGCAGGTTTCTCCCATGTGAATGTCACAAAACCTGCACTAAGATCAAGACTTTTCTTTCAGCTTGACCTTGCTGTTGCAGGTGTTGCCCAGCATCAGGAGGAAGGGCAGAGTACTCCTTTGCCAAATATCTTCTGATCTAGGCACTACAGACAAATTTTCTAGGAGGTGGAAGTAGCAACAAGCTAAATTAGGAAATGAACACTTAAGTTCTCCAGTGCTTAGACAAGTGATGTAGCCTAAAGGTTGAGGTATAAATGCCAAGGTGACTCTGCCAGTCACAAGCAGTAGTCAGCAGTGCTTCTTCCAGGGCTTCTGAGCCTGTTGGTTCATGTCAGGAATGATGATGCCTGACAGTCTGGCCTCTCCATGAGACCCAGGAAGAGGAGGAACTCCTTGTAGGCTGTGAAGCTGTCTAGACACCAGGCAGGGTGGTTCCACCCTTCCTTGCCAGGAGAAAAGAAGTTCAGTGCACGTGCAGCCTTAAGTGCCTGGACAACTCAAACCAAAATTAGTGAGGTGAGGCTGAGTGACTCCTCATGTTAGGGAGATTTTAGGATGGCAGTTTGGGGTTTGGGAATACAAATTCCTTTCATTCTGTCTGCCTGAATGACTGCTTGGAGATGCACACCAGTCTCCACACTGCTGCAGACAACTGAAGTTTCTGACATCACTGGGAACAAACTTATCTCAATAGTGAGTGGTTTTTAAATACTCAAGCCCCTGTGATCAGCCAAGGATTATATAAGGGTTTTTTTCATCCACTCTTATAGCAGAACAAGCAATAAATGAAATATCTATCAGGAAACAGCAAGATGCCCCATGTTGGTTTTGAAAATGGACAGGGAATTACACAGAACAACATGAATAACATGTTTGTGAAGCCTCAGTGTCCTTTGCAGCTACTCATGGGCAAAGTCTGGAGCTATTCCTATGCTGGAGCATCAGTTGTTGTTTGCAACAGCCCTTGAAGCACTAACAACCCTTTCCATGCCATTTTTTAGAATCATGGACTCACTAAGGTTGGAAAAGCCCTCTCAGGTCATCAAGTCCAGCCATTGACCCAGCAATGCCAAGCCTACCACTAAACTATGTCTCTAAGCACAATATCTATATGTTTGGGGTTTTTTTAACACTTCCAGGGATGCTGACTCCATCACTGTCCAATACCTGACTACCCTTTCAGTGAAGTAATTTTGCCTAATATCCTATCTCTAAACCTGGTGCAGGTTGAGGCTTTTTTGTCTTTTACTGCTCTTGTAGGGACTGAGCCTTGCTGCTCTTTGAAGTGTATGTGAACTTTTTGGGAAGCAGAAAGGGAAAAAAATATTTGCAGAGGGGTTTTGCAGGGGTTAGGGTGGGTGCCAGCTGTCAACAAAACCATTTAAGGTCATGCTGGCCACTTAAAAAGACATGTTTCACCTTCACCTTAAAACAATCTCAACCCACCTTTCCAATGAAGAGAGGAAATCTCTATTCCAACATCACAGTGCCATAAAGGAGTAAATTCAGAGTAAATGGAATTTGTCAACCACTAGGTTGAAAGTTCAGTTTTATTTCTGGCACACACCAAGTTGCCTGATTTTTTTTATTTCCACATATTTCTAGGTGTAGTGTAAGGTTCTGTGACTGAGATCCAAACCTGATGGACTGTGAACAAGGCCATGAGTGTCAGGAGAGAGAAGAAAAACTCACAGCAGCTGCAAGGAGAGAGCTGGGATCTGAGACCTGTCAGGCTTAGATATAAAGGTAAGAGGCATGGTTTCTGAGCAAAATCAATTTTATTCAACAGACAGAAAAACTTCAGCTCTAAAGAAATGAGGGTCTCATTTTGAGGTTTGGGAAGGGCTTTTTACTGCACTGCTGGGTAAGCTGGGCCCTTTGACACACCTGGGAAGGGGAGGCTAAACCTAGACCTAAGGGAAATCAGTTTGTTCCTCTGTGCTGTGGCTTCAGCATCTTTCACAGAAGGAGAAAGAACTTTTAAAAAGCAGTAACAGAGGATATCTGCTTCAGAGTGAGCTACTCTCTCCATGGGTCCACAGGACCCTGGTCTAGCACAGGGGAATCTCTGCTCTGACCCCTGGAGCAGCTCCTGCCCCTCCTTCTCCACTGACCTTGGTGTCTGCAGAGCTGTTCCTCACAGTCTCACCTCTGGCCACAATTATGACACCTCTCTGCAATAACTTTTTTATTCCTTTCTAAATGTATTATTACAGCAGTGTTTCCACCATTTCTGACTGGCCCAGCCTTGGAGCTGTTTGGAATTGTCTCTGCTGGACATGGAGGAAGCTTCCAGCAGCTTCTCACAGAAGCCACCCTTGTAGCCCTCCCTCTATCAAAACCTGGCCAGGCAAAATCAATATGGACTGGTTGTCCATCTCCCCACCAAGGATTTCAATCTCTTCAGCCCAAAGAGATAAACCATGACCTTCCCTTCTCAGCAGATTGCCTAAATCTCAATAGAATAGCAAAAGTGTCAGGCTGATATTGTTGCTACTCAGGAGGGATGCTGCTGCTCCACTTCTCTGTCAGCACTTAGCTATGCTTGAAGTGAAACATCTAGTCCCAAATTGTCATTTCCCTGAAGGCCACAATGCATGTGTGGAATTAACTATATAATTAGATTATCCACCATGATGGCCCTGGCAGGATGAAATATTTTGAGCATAAGTAAAACAGCTGTATTATGAGTTAAGAGTAAGGTAACATTTTACAGACTTTTACGCTACAACAAAGAAAGATAAGTGTGACATGAAAGTAGAAGTCTTTTATCTGTGTATGTCTTTGAAAACTCAGTCTACACAGACTCAAAGCATCTGTTAATCAGATTATGGGCCATATCCTGCTCCCAAAACAGTTAATAGCAACACTCTCATTGATTTCCTCAGGACAGAAGCATGCCCTGAAGGAGGACTCTACTTCTTCATAGGCCTACTTGTAGGAGAAACATTTGTGCTATTCGGAAAGGCAAAACAATTTCCTGGAAGCAGAAACTCCTACCTGCACTTGTAACAGCTCAGGCTATTTTAGGAACTGAAAAATTCCAGCCAGCATTAGGATTACATTTTCAAAATGCTTCCTTCATGTTTCTCATGCTGCTTTATGCTACCCATGAAGGAGGGGGAGCTGCTTTTTGATTCACAGGAGTCACACTTTCTGTGGATATTTTTTCCCCTGTCACATCTTCTCTTTCCCAGCCTCTCATATTAATTGCTGGTCTGCAGACCCCAGCTGGATGCATATGGGAAGGTGAAACATTTTTACCATTCTCCATAGAGATGATGGGTCCTTGAAACAGCTGTCCACATTAGACTGCAGGATCACAGCTGATGTTCATGTTGTTGTGGCATTCTGATGGTGTAAAATGCTTTTGCTCCCACAAGTATTACTACAAGGTTATAATTCACTTCTGATTTAGTTCTTTTACATTCCTTCCTACTGTATTTAAATTTTTCCCTTCTTTGTACAGTGGTGAAAAAGAGCCAATTGCTGCCTATCTGTAAATTGCACATACATATAGGCATATACATATACACATACATTTAAATTAGCTGTAAGGTTTTGGCCATTAAGTAGTAACAGCATAACATTCATTGCCTTCATGAGGAAAACCCTAAAAGTAGAAATTTGAATATTTCTTTGCAGAATGTATGATTTAGGGCTCCTTCATTACTTGTTGCTGCTGCTAAGCCATTGCAGAAAGGAATAATTTGTTTTTGAGTCCCCAGAATCTGATAATTGGATGCTTTTGAGATGCCTCACTGGTGTGGACACTGAAACTTAAAAGAGATGTTGGGAAATTGTGATCACAGTGACTAGCTGTCTGTGACCTATCCCCTTGGGGGGTAAGGATATGGTGGTACAGAGAGGGCTGTGCCATCCTGGAATGTAAACTACCTTCCATCCCAGGGAAAACAGCTTGGTCAGCTGCTGCTGGTAGCACTGCCCATTCTCCTGCCCACTGTGACAGAGGGACACTTCTCCATCCCACTGGCTCTAGGATCTTTGCAGTGACAGGTTTGGACTGCCTCAAAAATATGTCAGTAGTTAATTTTCAATCTATTAATTCCCACAGCTTGACAGCAGCAAACAAGTTTTCAAGGGTTTCCTGAGTACAAAATCTGGACTGAAATCTCTAGCTATATAATTTCATCAGCAGGAAGTACCTTTTGCAGACCTCACTGCTACTCAGATAGAAACCACAGATTCTGCTTCTGTTGATAAACCCCCGACATTAAAGAATTCAGCCTTCAACAATTTTCAATTCCAAGCAAAAACTCTGACAATTTCATTTCCCATGTGCTTCTCATTTTCCAGTAGAAATGCAATGTCCTCTCCTGCTGCATATCAGTTTAACTCAGCCCACAACAGCAGGGAAAATTTTTGGAAGCTCATTTTCCAGAGTGCTTGTTGCTTTACATTGGCTGGAAACTTCCCCTGCATCTATCCTGAAACTGCATCTACATTTAGCCCTGTACAGTGTTAATTTACAATGATGAAGAAGCCTTAAAGAAACTGCTTTCAGTCTGCTCTGTTTTCAAACCAGCAGCTCATTTTTATTTCCACTTGTGTTCAGAGTCTCTACACTAACATAAATGGGAACCACAATGGATTTCTCATGAAATTGAGCTATTTTCTCTTACTGTCTCCTACAGATCCTGGCCTAAGTATCATTTTATTTATTTTGTTTATATTGGAGCTCTATTCCTCTACTACTTAAATGTGAGGACTTTTTGGGACTGCATTAAGCTGCTTGACTTCTACATGCAACATAAAAATTCTTTATGCATTTTATGAAATCCTGCCACAGAATAGGTAGTTGCCTTCACTAAAACATTATGAAACACTAAGTTTTTGCTTTGAATTCTACTGTTTCTGAACCTGAAGATGGTTAAATGCTCATTGTCCATCCAGTCATGACCCCAAGTCAAGGGAGCATCCTCAGTGTTTATTCAGTGGAAGATGAATGAGGGTAAATATGGTTTACTTAGGATTTAGGAAACAGAGTTTATTCACTTCCCACTGCCTGGCCTACAGTCTCAGTGGGATGAGCACATTCTGTTAACTAAGCACACAAGTCAAACTTCACTGCTGTGCAGTGCTTAGAGCATTTCTGAATGTGTGCTCAGCTCCTGCTGAGGCACAATCCAAGCTTCCATTTCCCTGAGAAAGGCATTAATCACAGAATCATAGGACCCCAGAGTGGTTTGGGTTGGAAGGGACCTTAAAGATCATCCCATTCCTACCCTCATGCCATGGGCAGGGACACCTTCCACCAGACCAGGCACCTCAAAGTCCCATTCAAACTGGTCTTTGATGCTTCCAAGTATGGAGCAGCCACAGTTCCTTTGGAAAACCTGTTCCAGTGCTTCACCACCCTCACAATGAAGAATTTCTTCCTAATATCTAATCTAAATATCTGCTTTATCTCTGTAGAGAGTTTAAGGTGCTATGTACTCATATCAACATGCCTAAAAAGTAATCTGCCATTCTTTTGAGAAGAAAGCCTGAAGGAAAATTCCCTTTTTAATGATCAAAGCTCAGCTGGATGGGAAGAGTCCTACATCTCAGTTCCTGGGCTGGAGACTGCTTTCTGCATTTTATCTGCTGACTGTTCCAGAGGGAATATGCACTGGCTTCTAGGCTGCTTTCTGATCACAGACAACCTGTTTAATTGCTGGACTCTTAAATCATAATATTACCTTGTTGCTCAATTAATCTGATGGGGTTTTGTTGGGGTTTTCTTTGTCTGTTTGCTTTTTATTTTTTTTTTTTTTTTCTGCAGATGCATTTTCTAAAGTGATAAATCAGCATCTCCCCTTTGCTCAGTCCACCAGCAATTAGCCTGTAGGTTTCCCAGCAAAGTCCTTTATTCCATAATGTGTCCATGGATGCACCAGTGTGAACAGTGAATCTCCCATGTCCAGGACAAGTGGTCTGACAAGACTCTATCCATTGTGGAAGGAAAATGAGGGGTTTCCTTCCTGTTCTCATTTCAACAGCTTTTCTTACTTTTCTTTCAGTGCCCAAGATGGAATCTTTAAAACATGAGGATATCTCTTAATGAACATAAGCAAAAGTTTTGTGTCACATCCTAGCAGTTATAATCTGAAATGCTGTACAGTGTCTCATTTGTGCATCTAGATCTTGCAAAACGTTTTTAATAATGACTTGGCTTGTGGAAATGGTATAAAGCTGCCTTCTTAAAACACTGACTAGCTCTTGAAACCTAAAAATTCTTCTTTCATAAGATTTTTGGATGTTTCATCTTAGGATGGTGACAAATCTGATTTATTTTTCAGTAGCTCATGTACTACACTTAACAAAAGTAGTTATTTCTTCCTTTATTTATTCCTTTCTTTCCCCTTTCACAAATGCATGAGTGTACCTACAAACAAAAATGTCCAAGAAAGGAACATGAGAAGATGATTTATTGGAGTAGGCAAATTTTATATTGAATTGTATTTTTTATTATTGATTTATTTTAGGAAATCAGCCCTTCTTAGACTCTTTCCATTGCCAGTCAAGCAAGACTTTTCCCAGGGGAAAAGTTTCTGAGAAACCTTTTGCTTGGCATGTTTCAATCCCATCTTTGCAGTGTCAGGGTGCATCTCCCACCCATAACCCTTGGTACACTTGAGCTGCCTGCAGGGAGGGTTAAAGGGGCCACATTGCCATCTGTGGGCATTTCACACCCCCCAAAAAAAAGCAACTTTTCCTATTTTCACATGCAACCCACTGAGCAGAGAGGATGGAAATCTAGGGTTTCATCTTTCTCTGTTTGCTCAGCCCTATATTTTTTTCCCCCCATTTCTGCAAATAAAAGGGTTAAGGAGCAGCCCCAGAGAGGAATTGGGGATGTAATTTTGATGACTTTTGTGGTCAGTTGTGCACTAGCAGTGGGAGGGAGTTGGCACTGGAGATGAGTTTTTTTGGGTGTTCTCACATTTTGTGATATGAGTTGAGGTAAATGCGGATGTTAATGTTGCTATATCTGGTGATAATCTTGGTTTTGAGTGATTTGGTTGATAAGAAATGGGTATCTTTGAGTAACCTTAGAACAAGCTTTGGGTTGAGTTTCTTTAATATTATATTTGCTGCTATCTCTGATGCAGTTCTTTTAAAGAAATACAGAATTATGTGTTCAAAACAGAAAATTCACAATTAGGGATTACGAGATGGGATTTGTGCTTGTTGGTCTCTGGCTTGTCTGGCTGCTGGTTGGCAAATAGAGTCAAAAATTTGATCTTTTGGTCTGGTGTAGAAAAACATTAATATCTACAGAAGCTGGAAGGATATATTTAGCCTGAAAGGTCTAATAGCTTGTGTTAGTTTATATTTCTTTCATTATTTGCACTGCAGTAAATGGAAAAAAAGTCCACTTTGGAGTCACAGACTTCTTGTTTTGCATGTTGTGCTTGGGGTTTATATTCCCTCACTTCAGTTGGCTAAAGGTAAGGCCTCAAAGCTCACTTTATGTTTTATGAAGAGAGGGAGGTCTGCAGCTTCAGAAGAAAATTGGTGCTGCATATTTTAGGACAAGATAAGTGGTTGATGTCCCACTTCTTTTCTCTGGTGGACCAGGGGATTCAAATTATCTCAGT